>NC_141875.1:165218570-165521600 GCF_056163025.1 Triticum urartu
TCAAGTTCAAATCCATAGTTGTGTGCTCATGTCTGATCTCATAACAAGTGTCTACAAGAGATGAATGGTTAGCATATAATTATAACAAGAAAACCATGAAGAATCCTAGACAAAAAGCAAAGAAACCAAGAAAGGGAAAAGTAGATATTAAAAGTACTCCTTGTTCATAAGCTAACTGAATGTTCTGAAGCTGTCAATTGTTGTATATAGATTATGATGTTGATAGTAGTAGTAAGACTAGAAGAAGAAAAATTCCAAATAAACTCAAATAAATTCAAATAAAGACATGTTCCTTTTTCTTTTCAGGAGCTGCTAGCTAACAAAAGTTTAAAACATTGAAGTAAAGCAAGCAGAGTTTAAATGTTCAGTCTTGTCTTCCCTAAAAATTGAATTTGTATATTCAGTCTTTGCTAAATGCCAGCTTCCAGAGTTTAAATGTTCAGTCTTGTCTTCCACAAAGACAAAAGGCACTAGCTCCACATAGTTGCATTGACCAAATAGACTTGTTTCATAAGTGCTCTTTTATTTAAATTTTATATGGAGCCAAATTTTATTTAAGTTTGGTGACAAAATAATTCTGCAGTTCTTACTTGAGGCCTGTAGATGCCATGCTCATTTTTTTATATGGAGCCAAAGTGCTCTTTTTGTATCCTGATGGTCAATTTTTTGTAACCTGTAAATGCCATGCTCATTTTTTGGGTAAAGCTATTGATGTCATGCTCATCTCCATTTAACATTTAGCATCTCAATTTTTTTATATAGATTGGGCTAGGATTTGCACAAATTGTTGTCACTTTTTTATATAGATTGGGCTAGGACATTGCAGGTTACTGAATTTTCCTCTCTCACTCTGCTTTTGACTGAATTAGTGCATCAAGTGATGTCACACTCCACTGCTCCACCCTGCTACTGACTGAACTAGTTTTGAGCTCACTAACTGATGCCATTCGCTCACTCACTGCTCTCAGGGAGGCTGGTCTTCGTAATGGCGTCAAGTCGCCCTTGCCATATGGATCATATGTAAGCTCTTCATGCTAACCTACAGGAGTACATTTTCGTGCTTCAAGTCTGAACCTATGTATGGAAAATGCATGCTTCAAGTCTAAACCTATGCACTCCATTTTGTGGTGATTAGTTGCCACTTCTATATGCACTAAGAAAAAGTAGCCTGAACATGGCATGCATGCTTTCTTGTGGTGTTATAACCCCAGCACTGATCAACGCATCTTGTCATCACAAGCACATAGAAAATGACATGTTCTGAACATCAAGTTGACAGGTTCTGAACATCAAGTTGACTGAACACAGCTTGTCCTCACAAGCACTTTTATTTGTTTTATGAAACTTCTTGTAATATGCATATTACATCATTTAAATTCAGTGTCAAAACATGGCCAAATTCAGTTGTCAAAACACCTCAAACATGGCCAAATTCATACCAATCCAAAATTTTCATGTTTCAGAGAAGTTTACAATTTTTGTGGCCTCTTGATACAATTTTTTTATCACGAACTGTCGATTTTACATCCATTTAACTCTAGTGATGGTGGAACAGGAGAAGCAGCAGTAGCACAAGGAGCAACTCCTTACAGTACAATTTTGGAGTACTCTTGGTGTAAATCAACTTCATTAATTTTCAGGTACAGTACTCTGATGGAACAACAAAGATTTCACAAAGAACAACAAAGATTTCACAAAGTACAGTGCTTACATAAGTGTGCTGATAATGCAATTCACACTATAGCTGAAACTGCAATTGACACAAGTTTAGATCAATCAGTCCATTTTCAGGAAGTACCTGCAGCCAACAGCTGTGGCAGAGGCAGTCATCGATAGCAGCAGCAGATGCAGTCGCCAACAGCAGTAGCAGGTCTGCGCGAACTCAATCAGGTGGGTTGCAGCGGCAATAGTAGGTGGCGGGCGACGGCAGCGGCAGGCAGCAGCGGTAGGTGGTGGACGGACGACAGTGGCAGCAATGGGTCCCGCCACGGGGGAAGACCCGCGTGGCTCTGCCTGCCGAAGTCAGCGAGAGGGGAACGGCAGCTGGGGTTGCCGTAGGCGCGAGGAACCGGCGCCGGCGAGGAGCGCGACGATGAGGAGGCGCTCGTCGAGGTGGTCGCCTTGGAGGAGCAGCCGCAGTCGGGGTCGGGCTCCTCGATGACGCAGGCGGCGCCGATGCTGGAGGCGATGCCGCTGCCCCGCTCACCGATCGTGCTTGAGCCCCTCGATCTCCTCCCTCCTCTAGGACGTAGTCGTGCTGCTCCTCGGTGATCCTGGATGCGGACGCGGCCGTCCTCCTCGGTGATCTCGTGACTGACGACGGCGGTGAAGTCCGCGGGCAGGTCAGCAGAGCGGAGGGAGAGTGCGGCCATGGCCTCGCTGGCCGAGGCCGGACGTTGGACGGATCGGGCGACGGAGGAAGGAGGAAGAAGCTGAGGGGGGCTGATTTGCGACAGTTTAAAATGTATAAGGGTTTTTTTTGCAAAATTAAAGTTGAACTAAGGGGCGGACAACTTTTCTCGGACGGAGGGAGTAGCAGCATGGTCTGTGTGAACAGTTACTTTGGAATCAACAATATAAGGTCTAAATTTGTCATAAGCAAACATCACTGTTAATAATTCTTTTTTAGTAGTAGCATAATTTCTTTGAGCACTGTCTAGAGTTTTACTAGCATAATGAATAATATTCCGTTTCTTATCAACTCTTTGTCCTAGAACAGCACCAATAACATAATCACTAGTATCACACATAATTTCAAAAGGCAAGTTCCAATCAGGTGGCTAAACAATAGGTGCAGAAATTAAGGCTTTCTTGAGTGTTTCAAAGGTTTCTAAAAAATCATCATAAAACACAAAAGGAATATCGTTTTGCAAAAAATTCGTAAGAGGCCTAAAAATTTTAGAGAAGTCTTTGATAAATCTCCTATAGAAACCAGCATGACCTAAGAAACTACGAATACCTTTTATATCTTTTGGATATGGCATTTTCTCAATTGCATCAACTTTAGCTTTGTCCACTTCAATACCTCTTTCAGAAATTTTATGACCCAAGACAATGCCTTCATTAATCATAAAGTGGCACTTCTCCCAATTCAAGACAAGATTTGTTTGTTCACATATTTGCAAAACTTGATCAAGATTGCTTAAACAATCATCAAAAGACTTCCCATAAACAGAGAAGTCATCCATGAAAACCTCAACAATCTTTTCACAAAAGTCAAAGAATATAGCAGTCATACATCTTTGAAAGGTAGCGCGTGCATTACATAAACCGAAAGGCACACGTCTATAAGCATAAGTTACAAAGGGACAAGTAAAAGTGGTCTTTTCTTGATCAGGTTGAGAAACAGGTATTTGTGATAAACCGGAATATCCATTAAGGAAGCAAAAGTGTATGCACTTAGATAATCTTTCAATCATTTGATCAATAAAGGCAGAGGGTAATGATCTTTTCTAGTTGCTTTGTTTAATTTTCTAAAATCAATTACCATTCTATAGCATGTAACAATTCTTTGTGGAATAAGTTCATTCTTATCATTAGGAACAACAGTTATACCTCCCTTTTTGGGGACACAATGAACATGACTTACCCATCTGATATCAGCTATGGGATAGATTATACCTGCTTCCAAAAGTTTTAAGATTTCTGTTCTTACCACTTCCTTCATTTTTGGATTTAACCGATGTTGGTGATCAACAACGGGTTTAGCATCAGGTTCCATATTAATTTTGTGCTAACATAGAGTGGGACTAATGCCCTTTAAATCATTAGGAGTATATCCAATAGCAACTTAGTGCTTCCTTAGAACCTTCAATAATCTTTCTTCTTCATGTTCTGAAAGGTTAGCATTAATAATAACAAGATATATCTTCTTTTCATCAAGATAAGCATATCTCAAAGTGGCTGGCAATTGTTTTAATTCAAACACAAGATCACCTTTAGGTGGAGGAGGACCTCCTAGAGTTTCAATAGGCAAATTGTGTTTAAGTAGAGGACGTTGTTCAAAGAAAATCTTATCTATTTCATTTCTTTCATGCATATGAAAATCATTTTCATGGTCTAGCAAATATTGTTCTAAAAGGATCAATAGGTGGTACAACAATAGAAGCAAGACCAATTAATTCATCCTTACTAGGCAATTATTTTTCATGAAGCTTTCTACTGAACTTGGAAAAATTAAACTCATGAAACTCATCACCAAAACTAACACCGACAGTTTGTTTCTCACAATCCATCTTAGCATTAACAGTGTTCAAGAAAGGTCTACCAAAGATAATGGGACAAAAGTCATCCTGTGGGAAACCAAGAACAAGAAAAACAGTAAGTTATTTTATTTTCCCACACAAGACTTCAACATTTCTAACAATCCCAATTGGTGATATAGTGTCTCTATTAGCAAGTTTAATAGTAACATATATGTCTTCTATCTCTGCGGGTGCTATGTCATTCATAATTTCTTGATATAAGTAATAAGAAATAGCACTCACACTAGCACCTATGTCACATAAACCATGATAACAGCGATCTCCTATTTTAACTGAGACAACGGGCATGCCAACAATAGGTCTATGTTTATCCTTTTTATCAGGTTTGGCAATTCTAGCAGCTTCTTCACACAAGTAAATAACATGCCCATCCATATCTTCTTCCAAGAGATCTTTAACCATCCCAATACTAGGTTCTACTTTGATTTGTTCATCAGGTTTAGGTGTTCTAATATAGCTTTTGTTGACCAACGTTGAAACTTTAGCATGTTCCTTTATCCTAACAGGGAAAGGTGGTTTCTTAATATAAGCAGAAGGAACAACTGGATCAACATTGTCACTACTGCAGGATGCTGCTAACGCAACACTACGATCAGAGACCCTTTGACGAAACTGTGTGCGATGCATTAATCACAAACGGAGATGTAAAAAACCGTCAAAAAAGGTGCAAAACGTTTGCGATGGAGGATGCATCAAACATGATTCAGATTTTAGTTGCGTGTGCAATGCTGGGCACACGGTTAACCCATTTGAACTGTTTGCAATGAGGTAGAACAACAGAAACGGGCATCCATATCAATGTGTGTGCGATATACGGCATACAGTTCGCTCCGATGAACCGTTTGCTATTAGGGAGTGCAACATAAACGGTTAGCCAGATCAAGGTGTGTGTGATATAGGGCATACGGTTCACTCGGACGAACTGTTTTCGATTAGCGAACACAATAGAAATGGTTCAACTTAACAAGATGTGTGTGATACATGGCAAACAACCGACTCGGATGAACTGTTTGCGATGAGAATTTATAACACAGACGGTTAATACAGTTAGTTCGTGTGCGATTCTGTGTGTACAAAAAACTTTGAAAAATGCAAACTAGTTGCTTGCGGTGGCTAGGAGTATCGCACACGGTGCGTCTGCGAGTACTCATGTGCGATGATTAGTAACTTACTGATACGTCTCCGTCGTATCTATAATTTTTGATTATTCCATGCCAATATTCTACAACTTTCATATACTTTTGGCAACTTTTTATACTATTTTTGGGGACTAACATATTGATCCAGTGCCCAGTGCCAGTTGTTGTTTGTTGCATGTTTTTTGTTTCGCAGAAAATCCATATCAAACGGAATCCAAACGGGATAAAACGGGCGAAGATTATTTCTGGAATATATGTGAAATATGTGAAGAAAATCAACGCGAGACGGTGCCCGAGGGAGCCACGAGGCAGGGGGGCATGCCCCACCCCCTGGGAGCGCCCCTAACCCTCGTGGGCCCCCCGTAAGGCGGTTAATGCTCTTCTTCGGCCGCAAGAAAGCTAATTTTCGGAAAAAATCGGAGCGAAGGTTTCAATCCAATCGGAGTTACGGATCTCCGGATATATAAGAAATGGTGAAAGGGCAGAATCTGAGAACGCAGAAACAGAGAGAGACAGAGAGACAGATCCAATCTCGGAGGGGCACTCGCCCCTCCCTTGCCATGGAGACTATGGACCAGAGGGGACCATGCTACGATTGATTTAATTTGCTTGTGGTTATGTTGCTGTACTTTGGTGCCCATCAAATGAGCGCGTGCGTGGATCACACCATAGGGTTAGTTGTATGTTGATAGGACTATGTATTGGAGGGCAAGAGTGACAGAAGCTTCAACCCAGCATAGAAATTGATGCATACGGGATTGAAGGGGGGCCAATATATCTTAATGCTATGGTTGGGTTTTACCTTAATGAATGTTAGTAGTTGCGGACGCTTGCTAATAGTTCCAATCATAAGTGCATAGAATTCCAAGTCAAGGATGACATGCTAGCAGTGGCCTCTCCCACATAAAACTTGCTATCGGTCTAGTAAAGTAGTCAATTGCTTAGGGACAATTTCGCAACTCCTACCACCACTTATCCACACTCACTATACTAACTTTATTGCTTCTTTACCTAAAACAACCCCTAGTTTTTATTTACGTGCTCTTTATATTCTCACAAACCTATCTCGTAACACCTACAAAGTACTTCTAGTTTCATACTTGTTCTAGGTAAAGCAAACGTTAAGCGTGCATAGAGTTTTATCGGTGGTCGATAGAACTTGAGGGAATATTTATTCTACCTTTAGCTCCTCGTTGGGTTCGACACTCTTACTTATCGAAAGAGGCTACGATTGATCCCATGTACTTGTGGGTTATCAGTTACACATGCATTTCCTTATGTTAACACTTGTGTGATAAATAACATGTGGCAACTACGTGGTCAACCTTCTAATACAATCACATATCTTGGATTAATATGTATGATGAAGAAGGCAATCGAGTTGCTAGTTTGCTTGGGTGTGAACTTGGCTCTATGCCATTCACATATCTTAGATTACCCATGGGAACCTCTAGGCCAACGATCCATGATCTAATGCCTATGGTGGATCGCGTTGAGAGACGATTATCTGCATCCTCATGCTTGTTTAATCAAGGGAGCTGTCTCTAGCTTTTGCAATCTGTCTTAAGTTCCATGCCAATATACTTTTTTGTGTACACTCTCTCTTCCTCAGGGCATTTTGAAGCAACTCAAGAGAATCATGTGCCAGTGTCTGTGGAGGGGGAACATGGATACCCCACGTCAATTATTGGCGGCTTGGGACTTGGTCTACCACCCCAAGAATCTAGGAGGCCTCGGTGTTCTCAACTTAAGTATACAAAATGAAGCCTTGTTGATCAAGCATCTTTACAAGTTTTTTTAACAAACTGGATGTGCCCTGGGTCACGCTCATTTGGGACACGTATTATGCCTCATTGCTGCCTCAAGTCACCCAGATCTGTGGTTCATTCTGGTGGAGAGACGTTTTGCATCTATACGATAGTTTTTGCAAGTTGGTTGTGCCTCTTGTGCATGCTGGTGATACGGTGGTTTTCTGGCTGGACCGCTGGCAGCTTGGAAATGATGTTGTTCTCATGCATCGTTGGTTCCCAAGGCTTCATTCCAATGTGATTGATGATACAATCACCATTAAGGACTTTATAGAGCGGCCTGACCTAACGGATAATTTTCATCTGCCTTTGTCGGCTGAAGCCTTCCAGGAGTTCACCCAACTTCAAGCTTTGCTGCATTGATCAATCTTCAGGAGGATGGGAAGAACATTTGGAAATGGCCATCCAAGTATGGAGAATATCAGTCTAGGATCTACTACGTGTCTTGCTTCTCACATATTGTGGTGGAACCCATATTTAAATGGATCTAGAAATGTACATGCACTCTCAAATTCAAGGTCTTTGGCTGGCTTCTTTTGATGGATCGGTTGAACACCAGAGACATGATGCAGCGGCGTCATTGGAATATCTAGGATGACACGTGTGTAATGTGTAATTCTACCTGTCATGAAGACCGAGCCCACCTTTTCTTTGTGAAAGTGCGTTATATCGACTAGAGGGGGGGGTGAATAGGCGATTTTTATGAATTCTTCACTGAGGAATTTGCAGGTGAGGAAATTCCTGAGTGAAGAACTACTTGCAGCGGAATAAGTACTCAGAAGTAACCATAGCAGAACATGAGCATGGTCTTCATGATGAAATGAAAAACAAGCATAGAGTACTGAAAGCGTAAACATGGGATAACACAGGATGAAGACAAATAGACTGAAGAAATTGAAATGAGGAAGTTGAGAAAGTCTTCAGTCAAAGTCTTCAAACAGATATGAACAAGCTCACAACACAGAAATGAGGAAATGAAAGGGTTGAAGAAATGGAACCAGGTAGCTTGGTGAAGACAATGATTTTGTAGACCAGTTCCAACTGCTGTGACAGTTGTACGTCTGGTTAGGGCGGCTAGGTATTTAAACCTGAGGACACATAGTCCCGGACACCCAGTTCTGAACACGCAGTCCAGAACTCTCAGTCCTCACCGTATTCCCCTTGAGCTAAGGTCACATAGACCTCGCCCAATTACTCATGGTAAGTCTTCAGGTGACTTCCAAACCTTCACAGACTAGGTCACTCGGTGATCCACAATTTCCTCTTGGATGCTCTAGACCATGACGCCTAACCGTCTGGAAGATGTACAGCCTTCAAAGGTATCAAGCGTCGGATCCACCCAGGATCAATCTCTTCAGTGATGCTCAATCACTTGGGGGTTTGTAGGTGTTTGGGTTTGGGTTTTCCTCACTTGACGATTTTCTCTCAAAGTCCTCGGAGGATGGGATGCTCTCAAATGACAAGTGTCAGTTTCTCTCAGAGCTGCCAACCAGCTAGTGGTTGTAGGGGGGCTATTTATAGCCTAGGGAGCAGCCCGACATGATAAGACATAAATGCCCTTCAACTATATGACCATTAGGTGGGTAGATATCTTGGGACAGCTGGCGCATAGCACAGCAACGGTCGGAATTTTGAGTATCAAATTCCTCAGGGCTATCATATTCCTCACTGTGTAGGAAATCCGCACTGGCGAATTCCTAACTCCTCAGTCAGAACAAATTTCTCAGAGACCAGAAGAACTTCGTCTCTGTCGCTGATGAAATTGACTAAGCTGTATGAGATTTCCAATGGCTTCACTCGAAGGGATTGATAGGTGTAGGATTTGATTGAGCACCACTTGGAAATTTTTCCTTAGTATTTCCTCGACCCTCTTTAAGAGTATGGTGTTTCCTATGACGCAAGAAAGAGAAAATGAAACTACGAAAATAAAAGTCTTCACGCTTCATGTTCCTCAAATGAATACCAAGTCTTCAGGATTACACCAATTTCTTTACTTTCAAAGTCTTCAGAAAGTCTTCAGAAATCCAAAGTCTTCAGTCGAAGAACTTCATTTTTAGGGGTCGACTTTCTCTATAAATATCAAACTCCTCATAGACTTATAGACCTGTATACACTCACAAACACATTAGTCCCTTGACCTATAAGTCTTCAATACACCAAAATCACTAAGGGGCACTAGATGCACTTACAATCTCCCCCTTTTTGGTGATTAATGACAATATAGGTTAAGTTTTCAACGGGGATAAACATATGAAGTGTAAATACTGAAATTGAGGAATTTCATTGCAAGATATAGAAGAACTCCCCCTAAAGATGTGCATAGTGAGGAATTTGCTTTTGAAGCAATGCACACTTGAAGAGTAGAATCATGGAGATCTCCCCCTACATCTTGTAATTCATACACGCATTTAACATATAATATGAAGAGTTTGAAATGCATGATGAAAGATGGTGACTGATGTGATTCAGCATGCTTGCATTAACATTAATGAGGAACAAGCATGCAGAAAAAAAACTCAGCAAAAGTATCAGACCACAATAGAGTTTAAGTTTACAACTCGATCGAATAAAGTCTCAGAAGAACGAGAGTTGTAACTTAGAAAAAAAAACGCCCATATTAGTAGACCCGCTTGAAGACTAACTCAAATTTCTCCCCCTTTGTCATCGAATGACCAAAAGGATCAAAAATGAGGACTAACGCCCCTGAAGAATATCAAGTTGATGGAGGAGCGCCAGCGTTGTTGGGGTCGTTTGTCGTTGTAGGGCCTGCCACAGTTTCGTCCAAGTCTTCATACTCGTCGGTGTCGCGGGATGAAGAATAGGAGCTGGCCACCAAGGTAGGCACTTTGAGCTTCTTGAATTTCTTCGGAGGAGGTGCGGACCAGTCTAAGTTCTCCTTGAGACCCATTTGCTTCAGATCTTCTTTGCCATACAGATGTGATAAGACAGCCCAGGTGACGGTGTCCTGGACTGGGGGGTACTCAACACGTCATCTCCCGATCTGATAGATTGGGCCGAGGACCCCCGTGGCCGTATACTCATGGGCCAGTTCGGACAGTTGCCGCATACAAGGAAGATTCCACAGGACTTGGCGATCAAGACAAGGACTTCTCCCCACCGGCGTATTCGGCTAGGACTCTTGTTAACCTAGGCCTCTGGTGCATTATATAAACCAGGGCCAGGCTAGTCGATAAATAATATACAACATACAATCATACCATAGGCTAGCTTCTAGGGTTTAGCCTCTCTGATCTCGTGGTAGATTTACTCTTGTACTACCCATATCATCAATATTAATCAAGCAGGGCGTAGGGTTTTACCTCCATCAAGAGGGCCCGAACCTGGGTAAAACATCGTGTTCCTTGCCTCCTGTTACCATCCGGCCTAGATGCACAGTTCGGGACCCCCTACCCGAGATCCGCCAGTTTTGACACCGACATTGGTGCTTTCATTGAGAGTTCCGCTGTGTGATCGACAAAAGGATCGATGGCTCGCCTGCAGATCAACTGCGACTTCAGCGTCTTCGTCACCAGTTCGATTGGTCACCTTGGTTCGACCAAGAATTGCACCCCGTGTTCGGATCACCATGTTCGGATGAGGGCCTTCATCAAACATCAACTCCGATCTCTATCAAGATCACAGAGTAATCATCTATGGAGCTCGGGGGCTCAACGTCAACATTGCCCTCAAGCGACCGTGCTGTTTTTTTGGACAGCGAACTCGTATCTGCCGCCACCACCTCCTCGAGTATCGCTTTGACGATCACTTTGGTGGAATTGTGTGGAATTGAGTCTATAACAACCCTGGAAAATTTCATCGAGTTCAGATGGAGGAATCTCTGGCAATCCACGATATACCGGAGCCCTCTCAAATTTGGATGAGAATTTGGATGAGTTTAGGGCGTGGTGTCCAGCTTCTAGCTCGGACGTCCTTTGGAAGATCCAACCGTTGATCAGTTGCGGAATTCCTATATCTACCACCTCTCAAAATTTCAGCTCGATCCGACCGTCCAAACTCCGGAAACCTTCCGATTAGTGCATCACTTTTCGGATCTGTTTTCTGCGCGAAAACGAATCCGACCCGAGTTCATCTTTTTTATGAACGGGATTTCGGACATCCCTTTTGAAGGAAGTTTTGTATGGGGTATTGTGTTCTGTTCCCGAACACATCCCACTAACTTTAAGATCTTTTGAACATGATCTTCAACATCATGCTGGTGTCAAACCAGTCCGGTAATATTACTCCATGGCTGCTGACCTGCGCTAGACACGTCATCACTTTAGCCAAGCTCAACTTCTTCGGATCACCATCTCGGCAAGCCGAACAAGAGTCCGGCATCGCGAAGGATAAATCATCATCAACATCACCGCCCCATGGATTATACGGAGCGGGCATACCGGCATTGCCGCACGGTCGCTTCATCAAGCCGGCATCGACCACGTCACGACCTGCATTGACAGGGCCGCACTATTGCTCTTCAAGCTGGTGTCCATCACGCCGACCTACTTCGACTCATCGGCCGACGTCGAGGCTTCGACATCTCGGCTGGACCGGGGGCTTCGCCATCTCTTCATCAACCTACTCCGGACGCTTCGGCGTCACTAGCCGACCAGCTCCGTCACGTTAGCTGGGCCGAGGGCTTTGCCTCGGCGAGTCAACCTTTACCAGCATTGCCATGCTGTCGTTTTATTGCCCATCAGGCAATGGGTGTGCGGAGCGAGTCCCAATTTTGGGAATCATCTTCCTTCGGATTGCTACAAAAAATAAACCAGGTGCTATTAATCCCAGTATTTTTTGCTTGGTTGGGTTCATTTTTCCCAATGAATTATTACTCTGGTTTGTCCATGATATGTACACAGGTCTATCAAATGGTGACCGCTTTAACGACGATCGCATGGTGGTTCGATCAGTTTCCGTACATAGTCCGACGAACGCCGCATCAGGAGCTCGGACCGACCTGTGAATTCAGGCTTTGCCACGCCTTTACTACATCACGCTGACGCCCTGCATCGACATTGACTTCGGCGCCAGGCCATATTTCTTCTATTCCTCACTTTGCATAAATTATTTATTATGCAACATTTTTTTAATTATCATTATTACTATTATCTCCGGTTTGCACTATTTTTTGTGCACAGGAAAATGATCCGGGGACTTCGGCGTCACTCTGCCGGTCTGCATTGACCGTGCTATGTCACCACTTCGGCGTGTCGAGCTCTCCGCTCCGCCACCTCGGGACCGGCTTGGGGGATGGAACCTTGCCCCGCATCAAGCTCGGACCGCGTCATCAATACCGAACACATTAACCAGCTAAGTCGCTTTCATTCTCAAAGCTTTAATTTCTAACTTGTGTTCGGTTCGACCAAAAATTATACTTTTTTTGGAAAAAAGTTGCTTGTAAAAAATTTCCTTGTCCAAAATTTGTTTGTGACGCATAAATTCAAATACCCCGTTTACTTGGGGGCTTCCTTTATGAAGCTTTTCCTCTTGCATATGATTATACTTGTACGGCTTCGTTCCTTGTTCATGTATTACGCCACAATATGCACCATATTGACTTAAGTGATTTGCAAGCTGGATTGCCTTGCTCCTGTGTTTACCCCTACGTTCCCGATTGTTCGGCTAGGGAGTAAAGGGAGCACCTCTGCGATTGTCACGATCAGGTCAACCGAGCCGGACCTCAAACTGGGTGAAGCCGAAAGCTAGCGCTCTTATTGTTTTCAATGATGGTTGGCACACAACGGAACTCATGAGTATAAAAAATCTATTGCATAAGTCTCATAATAACAATGAGCACCGAAGAAAGGTGTCGGTGGGGGTACTATTTTCTTCGAAGATGCTTCTTACACTTCACGGTAATATAGCATAAGTTCCCTGAGCGCGCTTTGTCTGTTACAGCCTTCTGGCCTGATTGTCTGGTTATTGGAAACACCGTCGATATTCTCGACCGATGGAGTACATAACACTTTTCGGTCCTTGACCGAAGAGGGACAAGCTGACGGTCGGTTAAGACGCGTTTAAAGTTCGGTTGAACATAGATATGATATAAGTACTTCGGTACATGCAATCATTCTTCTATCCAAGTCACTTGGGGGCTCTTAAGTTTATTTGAGCCGTTTTATAATAAGTGTTCTTCTTCTTAGTCATTGCAAAGTTTTATTATTATCACTCCTTTTTTCGACACGAGTGTGCGGTCACTAGCCGGGGAGCCTAATTTCTCTCTCAAAGCCGCTAGAGTTTAGTTTGCTAAACTGGCCTGATGAGAAGTACTCCGCCCTCGGGATAGGAGGTTGAAGCCGTAGGCTAACCCGCTCGAAGTCTTGAGATAGGATGTATCATGTTAAAGCACGACAGAAGCACTTCTTTTTTCTAAGACCAACTTTCGGATTGGCACCGAACACTTGATATTGTTTGGACGTCATGTTTTTACTGGCGTTTCTTGGTTTTCCAAGCTTTTTGGCACTTTTAAACTATTTGTGCTTTTCCAGCATTAGTCTCGCAGTGCAACACCGGACACCTTTAGGGATTCGGCAAAAACATTCTCAGATATTGCTATATATGCATCGGTTTCGAATTGTGTCTTCGGTCAATAGTTGGGTTGCCCGGCTCCTGCACTTGCTTCCTATGTTCCTTTTTTTTCGGCTAGGCGTGCAAAGGGAGAACCACTGCGATTGTGCTTCCAGCTCACATGGTTAAGCACCTCAGTGGAGAAAGCTGAAAACTGACTTTCACAATAAGCGTAAACTGGTCAGCGATCCGATGACTATGTTAAATGATGGGCCATTCATAACATTGGCCGAAGTGTTTACGGCTTGACCCCGACTGTCGCCGGACACTACCGGGGGCTATTAACTAGCCTCCCAAACTAAATCCTTAATATTTTTCTCTTACATTAGAGCTGAGGTTTAATGATCATGCTTAGCATGACAACTCAAAGAAAGGAACCGATAGCGGGACTATTTTCTTTGGAAGACATTTCTTCTGTTAAACAGTAATATAACTCTCTGCGTACCTTTGTTTATAAAACCGTATGGCCAGATTGCCTTGTTTATTGTAAATCTTTGCCCTCATAAAGGCTTTATAAAGTAGGACAAACACTCCTCGGCTACTGGCCGAGGAGGTGGAAGCCGATGGTCGGTCAAGAAAGTTTTGTACAATGCGGATCCAAGCATTAATGACGTAAAGTACTTGGATACATAGAGTCATTACACATAATTTGTGATTTTACTATGGATGTTGATCCTTAATTCGGCCACCGGTGCCCGCATTAAGGCTCGGGGGCTACTGGGCTTCGGACTTATTATTTACAAATATTAAAGGGGCACATCGATCCCCTGATCTGGTGTTGCCACCCGACCAGTGTCTCGGGGCTACTGCATTGCTTGTCCAATGCAGAAAATTTTATGTGCAATATAGTTTCCGAGGAGATTTTGATCCTCAGGTTGGTCGGTCGCACCCAACCTGAGTCTCGAGGACTGAGCACACCGCTTTTAGTGTCCCGAAGTATTCTGCCGAGCTTGAACTTGATCATCAGGTCGATTTTGCAAATCAACCTGAGTCTCAGCGGCTACTAGGATCAGCGGTCTTATGTCATCCTTCAGGTGCATCTCGGGTTTTAGACCGATACACACCTTGAGGGCTACTGGCTATATATCTCGGCAGAGAATAAATTGCACCAATAAAAAATATTCACAAAAATCGGCCCACATTCGGGGTGGTGCACCACCTCGGAAGCAGTCCGGCATAAAGCTCGGGCGCTAGTGGCAGGCTCCGTAGAGGGCATTTCCGGCGTTAAGCTCGGCTAAACTCCTTCAAACTTTTTTGAACCAAGGTGATATGACACCTCGGATATAGTCCGGCGTTGGAGCTCGGATACATAGTCCGGCGTTGGAGCTCGGATACATAGTCCGGTGTTGGAGCTCGGATACATTCCGTCGTTAGAGCTGGGAAGCGGTCCGGCATTGGTGCTCGGCTGTAAAAGATACCTCGAATACAGTCCGGCGTTAGAGCTCGGATGCAAGAGGACACTGCCTCCTGGGAACAACTTCAAACCCGAGGTGTGGCATAAAAATAATAAGGCATTGATAAAGGCCGGAAACTTAAAGGGGCTCCTCGGATACCCGGCGTATAAACTCACCGAATGCATTTCGGCGATCCTCAAGATCGAAGATGAGAAGATTTGTTGAACCAGTTTTCAAGACCGACGACCGAAGATGAAGAACAGTTCGGAAGAATCGAGGAGCGTCCCTAACTTGAAGACCGGTTCAGGGGGCTACTGACGGTGTCCTGGACTAGGGGGTACTCAACACGTCATCTCCCGATCTGATAGATTGGGCCGAGGACCCCCGTGGCCGTATACTCATGGGCCAGTTCGGACAGTTGCCGCATACAAGGAAGATTCCACAGGACTTAGCGATCAAGACAAGGACTTCTCCCCACCGGCGTATTCGGCTAGGACTCTTGTTAACCTAGGCCTCTGGTGCATTATATAAACCAGGGCCAGGCTAGTCGATAAATAATATACAACATACAATCATACCATAGGCTAGCTTCTAGGGTTTAGCCTCTCTGATCTCGTGGTAGATTTACTCTTGTACTACCCATATCATCAATATTAATCAAGCAGGGCGTAGGGTTTTACCTCCATCAAGAGGGCCCGAACCTGGGTAAAACATCATGTTCCTTGCCTCCTGTTACCATCCGGCCTAGACGCACAGTTCGGGACCCCCTACCCGAGATCCGCCGGTTTTGACACCGACACTAGGTGCGACCGAAAAATTCATGGAGGTAGTAATGGCTTTTCTTCACTGCATTATGTGTAGCAGTCATGTTGTGGAGAATTGAACCAAACTGACGCTTAACCCATTTATGGTTGCGATCCACCTTCTGGTGAAGACTAAGAAGCAGCTCACGGTCAGTCATCACTCTTGGAGTTGTGGCTTGAGGAGTAGACTTGGGTGCATTTGCAGCAGAGTCATGAGTGGCAAAGTCATCATTGGTGGAATAAGATGCAGCTTTACGAAACTGACCATCCAATGGATGAATGTCTTCGTCAATGACAACAGGTGCCTTGCCCTTTTCATCAGTTGAAGTAAAAGCCTGCTTGAGGACTTCAATCGGGGGCAGGTAGCTGAGGTGATTCTGAAAATCAGCCTTGTAGTAGAGTGAAGACCTTGTTCTGAGGAATCTCATAATCCGAGGAGCATAAGGCTTCAACTCAAACGGAGAGAGTGCAACATTTGCCAGAGTCCTCATGAAGAAATCATAATAATTGACAGGAATGCTATGAATGATGTTGAATAGCAGATTCTTCATGATGCCAACAACTTCCTCATCAGATGAGTCATGGCCTTTGATAGGACTCATTGTCCTCGTCAGAATGTGATATACTGTTCTGGGCACATAAAGTAAGTCCTTTACGAGGAATTTGGTCCTTGGGGCTTGACCGGGCTGCAGAGGCTTCATTAACACTTGCATGTAATGAGCAATGAGTTCAGGTTATTGGTATGGGCAGTGAGCTCCTTCACTGGGTGGACTGATGGG
Organism: Triticum urartu; assembly: GCF_056163025.1. NCBI lineage: Eukaryota > Viridiplantae > Streptophyta > Magnoliopsida > Poales > Poaceae > Triticum > Triticum urartu. The sequence goes on from NC_141875.1 coordinate 165,235,326, forward strand.
CAGGGCGTGAAGCAATTCAGAGGCTGGTGCCTTATAATGAGTATTATCGGTCATCCAGTCCAAGACCCAGGTGTTGATATCTTCAGGATCACCGGTGATGTGTAGTGTCGCATAGAACTGAAGAATGAGCTCTTCATTCCAATCAACAATGTCAGAGCAAAAGTTGAGGAGGCCTGCGTCATGAAGCACACCGAGCACAGGAGAGAAGCAAGGCAATGATTCCATGTCCACGTGAGGAATATGCTCATGGTAGAAGATTTTGTCCTTGTTGAAAAGTAGTGAAGAATAGAAATTTTCCTGGCTGGCAGTCCAGAAGAGCTTCTTCCTAAGACGAGCAGAGTCATAGGGATTGTAGTCAGTGAAGAATACATGCTCTCCAAAGAAGTCATCAGCCTTGATTTTTTGCTTCTTCGAGAATGGTTCCTTTGTCTTGGGGTGAGGAGTGTCAGTCAATTGCATCACAACCTCAGGGATCTCAATCTCAGGTTCCGCATGCTGAGGAATTTCAGGTTCTTCTTCAGTGGCAGCCTGGGACTTCAATTTTTCATTTACATTTTCATCAGCACTAGTGGCTGGAATTTCTTCATGGATAGACGGAGTTTCACGAGGTTCGTCAAATCCCATTTGTACTTCAGTAGCTATAGGGGATTGCGGAATTTGTTGAAGAGGTGTGAACAAAGGAGAGTTGGGGTGTTGAATTTCCCAAAAGTCATCATTCATCACTGGAGTAGTGCTTCCAATGTCCACATCTTCATATTCTTCTTCAACTCCGGCATCTTCAGCAGTAAACTGAGGCATGGGAGAGGAGACAATTGGTGTTGAAGGGATTGCATCCACTTCAATTTCTTCATCTAGCTGTTCTGATGAAGCAGTTGAGGGAATGTCATCTTCTGATTCACTTGGAATCACATATTCTTCATCAAAAGGAATAAGGTACTTTGATGGCATGGTTGAGATAGGAACAACATCAATTGGGTTGACAAATGAGCTAGTCAATGACTTCATCTTCTTCGGGGCTGAAGAATCTGATGAAGTTGATCCTTCCTTTTCTTCACAGCTGCACGCTCTGCAGCCTTGGTCTTCTTCACATCTGATGCAGATGGAAGGACCGGAGTTGGTGTAGGCGCAGGAGGAGTAGAAGAATTTGGTTGAATTTCTTCAGGCGCAACTGATGCAGTTGCTCTGACGTCTTCACTTTCTTCAGGCACAACACAAGTAGTTCCCATGGCAATTTCTTCAGCAGCTGGAATGCAGTCATCAACCCTGGAATTAACATTTTATTCAGTAGCCTGAGTGTCAATAGCGGTGCTGGCATTTTCTTCAGTAAGCTGAGCAGATGCAGCAGCCCAAGGAATTTCTTACTACGATTGGGCATCAACAGTGGAGGAGAAGTTGTCAGCGAGTCTCACAAAACGAACCTTGGCTCCCAGCCAATTAGCATGGTATGCGTCAAAGTCATCACCGAGCTTCTTGATCTCAGACTGCATATTGACGAGTTCTTTAGTTGTCATAGAGACAACGTTTTTCTTCAGGAAGCTCTCCTTCTTGTACTGCGCTTTCTTGATCTGCCTGGCCTTTTCAAACTTCCATTTTTCTTCTTGAATGAAGTGAGTCAACATATGACTTTGGCCAGGAGTCAACTTGAAATCAGGCATGGGAGTGTTGGGGTCCTTGTGCTAGAGATCAATGTAATCAAGGATCAACTTTGGATCTAAAAGTAGAGGCACACTTGTGCCTTTGGCTATAGCGGCCCTAACTTGTCTCTCTCTGATGATTTCAGCAAGTTCTTCATCATCAGCTTCGTCTTCATCAAACGGTACTTGAAAAGCGACCTGCTTCTTTTGAGGACTTGGTCGAGAGCCTTGTCCAGCAGTTGCCTTGGTCTTCAACAGAGTGGGACCAGTTGAAGAATGCAGTGGTGCTGAGGAACTAGCAGATGCTCCTGAGGCAATAGACATGCCTGTTGTCCTTTGGCACGTGGTGAGATGCACAGGAGCAGAGGATTTGGTTGGAGCAGCTGAGGGCTTTGGCGGAGGAGCTGAGGACTTTGGAGCGGGAGCAGCATGAGGAGTTGGTCGTGAGGGCTTTGAAGAAACTGTTCGTGAGGGCATTCCTGAGGAACTTGTCTGTCGGTGTCAAAACCGGCGGATCTCGGGTAGGGGGTCCCGAACTGTGCGTCTAAGGCGGATGGTAACAGAAGGCAGGGGACACGATGTTTTACCCAGGTTCGGGCCCTCTTGATGGAGGTAAAACACTACGTCCTGCTTGATTTATTCTTGATGATAAGGGTATTACAAGAGTTGATCTATCATGAGATCAGAGAGGCTAAACCCTAGAAGCTAGCCTATGGTATGATTGTATGTTGTCCTACGGACTAAAACACCCCGGTTTATATAGACACCGGAGAGGGTTAGGGTTACACAAGGTCGGTTACAAAGGAGGAGATATCCATATCCGTACTGCCTAGCTTGCCTTCCACGCCAAGTAGAGTCCTATCCGGACACGGGACAAAGTCTTCAATCTTGTATCTTCATAGTCCAACAGTCCGGCCAAAGGATATAGTTCGGATGTCCGGAGACCCCCTAATCCAGGACTCCCTCAGTAGCCCCTGAACCAGGCTTCAATGACGATGAGTCCGGCGCGCAGTGTTGTATTCGACATTGCAAGGCGGGTTCCTCCTCCGAACACATCACAGAAGAGTTTGAATACCAGGATAGTGTCCGACCCTGCAAAATAAATTCCACATACCACCGTAGAGAGAATAATATTTCCACAAATATTAATCTGCTGACACGCTTTGGCAACATGACATGAGGCCATGGCTCGGTGATTTATTCGAACCGTTTTTCTGATGGGGAACGTTGCAGAAAACAAAAATTTTCCTACGGTTTCACCAAGATCCATCTATGAGTTCATCTAGCAACGAGTGATTGGATGCATCTACGTACCTTGTAGATTGCGAGCGGAAGCGTTCAAAGAACGGGGTTGAGGGAGTCGTACTCGACGTGATCCAAATCACCGGAGATCCTAGCGCCGAACGGACGGCACCTCCACGTTCAACACACGTACGGTCAGCGTAATGTCTCCTCCTTCTTGATCCAGCAAGGGGAAGGAGAGGTTGAGGAAGATGGCTCCAGCAGCAGCACGACGGCGTGGTGGTGATGGAGCTGCAGTACTCCGGCAGGGCTTCGCCAAGCACTATGGAGGAGGAGGAGGTGTTGGAGAGGGAGAGGGAGGCACCAAAGGCAAAGGTGAGAAATCCTCCATCTCCCCACTATATATAGGAGGGCCAAGGGGGGGGGGCGCCGGCCTAGGAGATCCAATCTCCTAGGTGGGTGCGGCCAAGGGGAGGAATCCCTCCTCCCAAGGCACCTAGGAGGTGCCTTCCCCTCCTAGGACTCTTCCTTTATTGAAACCCTAGGCGCATGGGCCTCTTGGGGCTGGTGCCCCTGGCCCATGTAGGCCAAGGCACACCCCCTACAGCCCATGTGGCCCCCGGGGCAGGTGGCCCCACCCGGTGGACCCCCGGGACCCTTCCGGTGGTCCCGGTACAATACCGGTGACCCCGAAACTTGTTCTGATGCCCGAAATAGCACTTCCTATACATAATTCTTTACCTCCGGACCATTCCGGAACTCCTCGTGATGTCTGGGATCTCATCCGGGACTCCGAACAACATTCGGGTTACTGCATATACATATCCCTACAACCCTAGCGTCACCGAACCTTAAGTGTGTAGACCCTACGGGTTCGGGAGACATGTAGACATGACCGAGACGACTCTCCGGTCAATAACCAACAGCGGGATCTGGATACCCATGTTGGCTCCCACATGCTCCTCGATGATCTCATCGGATGAACCACGATGTCGAGGATTCAATCAATCCTGTATACAATTCCCTTTGTCAATCGGTATGTTACTTGCCCGAGATTCGATCGTCGGTATCCCAATACCTCGTTCAATCTCGTTACCGGCAAGTCACTTTACTCGTACCGTAATGCATGATCCCGTGACCAGACACTTGGTCAGTTTGAGCTCATTATGATGATGCATTACCGAGTGGGCCCAGTGATACCTCTCCGTCATACGGAGTGACAAATCCCAGTCTTGATCCGTGTCAACCCAACAGACACTTTCGGAGATACCCGTAGTATACCTTTATAGTCACCTAGTTACGTTGTGGCGTTTGGTACACCCAAAGCACTCCTACGGTATCCGGGAGTTACACGATCTCATGGTCTAAGGAAAGGATACTTGACATTGGAAAAACTCCAGCAAACGAACTATACGATCTTATGCTATGTTTAGGATTGGGTCTTGTCCATCACATCATTCTCCTAATGATGTGATCTCGTCATCAATGACATCCAATGTCCATAGTCAGGAAACCATGACTATCTGTTGATCAACGAGCTAGTCAACTAGAGGCTTACTAGGGACATGTTGGTGTCTATTATTCACACATGTATTACGATTTCCGGATAATACAATTACAGCATGAATAAAGACAATTATCATGAACAAGGAAATATAATAATAATGCTTTTATTATTGCCTCTAGGGCATATTTCCAACATTTTGTTCACCCAGCTCCACACATAACGCGAGGCGGTTTCTTGACACGTCTTGTCAAAGCAGAGATCGTGTTCCCCTTATTATGGGATCCTCATCAATACGGGCGTGGGTAACCCAACCACGCCTAGGACTCCTAGATTTTAGGTAAGTCCTAAACGGCCACTAGGAGGACGCTTGATATTCACCCTCTTTATAAAGGGACAAGGCTTTTACTTTTTTCCCTCCCGTGCTCAATCGAATCCTTCCCCCGCCTCGAGTTCTAACACCCAAAGCCCAGGTCAGGTGCTTCAGACCTTCAATCATGTCCGGATCTAGCCTTCAAGGCCGGTGGATGCCCTCCTCCGTTACGGAAGAGGATATCAAGAAGTTGAGGGAGGCCAGATACCTGACCGCCAAGGTTTCGCATCGGCTGACCGCCCGAGGGCAGGTCGTCCCTACTCCCGAACCCAACGAGAACGTTGTGTTCATCTCCCACTTCCTCTGAGGTCTAGGCCTCACTCTGGATCCCTTCGTTAGGGGTTTGATGTTCTATTATGGGCTAGATTTCCACGATCTAGCCCCGGACTCCTTTCTCCACATCTCGGCATTTATTTGTCGTATGTGAGGCCTTCCTTCGCATTACCCCTCACTTCGGCCTGTGGCTCAAGACCTTTGACGTGAAGCCGAAGATGGTCGAGGGGCGGCATGTAGCATGCGGAGGCGCATTAATAAGCAAGATCGCTGGAGCTCCATGGCCAAAGGGTTCCTTTCCAGAGGTGTCCGGATTATGGCAACGGGAGTGGTTTTACATCACAGCTCCCAGAAGTGCCAAGTGGGTGGCTGCCCCTACTTTCCGCTTGGGCCCCCCACCACAACTGATGTCATGGATTAGCAGAGGGCTGAGCTGGGGTCCAGCCAAGGACGTGCCTATACTGCAGAGCCGCATTCAAGATCTCTTTGAAGGAGATTTTAGTCTGGTTACGATGGTGCAAGTCATGCTGGTTCGTCGAGTCCAGCCTTGCAAACGCCGGCCCCTCCGCATGTGGGAGTTCAACCCAGAAGGACCGCGCACTATTCAGAATTTCCTCGGCCTGACGCACGAGGAGATGTATAAATCATTCTTCGGACCCCAAATAGAGTGTCCGGATACTACCGAGGACGTGGGGCTGAGCAGAAACCGCACCGCCGACCAAGTAAGTAATCCTCTAGCTGAACACACCGTCTTTCATTTATCATGACGTCATTCTGAGAAATCGCTCTTTGACAGGACTTGCTAACAAAGGCGAAGATGATTCGGTGTTCGGCCCCCCTTCCTAAGGGTTTGGACAATCCGGTACTGGAAAAGATGCTCGAGCTAGCACCTTGCCCGGAGCCCTCAAAGAAAGATAAAGGGGGAATAATGAGTACGAAAGCGGGCCCCCATTGCTACCAATTCCAACCGAGGGAATGAGCGCCTCCGTGAAGGAGGATAACCAAGGGGAGGAATCTGACATTCTCTCACCCAGGGGAAGGAAGAGGACTACCTCTGAAGATCCGGAAACCAAGGTTTCCAAACGGGACAAAAAATCTCCACCAGAGGGTCCTTCCTTGGAGGGTGCTCTTGCCGCACAAAGTCCGCATGGGGATCAGCCCTCTAACGAGCTGTAAGTAATAAAAAAGTACTTTAATAGTGAAGATATACTACCTTACCTCTGAGGAAAATAACCGAAGCATTTATCTTGCAGTTCGGATCTTAGCCCTTCTCAGCAGAGCTCGTCTTCGGGGGATCATCTTCCGGAGATGATGGAGAGCGAAACGCCTCCCCCGGACTCCTCCTCTCAAGAAGCGGGCGACCTTGAAGTGTCGTCACGGAGGGCCTCGCCGGATCAGGTGAGGCCAGAAGATATTCCTATGGTCACCCGAAGTCCCCAGTATCCGGCTCTTGAAGAGAGCAACAGAAAGAATCCGGCACCGTCTGGTATGCGGTCGGACGCACTGAGGGATCTGCTAGAGCGAGCAACTATGTCAGAAGAACACCGTACATTGATGGGTACGGTGATTGAAAGGATTTTGTTCACCAAAAGCGGGTTGCATGAAGCCTTTATGAGTCTACTGACGGGTTTTGAGGTACGTGAAATGATATACATTTGTGATAGTACCGCACATTTTTAGGTGTGCCCTGTGTAGATAGTAGCCCCTGAGACTCTGGTTGCGCCGAGAACGGCGGCAAACAGAGGATCATAGTCCCAGGTAATAACCATACCGCATTTATGTGCAGGTTGTGGAAACTCCGGTGGCTAGCCGGACTAATGAGTTTGCTGAACTAAAGCGTCAACTGGATGCGGCAGATGCCGACATCGAGCTTGTTAATAGGCGGCTTGACGAGGCATAGGGTAAGTGATATTTTCTGGTGAATGTCACATAGGAAGAGCAGCATGATCCCAGTATCTTTAATATGTTGTGACTGCAGATGGAGCTGCCACCGTGGAGACCCTTCGGGCGGAACTTGCCCGAGCCAAAGAACAAGCAAGGAGTAGTAATGCGGCTGCTTTGAATGCGGCTGAAGAGTTGAGAGCCGAGAAGGCCACGCATTGCGAGAGCAAAGAGAAAATTGCCAAGATGGCTGTAAAGTTAAAAGACACTGCCGACCGTTGCCAGTTCCTTGAAGAAGAAAACCGGGCGAGGGCGACGGACCTTGAGAAGGCCACAATGGCGACCAAGGACACCCGCTCTTCCATGAGAGCGAAGAAGGAGGAACTGCGTGAAGCCGGGGATATTGCGGCTGGGAAGCCCTTTATGCTGCGAAGGAAGTTCGGAGATCCGCGGTATGCCCCTCTGGATCGGCTGTGGAGTTCGGCAGACGCATATATGGACTTGGCGGCGAGCGCTGTCGATGCGGCCGAATACTTCCGAGATCAAACAGATCGTGAAGTGGACAAGCTGTTCTAGTCGCAGTTTAACGTTCCAGAGCGTCCGCTTCCATTGACTGATCAGCTAGCCGAATGGGCTGAACTCAATAGGTTGTTCGGACTCGCCATGAGGTCTGTCGTGGATCAGCTGTGGCCGGAAAGGCCAAAGCCGAACAACTATTTTAGCCTGGTGCAGCAGTTCCTTGGTGCGGTGCCGCGCATCAATGCGATGAAGAGGTCAGCGTGTATAGAGGGCTCGCGAATGGCCCTTGCCCGTGTCAAAGCATACTGGGCGGAGATGATGCTACCACTGTTGCGGCGCAGGATTCGGCCATAGGCCGAGTGGCTGCCGAGCACTATTTTGAAGAAGTTCTTGAGGGTGCACGTTTGATAGAGGCCTAGTGCTCGAAGAATATTATGTTTGAGTGACATGTATTCCCATTGTAAAAACAATGTTTATGAAATTTATTAAGGCTGTATTTATACTTTTGCCTGAAAGTAATATGATGCCTCATGTGCGGCCGTTTATGTATATATGTATATAACTTGAAAGATTGCAGTTGTTGGCTTCAACCCCCACGCATATATTGCGGAGGTGTTCGCAGAAGACGCGTGTTCACACTTAATCCAACGTCTTGGTCCTATTAAGGAGGTGATATCGCAGCGAACGAGGCAACCGGACTATAATGCTTTAACACTTTCACTTAGCCATAGGAGTTTGACGGTGGCGCTACTATATAGCCCCTGGTGGCTCCGCACTCTCCTGAATTCGGGGTGCGTACATGCCTGGCCGGGAAACGGCCCTTCGTTAAGGTGGAGGAATTATAACATTCCAATAGGTCATCGAGTGGTTGACCAGTCTCACGCTATATCATGACAGTCAGTTTTCGGCTTTCTCTACTGAGGTGCTCGTCCGGATGAACAGGGCACATCGCAGTAGTTCTCCTGGTGCCGCCTTAGCCGATAGAGCGGAACGTAAGGAAGCAAAACACAGGAGCCGGGCAAACCCAACATTTGACCAAAGACATGATTTGGAGCTGATGCATATAAGGCCAAACTCGCGACGTCGAACACTCCCTAAGGTATTCGGTCTTTATGGTATAAACCGGGCCTAAACAGTGCCCTTTGTAAGAAGCCCCTGGTGTCCAGGTACGTGAATTATTATGACGTGGCCACATGCCAAGACGTCAGCATCCTTCTCGATAGTACTGAGAATCCGAGGGATGTGTATCAACAAGAGACAGTAAGAAAGGTTTACGCAGGGTCTTAATCTAAAAAGAATCCTTGGAACAGGTCCCTGCTACACGTCTGTGCCTGTGTCTCCGTTGTGTTGTATCCTGGACGGGTGTAGCACGATGGTCATCTATAAAAGAGAGGAACTTAGGTGAAAAGTTGTCGTGCAAAAAGGTAGGTTTAAAGAACCATGTACAATTCAAGATGAGTAAAAATTGCCACTTATCTGCGCGCATTGAGCCCCTTGTATTTGTAATAGGGGTGTGGCCATCAAACCTGTATGAATTACATATAGCTGCATCAGACTCGTCTAACCGTGTCCGTAGTCTTGACGACCTATCGAATGCTTTAGTTGGTGAGGCCGTTCTAGTGTGCGGCTGCCAAGGTAGCCGCACTCTCTTCGGCGCGCAGGGATCGCTCAATATTTCCATTGACTGTAATGATGCCACGTGGACCGGGCATCTTAAGCGTGAGGGAAGCGTAATGCGGTATTGCATTAAAGCGAGTGAAAGCTTCGCGTCCAAGTAGTGCTTGGTAGCCACTTTGGAACGGAGCAATGTGGAAGGTTAAATTTTCACTACGGAAGGGGAAGCTGAATATAACCTCTAGTAGCAGGGAGCCCGTGCAATGAGCCCCTGGGCCTAGCGTTACTCCTTTAAAGGTAGTATTGTTGTGGAAATTTTTCATTGGGTCTATCCCCATTTTACGGATTGTGTCATGATGTATCAGGTTTAGACTGCTGCCATCGTCCATCAGGACTCGTGTGAAGTGGTATCCGTCAATTATTGGATCTAATACCAAGGTAGCCCATCCTGCGCGCCGGATACTTGCCGAGTAATCCTGATGGTCGAAGGTGATCGGCTGAGACGGCCAGTGACAGAACTCCGCGGTGATAGGCCCTTGGGCATATTTATCTGGGAGTGCCGCTTTGTTTCTCCCCTTTATCACGTGTAACACGTTTACTGTTTTGACTTCTGGTGGAAATTTCTTTTGTTCCCCAGTGTCTTGCTTGAGAGGCTCATCCTCGTCTTCTCTTGGTGTATCCTCCCCCTTGTGTACGGCGTTGAGCTTGCCGGACTGCTTGAAGACCCAACATTCTCTGTGGGTATGATTTGCAGGTTTATCGGGGGTGCTATGGATCTGACATATTTGGTCCAGAATTTTGTTTAGGCTGGACAGTTCATCTCTGGCGCCTTTAGAGGACGGCTTTTGCTGACCTGGCCGAGAGCTTCTGAATCCGGCGTTTACCGCCGTGCTCTTCGGGCTGTCTTCTTTATCCGGCGCTTATTATTTTTGTTGCGTCGGGATTTCCCATTTCCATCCCTAACTTCGGATGTATTTGGGTCGCTGGTGCTGCATCTGGCTAGCCAGCTGTCCTCACCCACGCAAAAGCGGGTCATGAGGCTTGTTAATGCTGCCATTGTTCTCGGCTTTTCTTGGCCGAGGTGTCTGGAAAGCCATTCGTCGCGGACGCTATGCTTAGCTGCCAAGGCTTCGGCGTCCGGATAGTCGACTATTTGGTTCTTTTTAGTAAGAAACCTGTTCCAAAGCTTTCGGGCTGACTCTCCGGGCTGTTGAGTTATATGACTTAAATCGTCCGCATCTGGAGGTCGGACATAAGTCCCTTGAAAATTTGCCCGAAAAGCGTCTTCGAGCTCTTCCCAGCTTCCAATGGAGCTTTCGGGGAGGCTTTTAAGCCAGTGCCGAGCTGGCCCTTTGAGTTTGAGGGGTAAATACTTAATGGCGTGGAGATCATCTCCTCGAGCCATATGGATATGGAGGATATAGTCCTCAATCCAGACCCCAGGGTCTGTTGTTCCGTCGTATGCCTCTATGTTTATGGGTTTGAATCCCTCTGGAAATTCATGGTCCAGCACCTCGTCGATGAAACATAGGGGGTGTGTGGCACCCCTGTATCTGGGTGTACCGCATTGTTCGGATGTTTGTTGTGTTGCATCATATGCTGGAGCGCGCTTGCATGGTCCATAGATGGATCTAGTTGCGCCATCCTTTTGGTGCGAGCCCTCGCGTGGATCGCGTATTGGCTTATGTGCGGCGTTGTTTGCCGCTCTATGTTGGCCGTGAGGTCGTCTATCCGGCCAGATGGCCGTTTTAATTTTTGGTTGCGGGGGATCTATGGCCTCCTCATCGAATTTAGGTAGCAACTTCTGCTTCGGGTAGCTCTTGGTGGGGCGATTACCGACGTAATTCGCTGATGTGTTGAGTACTTTACTCCATCTGATTCTGAGTGTGTCTTGCGCAGCCTTGAGCCTTTGCTTCTGCTTTTTTAGACTCCTCGCGGTGGCAACAATCCTTTGACGGGCATTCTGTTGCTCCAGGTGTCTGTCCGGTGTGATTTCGTCCGGACTATTATCTTTGACAGAGCCGGGTTGTTCGGTTTGATTCTCCATGTTGCCGTGGTCCGGCGATGGTTTACCTTGCTCTAACGCTGGGTCTATATGATCATTGTTTATGCCGAGGCGGGATTTGGAGGGGCGCTTACGCCGCCGCTTTGACTGCTTCTCGAGGGGACAACCCTTCGTTGCGTCCTTCCGTTCCTCATCGTCGATTTCTTTTGGTGTGTCCACCATGTATACGTCATGTGATGAAGTGGGCGTCCAGTGCCCTGTGGGCAGTGGTTCCCGTTCGTCTCCTGCATCGTCGTCCATACCGTCGATGTCTTTGGAGTCGAAGTCGAGCATGTCGGTTAAGTCATCGACAATGGCTACTAAGTGGGTGGTGGGTGGGCGGCGAATTTCTTCGTCATCCGCATCCCAATCCTGCCGGACATAGTTCGGTCAAGACTCTCCTGACAAGGAGAGAGACTTTAATGAATTCAGTATGCCACCAAAGGGCGAGTGCTGAAAGATATCCGCGGAGGTGAACTCCATGATTGGCGCCCAGTCGGATTTGATAGGCACGGGCGCAGGCGGTTCGGAGTCCATGGCCGGGGAAGGATCCGGCAGTTTGGCAACACGGCTCTCGTGAAGGGTAAGGTCGATATTCGGCTCGATCGCCGCTGAGGATATGGCCTCCGTGACGGGGTCTATCCACCCATCCATGGATGGCGCAACTGGCTCCGAATTGGGGCTCGGGGCGGCTGCCGGTGCGATCTCCTGAATACTGTCTGATGGCAGAGCTAAATCGTACTCATCGTGATCGTGCGACGCACAAGGCAGAGGCTCGGATCCGTCGAAGATCAAGTCTTCGCGGATATCGGCCGTGTAGTTTAAGCTTTCAAACCTGACCTACTGGCCAGGGGAGTAACTTTCGATTTGCTCCAGATGGCCAAGCGAGTTGGCCCGCAGTGCGAAGCCGCCGAACACAAAGATCTGTCCGGGGAGAAAAGTCTCACCCTAGACTACATCACTATCGACGATCATAGGAGCCATCAAGCCTAACGGCGACGACACAGAGGAACTCTCAATGAAAGCACCAATGTCGGTGTCAAAACCGGCGGATCTCGGGTAGGGGGTCCCGAACTGTGCGTCTAAGGCGGATGGTAACAGGAGGCAGGGGACACGATGTTTTACCCATGTTCGGGCCCTCTTGATGGAGGTAAAACCCTACGTCCTTCTTGATTTATTCTTGATGATATGGGTATTACAAGAGTTGATCTACCATGAGATCGGAGAGGCTAAACCCTAGAAGCTAGCCTATGGTATGATTGTATGTTGTCCTACGGACTAAAACCCTCCGGTTTATATAGACACCGAAGAGGGTTAGGGTTACACAAAGTCGGTTACAAAGGAGGAGATATTCATATCCGTACTGCCTAGCTTGCCTTCCATGCCAAGTAGAGTCCTATCCGGACACGGGATGAACTCTTCAATCTTGTATCTTCATAGCCCAATAGTCCGGCCAAAGGATATAGTCCGGCTGTCCGGAGACCCCTTAATCCAGGACTCCCTCATTGGCCTTGAGGGCATTTGGGTTGAAGCACTTGGCTTATAAGCAGACTTGTTTGGCATAGCCTTCCACTACTAGGGAAAAGGCTACTAGCAGCGCGGGTAAATTGGCTACTAGTAGCACGGGTACCCATGCTATTAGTATCGCGCTACAGCTAAAAGTTAGTAGTACCGCGGGTGGCACCCGCGCTACTACTAAAAATTTAGTAGTAGCGCAGATGTCACCCACGCTACTACTATTTGAAACCCGCGCTACTAATAACAGAATAGTAGTAGCGCATCTATTATACCACACACTACTAGTATCTTAAATACTAGTAGCACACATTTCCCCCCACGCTACTACTAACAAATTAAGAATTAAAAAAAGTAAAAATTAGATGTTGTATTCATGGATGAAGATCAGAGACACGTCCAGTGCAAAATAAATTAAGGTCACAGGACCATCTTAACACTTGCACCGTTCATGGATGCAACATTGAACATCTCAACTTCAAGAGATCACGTGATTCATTTGACAGTAAACGCACACAACCAAAGGTGGGTACCTTTCCTAGTGTTCGATCAGCAGCCTAAACATACCACTTCTCTAGATGTATCTACCAAGGCTCAGAGTTCAGACGCTGGTGGACCCAAATCCTCCCTCCCCCCAAATGATGGTATCGAGGTCCTCCACCTCGGCGACCTCCGGCTTCGCAATCACCTGGACGATCATCTGTACGACGCGGTCGCCGTGCTTCACGGTGAAGTCCACCTCCGAGTGTTTGAAGAGCATGACACCCACCGGGCAGCGGTAGTCCGTGTCGATCACCCCTGTGGCCACGTCGGGAAAGTGAAAACTTGTTAGTGCTCGTCAATGTCCAAATCCAGTAGGGTATTTTCTTACTTTTTAGCACATGCACACGAATCAATAGTAATAGCCAGAGGTTGGTCCTTACTTGTTGCACGAGACGTGAAGAAGTGTGGGTGCCCTCCTTGTTGCATGAACGAATCAACGAGAGACGCTGCCGCGAGCCGTGAAGAAGGTCGGGTCCCTTCCTTCTGTAAATAGCTCAGGTGCCTAAAGTTGTAAGGAATCTTAATACAATGAACTCATAGTAATGCATAATAACAAGAAAAAGAAAAAATAACCATGAATCATACTAAAAAGATCATTCTATGAGTCAAGTTGACAGTTTCAAGACGGCATAAGCATCCTAGATGAAAGAATAACCAGGATTTGTTTATTCATTAGTGTTGATCTCCATGGGCAGCTAGCAGTGTATGCTGATGCACAATGTACACATCGAACCCCCCAAAACCAAAAACATTTCTGAGTGAACAACAAACCAACAGATTGCTCGACCCTGAAAACAAGCAGTTTTTTTACTTTCCTTCTCCATTACTACAAAAGGAAAAGAAACAAACATTTTTTTGTGATTTTCATTTTCTTTTACTACAAAATGCAGTAAAATAAACTAGAATTTTGTGTGTGTTTTTTCCTGTGCTTCGAAAGACAATACATAGAGCAAACAAACAGAATCCTCTCGAGATCTTTACTTTCTCCGTGGTGATTTGTCAACACCGCTGCCATCCTACATATATGGAGTAATTCTCACAAAATGTATACGTGGAGTATCAATGGTTACTGTTTAAAATGATGAGAAAGATATATGTCTTGTGCGTGCAGGTTGGTAATTAATTTTTTTACAGGTGATCCAGAAACATTTCAAGATTGATACGGAACCAACAACTATTACTAGATATAAAGCTTTACACAGAACCAACAACTATTCTTTTAAAAGAATCCAGAAAATGGAATTTTATTTATTATTTCTAATGCTGGGTGTGTGTTTACCTTAGCTCGAGAGGAGTAGCAGTTAAATTGAAAACATGACAGTAACAACATTGCAACAAGCTACTAACATCGCCATAGCAAGTCCACCAATAATAACAGTGGTCCCTGCAATCATGAAGGGTCGGGTTACATCAAGCTGCTTTGAGAAATATTATGAAAAAGACTAGCTCCATCAGACTGCACGTCAGAAGCAAGCAACAACAAGTCAGCAAGCATCCAGATCCAGTAGCTTAATGGAATAAATCTTAAGATTAAAAGTGAAGAGGTTGAAGAATAAGCAAAAAACACGCAAGTCAATAACAACAACAACAAAAACTCAATGGTCAACTGTAATATATCGCACATGGACATGGAGCAGAGCAAACAAGATTGATATTACTTGTTTATTTGGTTCAGAACTTGAGTGAATAAGGCTCGTGCTTAGTCAATCAATAAAACAAGGTTCAGTTTTGGGGTTCAGTTAAGCAGCAGCAGCATCGTCCATGAGAGACATCATTCATTCGGCCACCGAGCAACAAGCATAGCTAATTGCTGACCATCAACAAGCACAGACGACGCATCACTTATACAGCAGCTAAAGTACGAGCTTCTGAAAACTGAAACGGCCATGGGGATGGGGGCGCTGCTTACCCGAGCTAGGAGGAGCCGTCGAGGCGGATGTCGGTGGCCCAGATCAGCTGCACCATACCGGAGCAGACGGCGGCGAGCTCCTCGTCCATGGGCAGGGCATGGTCATCGCCATCCATGGAGGTGGAGGGTGACTGCCGTGCTCCAAATCAAACGAATAAGTGAGGGGGTCGGGGAGAGAAGGAAGAAGGAGGTCTAAATCAAGGCAAGGGAAGGAAAGGCAGAGCTCACCTCGCCAGAGTTGGAGGCGACACTGCAGCCGGAACCCTAGCTGCGGGGAGGGGACGCGGCCGCGAGCAGCGGATATGGACGAAGGGAAGGAAGGAGCTTGGCGAGGGGAGCACGGGCGTGTCCTGCGCACCGGCGAGGGCCGCCGGAACTCGCCGGAATAGCCCGGCGTAGGTGGTGGCGGCGGCGGCTGGGAATGGTCGCTGGAGTCACAACATAGACTTAGAGAGGGAGGGGGAGAGAGATTTTCTCTGACCGGTGCTAGATAGAGGATGGTGCCCTTAGTTGTAGCGCATGCCCGTAAACACGCGCTATTACTAAGCAGGGTCGACCAGCGGGTTTCGTCGACCGATAATAATAGCGCGGGTTATACCTCACGCGTTACTACTATTTTATTAGTAGTAGCGCTTGTTGTACAACTTGCGCTACTAATAGATCCTGTTCGTGGGCATGGATATGAATACTTACTAGTAGCGTGTTTTTTTTAGACCACGTGCTACTAGTAATATTTACTAGTAGAGTGGGTCAATATAGCTCGCTACTGATAATTAGCAGTAGCGCCGTATTTTAAAGCGCGCTGCTGGTAAGATTCTGTATATAAGGTTTTTTCTAATAGTGTTTTTGGGCTTACTTGCAGAGGTCTCAACAGTGGCAGCAGCAGCAGCAGAGTCTTCATTGAATTTCCTCACTGCTTCTCTTGCTTGCTTGCCAATTTGACCTGACGCTTGGCTCATTCATCAGGATAATCCTCACCGCGCTTGAGGCTGGTGGGATCTGCTTCTTGGCCAGGTGCTAAGGGAGGTCTTGGGCATGGAGGATTGGGAGCGAATTTCTTCATGTACTTGGGAGTAACATACCTGTACTCCCTCCACTCTCTTGCCCATCTCCTCTCTATTCTTTGAATGCGCACCTTGCGCTGATTTTTGTCCTCCTTACTAAACTTGGCCTCATCAGGAGTGCAATAGTCCTTATATATATCATCAGGGATCTCAAAAGAAGTATTGACCTCAGGCCTCTTTCCTCCCTTCTATGGCTTCTTTCCATCAGCCATTTTCTTCAGATGAGGAATTTGAACAATGGAATTCTCTGAAGATGTATGCATCTTTTCTTCGAGGAACGCTGCAAATGAGTTAAATTGATGAGAACCTAGTGATTCAACAAATGGCATGAGTACCTGTGAACAGAGTATAGTTGCGAGTAATATGGAGAGGTCATATGCGTTCTCAGAGGTTTTTCAAAAAGAACAAGTTTGAGGATTTTTGACCGGATGAGTCTTGAAGAATTTCACTAAGCGTTCTTTGTCTTAGGTTCCAGAGTTGTATAGATCAAAAATACACACAATTGAGGAATCTTGAAGAAAAATATAGCTTAGAGAAATTAATCAAGAACATATGACATGTGAGGTGTTCAGTGTGTGATGAGTTTGAAGAATAAACACTTTTGAAGATTTTGTAGAAATTTGTTGAATCAAAGAGAGTAGTAAAAGTTACTTTTAATTACCCTGGACGAAGAACATGACAAACTGAGAGGTGTTGATGTGAAGTTCGTCAGTTCAGATCTTCCACGCCCTAACTTGGCAGAGAAAGACAGCTACGGTGGCGGCAGAGTGAAGAAATCCGCAGCCGACGCAAGTACGACGATGACGAAGTCGAGGCAGTGAAGCTCTTCCTCACCGGCGACAATGAAGTAGCGGCGGCACTAGGGTTTGAGAAGCTCGAGCAGGAGTGAGAACGAGCGGAGTAAAAGTGAAGTGAGGAAGGGAAGGAGTATTTATAGCCACGGTGAAAAACTGTTCGCCCGAAGAAATTGGACGAACATGCCCCTGACCCTTCTCATTCGCTTGACATGTGTCACCCACGTACTGAGAAGTGGAGATCGTGTGAGATCGTGGGTGAATAGATAAGTGTTGTCGTGGGATGTGGAACGGTTTGAGCGGCAAAGCCAAAAATTTATATAAGATAGGTTTCAAAGTTCCGTTCGCAATTTCTTCAGCTGACAAGGACACAGTGAAGATTTTGAACGAGATTCAAATAGAACGCACATGAAGAATTTGTGAATAGAATGGGTTGAGTTTAGCATGGAGGGGGAAGGGTCCGATCACATTCACTTAGTAGAACAAGCAACTTGAAGAAATAGCAATAAGTGAATGCTGTAGAGGACACAAACTCATATATATAGCTGATACGTCCATTTTGCATCATGCTTTTATATCAATATTTATTGGATTATGGGCTGTTATTTCACATTATGTCACAATACGTAGGGCTATTCTCTCTTATTTTACAAGGTTTACATAAGGAGGGAGAATGCCGGCAGCTGGAATTCTGGACTGGAAAAGGAGCAAATATTATAGACCTATTCTGCACAACTCCAAAAGTCCTGAAACTCCACAGAACACCTTATAATAAATAATGAAAAATCCTGGCCAAAGATGAAGACCAGGGGGCCCACACCCTTCTCACGAGGGTGGGGGGTGCGCCCCCTACCTTGTGGGCCCCCTGGTGGCTCTCCGATGACCATCTTCTCCTATATGAAGTCTTTCATCGAGAAAAAAAATCAGAAGCAACCTTTCGGGACGAAACTCTGCCGCCACAAGGCGGAACCTTGGCGGATCCAATCTAGAGCTCCGGCAGAGCTGTTCTGCCGGGGAAACTTCCCTCCTGGAGGGGGAAATCATCGCCATCATCATCACCAACGCTCCTCTCATCGGGAGAGGGCAATCTCCATCAACATCTTCATCAGCACCATCTCATCTCAAAATCCTAGTTCATCTCTTGTATCCGATTCTTGTCTTCAAGTCCAGGATTGGTGCTAGTAGGTTGCTAGTAGTGTTAATTACTCCTTGTAGTTGATGCTAGTTGGTTTAATTGGTGGAAGATCATATGTTCAGATCCTTTATGCATATTAATACCCCTCTGATTATGAACATGTTTATGATTTGTGATTAGTTACGTTTGTTCCTGGGGACAAGGGAGAAGTCTTGCTATTAGTAGTCATGTGAATTTGGTATTCGTTCGATATTTTGATGAGATGTATGTTGTCTAGACTCTAGTGGTGTTATGTGAACGTCGACTACATAACACTTCACCATTATTTGGGCCTAGAGGAAGGCATTGGGAAGTAATAAGTAGATGATGGGTTGCTAGAGTGACAGAAGCTTAAACCCTAGTTTATGCGTTGCTTCGTAAGGGGCTGATTTGGATCCATATGTTTCATGCTATGGTTAGGTTTACCTTAATACTTTTGTTGTAGTTGCGGATGCTTGCAATAGAGGTTAATCATAAGTGGGATGCTTGTTCAATTAAGAACAGCACCCAAGCACCGGTCCACCCACATGTCAAATTATCAAAGTACCGAACGTGAATCATATGAACGTGATGAAAACTACCTTGACGATATTCTCATGTGTCCTCGGGAGCGCTTTTCCTTATATAAGAGTTTGTCTAGGCTTGTACTTTGCTACAAAAAGGATTGGGACACCTTGCTGCACTTTATTTACTTTCGTTATTTGTTGCTCGTTACAAATTATCTCATCACAAAACTATCTGTTACCACTTATTTCAGTACTTGCAGAGAATACCTTGCTGAAAACCGTTTATCATTTCCTTCTGCTCCTTGTTGGGTTCGACACTCTTACTTACCGAAAGGACTACGATAGATCCCCTATACTTGTGGGTCATCAAGACTCTTTTCTGGCGCCATTGCCGGGAGTGAAGCGCCTTTGGTTGGTGGAATTTGGTAAGGAAAAATTTATATAGTGTGCTGAAATTTATTGTCACTTGTTACTATGGAAAGTAATTCTCCGAGGGGCTTGTTCGGGGTATCTTTACCTCGACCAGTAGAGCAAAGAGTTGCTCCTCAACCTACTGAACCTAGTGAAAATGAAATTCCTTATGAGTATCCTTCGAGTATAATAGAAAAACTGCTAGCTAATCCTTTTATAGGAGATGGAACAAAGCATCCTGATGAACACCTAATATATGTGGATGCAGTTTGTGGATTATTTAAGCTTGGAGGTATTCCCGATGATGTTGCTAAGAAGAAGGTCTTCCCTTTATCTTTGAAGGGAGACGCATTGACATGGTATAGGCTATGTGATGATATGGGATCATGGAACTATAGAATATTGAAATTGGAATTTCATCAAAAGTATTACCCTATGCATCTTGTTCATCGTGATCGCAATTATATATATAATTTTTGGCCTTGCGAAGGAGAAAGCATCGCTCAAGCTTGGGGGAGGCTTAAATCAATGTTATATTCATGCCCCAATCATGAGCTTCCAAGAGAAACAATTATACAAAAAATTTATGCTCGGCTTTCTGATAACAATCGCACCATGCTTGATACTTCTTGTGCTGGCTCTTTTATGATGAAGACTATTGAATTCAAATGGGATTTATTGGATAGAATTAAACGCAACTCTGAAGATTGGGATCTCGAAAATGGTAAGGAGTCAGGTATGACACCTAAGTTTGATTGTGTTAAATATTTTATGGATACCGATATTTTCCGTAAGTTTAGCACTAAATATGGACTTGATTCTGAGATAGGAGCTTCTTTCTGTGAATCTTTTGCTACTTATGTTGATCTCCCTAAGGAGAAGTGGTTTAAATATCATCCTCCCATAGAAGTAAAAGTAGCTGCACCTATTAAAGTTGAAGAAAAGACTGTCACTTATAATGATCCTATTGTTCCTACTTCTTATGTTGAGAAACCACCTTTCCCTATTAGGATAAAGGATCATGCTAAAGCTTCAACCGTGGTTCGTAAAAGCAATATTAAAACATATACACCTCCTGAGCAAGTTAAAGTTGAACCTAATATTGCTATTGTTAAAGAGCTCTTGTCTGGTAATATTGATGGGCATGTTATTCAGTTCTATGGTGAAACTGCTAGAATTGCTAAACCTTGTGCTAAAGATAAACATAGACCTATGGTAGGCGTGCCTGTTATTTCTGTTAAAATAGGAGATCATTGTTATCATGGCTTATGTGATATGGGTGCTAGTGCTAGTGTTATACCCTATGACTTGTATAAAGAAATCAAGCATGAAATTGCACCTGCTGAGTTAGAAGATATTCATGTCACAATTAAACTTGCTAATAGAGATACTATTTCAGCAATGGGAATTGTTAGAGATGTTGAAGTCTTGTGCAGGAAAACTAAATATCCTGCTGATTTTCTTGTTCTTAGTTCTCCACAAGATAGCTTTTGTCCCATTATATTTGGTAGACCCTTCTTGAATACAGTTAATGCTAGGATAGACTGCGAAAAGAATGTTGTTACTATTGGCTTGGATGATATGACTCATGAGTTTAATTTTTCTAAATTTAGTAAACAACACCGCGAAGAAGAATTGCCTTGTAAGGATGAAATTATTGGTCTTGCTTCTATTGCCGTACCTCCTAATGATCCTTTAGAACAATATTTGCTAGACCATGAGAATGATATGTTTATGAATGAAAGAAGGGAAATAGATGAAGTATTCTTTAAACAAGAACCTATGCTAAAACACAATTTGCCTATTGAAATCCTAGGGGATCCTCCTCCACCTAAGGGTGATCCCGTGTTTGAGCTTAAACCGTTTCCTGATAATCTTAAATATGCTTATCTTGATGAAAAGAAGATATATCATGTTATTATTAGTGCTAACCTTTCAGAGCATGAAGAAGAAAGATTGTTGAAAACTCTGGAGAAGCACCGTGCTGCTATTGGATATACACTTGATGATCTTAAGGGCATTAATCCCACTCTATGTCAACATAAAATAAATTTGGAAGCAGATGCCAAACCAGTTCGTGATCCTCAACGACGTCTGAATCCTCAAATGAAGAAGTGGTAAGAAAAGAAATACTAAAGCTTCTAGAGGCAGGTATAATTTATCCCATTGCTGATAGTCAGTAGGTAAGTCCTGTTCATTGTGTCCCTAAGAAGGGAGGTATTACTGTTGTTCCTAATGATAAAAATGAATTGATTCCACAAAGAATTATTACCAGTTATAGGATGGTAATTGATTTCCGCAAATTAAATAAGGCTACTAAGAAATATCATTACCCCTTACCTTTTATCGATCAAATGCTAGAAAGATTATGCAAACATACATTACTGCTTTCTAGATGGTTATTCTGGTTTCTCTCAAATACCTGTGTCGGCTAAAGATCAATCAAAGACTACTTTTACATGCCCTTTTGGTACTTTTGCTTATAGACGTATGCCTTTTGATTTATGTAATGCACCTGCTACCTTTCAAAGATGCATGATGGCTATATTCTCTGATTTTTGTGAAAGATTTGTGAGGTTTTCATGGACGACTTTTCCGTCTATGGATCTTCTTTTGATGATTGCTTGAGCAATCTCGATTGAGTTTTGCAGAGATGTGAAGAAACTAATCTTGTCTTGAATTGGGAAAAGTGCCACTTTATTGTTAAAGAAGGTATTGTCTTGGGGCATAAAGTTTATGAAAGAGGTATTGAAGTTGATAAAGCCAAGGTTGATGCTATTGAAAAGATGCCATGTCCCAAGGACATCAAAGGTATAAGAAGTTTCCTTGGTCACGCCGGATTTTATAGGAGGTTCATCAAGGATTTCTCGAAAATTTCTCGGCCTCTGACTAATTTATTACAAAAAGATATACCATTTGTCTTTGATGATGATTGTGTAGAAGCATTTGAAATACTTAAGAAAGCATTAGTCTCTGCACCTATTGTTAAGCCACCTGATTGTAATTTACCCTTTGAAATTATGTGTGATGCTAGCGATTATGCTGTAGGTGTTGTTCTAGGGCAAAGAGTTGATAAGAAATTAAATGTTATCCATTATGCTAGTAAGACTCTAGACAATGCTCAAAGAAATTATGCTACTACTGAAAAAGAACTTTTAGCAGTTGTATTTGCTTGTGATAATTTCAGACCTTATATTGTTGATTCTAAAGTAACTATCCACACTGGTCATGCTGCTATTAAATATCTTATGGAGAAGAAAGATGCTAAACCTAGACTTATTAGATGGGTTCTCTTACTACAAGAATTTGATTTGCATATTGTTGATAGAAAAGGAGCTGAGAACCCCGTTGCAGACAACTTATCTAGGTTAGAGAATGTTCTTGATGACCCACTACCTATTGACGATAGCTTTCCTGATGAACAATTAAATGTCATAAGTACTTCTCATAGTACCCCTTGGTATGCTGATTATGCTAATTACATAGTTGCTAAATTTATACCACCTAGCTTCACATACCAACAAAAGAAAAAAATCTATGATTTGAGACATTACTTTTGGGATGACCCACATCTTTATAAGGAAGGAGTAGATGGTGTTATTAGACGTTGTGTACCTGAGCATGAACAGGAACAAATCCTACGCAAGTGCCACTCCGAAACTTATGGAGGACACCACGCGGGAGATAGAGCTGCACATAAGGTATTGCAATCCGGGTTTTATTGGCCTACTATCTTCAAGGAAGCCCGTAAGTTTGTCCTTTCTTGTGATGAATGTTAAAGAATTGGTAATATTAGTGGACGTCAAGAAATGCATATGAATTATTCACTTGTTATTGAACCGTTTGATGTTTGGGGCTTTGATTATATGGGACCTTTTCCTGCCTCTAATGGATATACACATATTTTAGTTGTTGTTGATTACGTTACTAAGTGGGTAGAAGCTATTCCAACCAGTAGTGTTGATCATAACACTTCTATTAAAATGCTTAAAGAAGTTATTTTTCCGAGGTTTGGAGTCCCTAGATATTTAATGACTGATGGTGGTTCACATTTTATTCATGGTTCTTTTCGTAAAATGCTTGCTAAATATGACGTCAATCATAGAATTGCATCTCCGTATCACCCACAGTCTAGTGGTCAAGTAGAATTGAGTAATAGAGAACTCAAATTAATTTTGCAAATGACTGTCAATAGGTCTAGAAAAAATTGGTCCAAGAAACTTGATGCTGCATTATGGGCCTATAGAACTGCATATAAAAATCCTATGGGTATGTCTCCGTATAAAATGGTATATGGAAAAGCATGTCACTTACCTCTCGAACTAGAACATAAGGCATATTGGGCTATTAAAGAGCTCAACTATGATTTCAAACTTGCCGGTGAAAAGAGGTTATTTGATATTAGCTCACTTGATGAATGGAGAACCCAAGCTTATGAAATGCCAAGTTGTTTAAAGAAAAGGTTAAAAGATGGCATGACAAAAGGATACAAAAGCGTGAGTTTAATGTAGGTGATTATGTATTGCTATACAACTCTCGTTTAAGATTTTTTGCAGGGAAACTTCTCTCTAAATGGGAAGGCCCCTATGTTACCGAGGAGGTCTATCGTTCCGGTGCCATAAAAATCAACAACTTCGAAGGCACAAATCGGAAGGTGGTAAACGGTCAAAGAATCAAACATTATATCTCAGGTAATCCTATAAATGTTGAAACCAATATTATTGAAACCGTAACCCCGGAGGAATACATAAGGGACACTTTCCAGAACGTTTCAGACTCCGAAAAGGAATAGGTATGTGGTACGGTAAGTAAACTGACTCCAAAACAATTTTTAAGGCAATATTTATCCGTTTTGGAATATTTAGAAAAATAGAAAATTAAGTAGCAGTCCGGGAAGGACACGAGGGCCTCACGAGGGTGGAGGGCGCGCCCCCTACCTCGTGAGCACCTCGTGTGCCTTCCGGACTCCGTTTTCTTGCACAATACGTATTTTGGTCGGTAAAAATTCACTATATATTCTCTCGAAGGTTTTGACTCGCGTTTCATGCAAAAATCTCATGTCTTTGTTTCGAGTTGTTTTCTGTCAGGGATGTCAAGGCCAGGCACTATGTCGTCTCCCTCCTCCTCCAACCATGAGGGCAACGATGCTTGGCTAATGAAGATAGAGCTGAAGAGAGAAGGACCTATGGAGATCAAGAAGGATGAAGGGATCAAGAAGGCCGTGGACGACCAAGTTCCAGCAATAGAAGACACCCTTCAACTGGATCATAATCTTCTTACCCCTACAGAAATCGAAGCTTTCAAGATGATTGAGTTGGCTCGTATACAAAATAAGTATCTCACACGTGAAAATATTTTGTTGAAGGAGCATATCATCGCACTCAAGGGCATTATCCGCAAGTTAGAAGACCTTCTACGCTCGATGTGCAACTATCCATCATCAACAACACCTCCACCTTCTTCACCAACCAAGGAGATATAATAACATGGGTATGGGCACTCCCCTTGGCAACAACCAAGCTTGGGGGAGTGCCCCGGTATTGTATCACCATCACTTTTGTCTTTACCGTTTTTCTTAATTCAATCTTATTAGTAGTATTTTGATCTAGTAGAATAAAGTTTGTGGCATGATCTAGTTGTGAGTTTTGCTTTATTATCCTTCTATGTAATCGAGTCCGTGAGCTATATAATAAAGATTAGTGTTGAGTCAAGGGCTTGATTGTTTTGCCATGATCCTAAGTGAATAAAAGAAAAGAGAAAGAAATAAAAAGAAACAAAGAGATCCTATGGATCTCATGGAGAGTAATGAGCTCACATAGAAAAAGTATGATGAATAAAAGTTGTTGAGAGTTGACAAGCATAGTTTTGGTCATCGTTGCAATTAATAGGAAGTAATAAAGAAAGAGAGGTCTTCACATATAGATATACTATCTTGGACATCTTTTATGATCGTGAGCACTCATTAAAATATGACATGCTAAAGAGTTGACATTGGACAAGGAAGACAACGTAATGGGTTATGTTTTCTTACATTTGAGATAAATTATATTGTCTTGGATCTTCCAACATGATGAGCTTGCCTTTCCCCCTCATGCTAGCCAAATTCATTGCACCAAGTAGAGATACTACTTGTGCTTCCAAATACCCTTAAACCAGTTTTGCCATGAGAGTCCACCATATCTACCTATGGATTGAATAAGATCCTTCAAGTAAGTTGTCATCGGTGCAAAGCAATAAAAATTGCTCTCTAAATATGTATGATTGATTGGTGTGGGAGATATAAGCTTTATACGATCTTGTGATGTGGAAGTAATAAAAGTGACGGACTGCATAATAAAGGTTCATATCACAAGGGGCAATATAAGGTGACGTTCTTTCGCATTAAGATTTTGTGCATCCAACCATAAAAGCGCATGACAACCTCTGCTTCCCTCTGCGAAGGGCCTATCTTTTATCATTATCTTCTACCTTATGCAAGAGTCATGGTGATTTTCACCCTTCCTTTTTACACTTTATCCTTTGGCAAGCACAGTATGTTGGAAAGATCCTGGTATATATGGCTAATTGGATGTGAGTTTTCATGAACTATTACTGTTGACATTACCCTTGAGGTAAAACGTTGGGAGGCAAGACTATAAGCCCCTATCTTTCTCTGTGTCCGATTAAAACTCCAGACCCATAAGTATTGCATGAGTGTCAGCAATTTTGAAAGATTATATGATAGTTGAGTATGTGGACTTGCTGAAAAGCTCTTATACATTGACTCTTTCCTATGTTATGATAAATTGCAATTGCTTCAATGACCGAGCTTGTAGTTTGTTAGTTTTCAATGAAGTTTACGATTCATACTTGATATTGTGATTGAATTATTACTCTAGCATTAGAGATCATATGACAAAAATTATATAAGTTGATGTTATAAGAATGATCATGATGCCCTCATGTCCGTATTTTATTTTTATCGACACCTTCATCTCTAAACATGTGGACATATTTTTCGATTTCGGCTTTTCGCTTGAGGACAAGCGAGGTCTAAGCTTGGGGGAGTTGATACGTCCATTTTGCATCATGCTTTTATATCACTATTTATTGCATTATGGGCTATTATTTCACATTATGTCACAATACTTATGGCTATTCTCTCTTATTTTACAAGGTTTACATAAGGAGGGAGAATGCCGGCAGCTGGAATTCTGGGCTGGAAAAGGAGCAAATATTAGAGACCTATTCTGCACAACTCCAAAAGTCCTGAAACTCCACGGAACACCTTATAATAAATAATGAAAAATCCTCGCCAAAGATGAAGACCAGGGGGCCCACACCCTTCTCATGAGGGTGGGGGGCGCCCCCCCTAGGGCGCGCCCCCTACCTCGTGGGCCCCTGGAGGCTCTCCGATGACCATCTTCTCCTATATGAAGTCTTTCGTCGAGAAAAAGAATAAGAAGCAACCTTTCGGGATGAAACTCCGCTGCCACGAGGCGGAACCTTGGCAGATCCAATCTAGAGCTCCTGTAGAGCTGTTCCGCCAGGGAAACTTCCCTCTCAGAGGGGGAAATCATCGCCATCGTCATCACCAACGCTCCTCTCATCGGGAGAGGGCAATCTCCATCAACATCTTCATCAGCACCATCTCATCTCAAAACCCTAGTTCATCCCTTGTATCCGATTCTTGTCTTCAAGTCCAGGATTGGTGCTAGTAGTGTTAATTACTCCTTATAGTTGATGCTAGTTGGTTCAATTGGTGGAAGATCATATGTTCAGATCCTTTATGCATATTAATACCCCTCTAATTATGAACATGTTTATGCTTTGTGAGTAGTTACGTTTGTTCCTGAGGACAAGGGAGAAGTCTTGCTATTAGTAGTCATGTGAATTTGGTATTCGTTCGATATTTTGATGAGATGCATGTTGTCTAGCCTCTAGTGGTGTTATGTGAACGCCGAATACATAACACTTCATCATTATTTGGGCCTAGAGGAAGGCATTGGGAAGTAATAAGTAGATGATGGGTTGCTAGAGTGACAGAAGCTTAAACCCTAGTTTATGTGTTGCTTCGTAAGGGGCTGATTTGGATCCATATGTTTCATGCTATGGTTAGGTTTACCTTAATACTTTTGTTGTAGTTGTGGATGCTTGCAATAGAGGTTAATCATAAGTGGTATGCTTGTTCAAGTAAGAACAGCACCCAAGCACCGGTCCACCCACATGTCAAATTATCAAATGCTGAACGCGAATCATATGAACGTGATGAAAACTAGCTTGACAATATTCCCATGTGTCCTCGGGAGCACTTTTCCTTATATAAGAGTTTGTCCAGGCTTGTCCTTTGCTACAAAAAGGATTGGGCCACCTTGCGGCACTTTATTTACTTTTGTTATTTGTTGCTCGTTACAAATTATCTCATCACAAAACTATCTGTTACCACTTATTTCAGTACTTGCAGAGATTACCTTGCTGAAAACCATTTATCATTTCCATCTGCTCCTCGTTGGGTTCGACACTCTTACTTATCGAAAGGACTACGATAGATCCCCTATACTTGTGGGTCATCAATAGCCAATGAAGAAAAACGACGGAAATGGTGAAGACAATGCAAAGTTGAAGAATTGGAGCAACTGAGGAAAAACTCAAATTGAAGATTCTCAACATTTGGTGGTGGCGTGACCCACCGTATAAGAATGATGATTTCAAACACCCCGTACAATTGTCGTAGGGTTCTGAGAATGAAATTCTTCGTTAATTTCTTCACACTTAGAGTGTTATTCTTCATTGATTAAAGAAAAACGTTTATTCATGTGTTGCACATCTAAGTCATCAATTTTTCAGAAGTGTTAGGATGAGTGTCCTTTTTCAAAGATAATATCATCAACATATATTTGGCACACAAACAATTCACCATCATAAGATTTAGTGAAAAGAGTTGGGTCAAGTGAACCGGGTTTGAAGCCTTTCTTCATGAGGAATTCCTTCAAGGTATCATACCACGCCCGTGGGGCCTGCTTGAAGCCATAGAGGGCCTTATTCAGTCTGAAGACTTTGTCAGGATGCTTTGGATCTTCAAAACTTGGGGGTTGAGCAACATATACTTCTTCCTCAAGCTTACCATTGAGGAATGCACTTTTCACATCCATTTGATATAAGATGATATCATGATGGTTAGCCTAAGCAAGTAATATGTGAATAGCATCAAGTCTAGCAACATGTGCAAAAGTTTCATCAAAATCAATTCCTTCAACCTGTGTGTAGCCTTGAGCTACAAGCCATGCCTTATTCCTCACCACAAGGCCATTTTCATCTTACTTGTTGCGGTAGATCCACTTTGTGCTGATGATATTGTGCTTGCGAGGATCTGGGCATTTGACCAGTTCCCATATGTTCTTGAGCTCAAATTGATGTAATTCCTCTTGCATATCTTGAATCCAACCAGGCTCCCGAAATGCTTCATCTACCTTAGTGGGCTCTGTGATAGAGACGAAAGCAAAGTGACAAAAGTTAGACAAATGTGAAGCTCTTGAGCGTGTGAGAGGACCTGGAATGTTGATGTCATTGATGATTTTCTCAATTTGCACTTCATTTGCAACGCGAGGATGAGTGGGTTGACATTGAGGAATTTGATCAGCATTTTCTTCAGCACCATTTTCCTCAGGTGCATCAGCATGACGTTCTTCATGTTCTGGAATGACTTCTTCAGCAGATTCTTTAGTAGGAATGACATCCTGAGTAGCCTTGAACTTGATAGATTCCTCAGGCGGTATTTCATCTGTCACAGGAGGTAGGTGCTCTCTTTGTGAGCCATTAGTTTCATCGAACCGCACATCTACAGTTTCAACAACCTTGTGATGACAGGTGTTGAAGACTCTGTAGGTGTGCGAGTCCTTACCATAACCGAGCATAAAATCTTCATGTGCTTTCGGTGCAGACTTAGAACTATGATGAGGATCTCTAATCCAACATTTAGCACCGAAGACTTTGAAATAACTCACATTGGGTTTCTTTTCAGTGAGAAGTTCATATGATGTCTTCTTGAAGAATTTGTGAAGATATACCATGTTGATGATATGGCACGCAGTATCAATTGCCTCAGGCCAGAAGCGAGGAGGCGTCTTGTACTCATCAAGCATAGTGCAGGCCATCTCAACAAGAGTCTTGTTCTTGCGCTCCACGACGCCATTTTGCTGAGGAGTATAAGGAGCAGATAACTCATGAGTAATATTGAGTTCATCAAGATAGTCATCAAGGCCAGTGTTCTTGAACTCAGTTCCATTATCACTTTTGATGTGCTTGATCTTCACACCAAAGTTGGTTGAAGTCCTCGAGGAAAATCGTTTGAAGACTTCCTGCACTTCAGTTTTGTAAGTGATGATATGCACCCATGTATATCAAGAATAATCATCAACAATAACAAAGCCCTATAAGGATGCAGCATTAGTAAATGTGGCATAGTGGGTAGGGCCAAAGAGATCCATGTGAAGTAATTCAAATGGTCGAGAAGTAGTCATGATAGTCTTCGCTGGATGCTTGGCCTTGGTCATCTTTCCAGCTTCACAGGCTCCGCACAAGTGATCCTTGAGGAATTTGACATTTTCAATGCCAATGACATGCCTCTTCTTCGCGAGCGTGTGCAAATTCCTCATGCCATCTTGACCAAGTCGACGATGCCATAGCCAGCCTTCTGAAGCTTTTGCAAGTAGACATGTAGCAGGTTGTGGTCCTGTAGATAAATCAACAATATACAAATCTCCTCTTCTAAAGCCTTCGAAGACTTTGGAATTGTTAGCTTCCATGATCACAACACAACGATACTTGCCAAAGACAACAACCATATCAAGATCACAACGCATTGAGATAGACATGAGGTTGAACCCTAAGGACTTGACAAGCATGACTTTGTCCATGTGTCGATCCTTTGAGATTGCAACCTTACCTAGACCCAATACCTTGCTTTTGCCTTTGTCAGCGTTGGTGATATGCTTCAGATGTGATGGACATAAAGCAGAGTCCATCAATAAGCTCCTGTCACCAGTCATGTGATATGTACATCCACTATCGAGGACCCACTCAGTGGCTTTGGGTTGATCATCCTTTGATCCTTTTGCCATGAAGCAATAGGTGGGAGCGTAGTCCTCATCCCCGTAATCAGTAGTGTTGGGGAGGTCCTTTTCTTCAGAGTTGAAGATGGACTTGCTAACGAACGCAGTAGCGAGGGCTAGGCTCGCCACACCAGAGTCTGACTCCTCAAATTCCTCCTCTTCCTCATTTTCCTCAGATTCAGCCTCAGAGTTCATTTCCTTGCCAATGAACGCCCGAGCCTTCTTGGATCTGCTCTTCTTGTGAGATGAGGACTGAGGGAGTCCTGGATTAGGGGGTGTTCGGGTAGCCGGACTATACCTTCAGCCGGACTCCTGGACTATGAAGATACAAGATTGAAGACTTCGTCCTGTGTCCGGATGGGACTTTCCTTGGCGTGGAAGGCAAGCTTGGCGATGCGGATATTCAAGATCTCCTACCATTGTAACCGACTCTGTGTAACCCTAACCCTATCCGGTGTCTATATAAACCGGAGGGTTGTAGTCCGTAGGCAATCAACTCCATACACAACAATTATACCATAGGCTAGCTTCTAGGGTTTAGCCTCCTTGATCTCATGGTAGATCTACTCTTGTACTACCCATATCATCAATATTAATCAAGCAGGAGTAGGGTATTACCTCCATCGAGAGGGCCCGAACCTGGGTAAAAACATCGTGTCCCTTGTCTCCTGTTACCATCCGGCCTTGACTCACAGTTCGGGACCCCCTACCCGAGATCCGCCGGTTTTGACACCGACATTGGTGCTTTCATTGAGGGTTCCTCTGTGTCGTCGCCTTTAGGCCCAATGGCTCCTTTGATCATCAACAACGATACGGTCCAGGGTGAGACTTTTCTCCCCGGACAGATCTTCGTCTTCGGCGGCTTCGCTCTGCGGGCCAATCCACTCAGCCACCTGGAGCAGATCGGAAGCTACGCCCCTGGCCATCAAGTCAGGTTTGGAAGCTTAAACTACATGGCTGACGTCCGCGGAGACTTGATCTTCGATGGGCTCGAGCCACGGCCAAGCGCGCCGCACTATCTCGAGGGGCATGATCTAGCTCTGCCCCCGGACAGTGTCCTGGAGGCCACACACGCATCGGTTCCGACCCCTAACACGGAGCCTACTGCGCCAATTGAGGATGAGCGGTTGGACGTCACCTCGGGGGCTGCGATCCCGAAAGCGATCGAGCCGAACGCTAGCCCCGCACTCTGCACGACCCGTGACTCCGAGGATCCGGACTCCTTCCCGGACTCCGAACCCCCCGCGCCCCTGCCAATCGAATCCGATTGGGCGCCGATAATGGAGTTCACCGCCGCAGACATCTTTCAGCACTCGCCTTGTGGCGATATCCTGAACTCTCTCAAGTCTCTCTCCTTATCAGAAGAGCCCTGGCCGAACTACGGTCAGCGAGGATGGGATACGGACGATGAAGAAATTCAAAGCCCACCCACCACCCACTTGGTAGCCACTGTCGACAATTTAAACGACGTGCTCAACTTCGACTCCGGAGACATCGACAGCATGGATGACGATGCAGGAGATACAGACGAACCAACGCCCATAGGGCATTGGACAGCCACCTCATCTCACGATGTTTACATGGTGGATACCCCTAAAGGAAGCGACAACGAGGAAAAAGGGGATGGGATGGGAGATCGACCCCCCGAAAAACAATCAAAGCGTCGGCGTAAACGCCGACCCAAGCCCCGCCTCGACAAAAACCCAGCCATAGAGCAGGACGAGCCGGTAGACGACGAGCGGGCCTTAGAGCAACCGTCTGAACAGGGCAACACGGATAGAGAAACCGAACATCCCTCCTCCAGCGAAAACGGCATTCCAGACGACCTCACGCCGAATAAACCTATGGAGCAGAAGAATCTCCACGAGAGGCTCGTTGCAACTGCACGCAGCCTAAAAAAGCAGAAGCGGAAGCTAATAACAGCAGAAGATGCACTTCGGATTAGATGGAGCAAAGTAATCAATACCACAGATAAGTACGGTGACAGTCGCCGCACTAAAAGCTATCCAAAAAGAAAGCTACTGCCTGAATTCGACGAAGAGGCCCTAGAGCCCTCGCATTCAAAAAATGAAAAAGCCACACGGTCGGATAGACAACCCCATAAAGCGGCAAGCGGCGCCGCACCTAAATCGGCATGCGACCCACTTAAGGATTCACATCATGGCCCAGTCAGGTCCATTTATGGGCCAAGAAAGCAAGCTCTCGTAAGCAACACTATGAAGCTATCATCAGAATCCGGCACACCCAAATACAGGGGTGCCGCACACCCCCTATGTTTCACCGATGAGGTTCTGGACTATGAATTCCCAGAGGGATTCAAACCCGTAAACATAGAGGCATATGATGGAACAACAGACCCTGGAGTTTGGATCGATGATTATATCCTCCACATACACATGGCTAGAGGAGATGATCTCCACGCCATAAAATATTTACCCCTTAAGCTTAAAGGGCCAGCCCGGCATTGGCTTAAAAGCCTTCCCGAAAACACAATTGGAAGCTGGGAAGAGCTCGAGGATGCTTTCCGAGCAAACTTTCAAGGGACCTATGTCCGCCCTCCGGATGCAGACGATCTTAGTCACATAACTCAACAACCTGGAGAATCAGCTCGGCAGTTCTGGAATAGATTCCTCACTAAAAAGAATCAAATAGTCGACTGTCCGGACACCGAAGCCTTAGCAGCTTTCAGGCATAACGTCCGAGATGAATGGCTCGCCAGACACCTCGGCCAAGAAAAGCCAAGAACAATGGCCGCACTAACAAGCCTCATGACCCGCTTTTGTGCAGGAAAGGATAGCTGGTTGGCAAGGTGCAGACCCAGCGACCCAAGTGTATCCGAAACTAGGGATGGAAATGGAAAACTGCGACGCAACAAGGACCGTCACTGGACTAAGGACAAAAGTCCGAAGAGCACGGCAGTCAATGCCGGATTCAAAGGCTCATGACGAAATCAGGAAAAATCGCCCCCCCAGGATAACAGGGACGATCCATCCAACCTAAATAAAATCCTGGACAGGATATGTCAGATACACAGTACTCCCGGGAAGCCTGCTAACCATACCCACAGAGACTGTTGGGTTTTCAAACAATCCGGCAGACTCAATGCCGAACACAAGGGGCTCGACACACCAAGCGAATACGAGGACGAACCCCAAAAGCAGAGCACCAGGAAACAAAAGAACTTCCCACAAGAAGTAAAAACAGTGAACTCACTTCACATAACAAAACGTGCGGCGCCTGTAAAGGTACGCAGCACACGGTCCATCCCCAAAGGGTCCTGCCACTGGTTGTCAAAACCGATCATCTTCGATCAGCTAGATTATTCTAGGAATATCAAGAATGTAGGCTGGACTGCCTTGATACTCGATCCAATAATTGGCGGACTCCAGTTTTCAAATGTCCTTATGGACGGCGGCAGTGGACTAAACCTGATATATCAGGATACAATCCAGCACATGGGGATAAACCCAGCAAGAATCTACCGTAGCAAAACCTCCTTTCAAGGGGTAATACCTGGTCCGGACACCCACTGTATGGGTTTTCTCCGGAACACAGTCACATTCGGCTCTGCCGATAACCTCTGCCGTGAAAACTGACCTTCCATATCGTCCCGTTTTCAAGTCGCTATCAAGCACTACTGGGACGCGAAGCTTTCGCTTGCTTTAACGCAATACCGCACTATGCATCTCTTACGCTTAAGATGCCCGGTCCACGAGGCATCATCTCTTTAAAGGGGAAGCACTAAAGTGCGCCTCCCCAAGCGGAGGACTGTGCGGCCGCTTTGACAACCCCACAGCAAAATGGCCTCACCGGCCAAAAAACTTCGAAATAGGTCCTTCAAGACCACGAACGCGGATAGACGAGTCCGGTGCAAAGTCATCATTGATGCAGGCCTAGAAGCCATATACCCCCGCACTAGGGGCTCCACGCATATACAATAAGAGACAATAAAGCTCAATCTTATATATCTTACTTTATACTTTGCTTATTTTAAACTTTTTCGGCACGACCCGTTTTAAACTTAGTTCCTCTCTTTTACAGATGAACGTCGTGCGGTGCCCGTCCAGGATATGGCACAACGGAGACACAGGCGCAGATGTGCAGTAGGGACCCGTCCTAAAGGATTCTTTTTAGATTAAGACCCTGCGTAAACCTTTTTTACTGTCTCTTGTTGCTACACATCCCCTGGTTTTTTTCTTTCTGATATAACCAAGGAGGAGGTTGGCGTCTTGGCATGTGGCCACGTCAGAATTTTTGCACGTACCTGGACACTAGGGGCTTTTTTATTAAAGAGTGTTGTTTCGCCCGCACTCATAAAGACCAAACACCTTAGGGAGTGTTCGGCGTCGCGAGTTTTGGCATTATATGCATCAGCTCCGAATCATGTATTTGGTCAAATGTTGGGTTGCCCGGCTCCTGAGTTCGGCTACCTTACGTTCCGCTCTATCGGCTAAGGTAGCACCAGGAGAACTACTGGGATTGTGCCCCCGGTTCGGCCAGGGCGAGCACCTCAGTAGAGAAAGCCGAAAACTGACTGTCATGATGTAGCGTGAGACTGGTCAGCCACTCGATGACCTATCGGAATCTATCGGATTCCTCCGCTTTAACGAAGGGCCGCTTCCCGGTCAGGCACATACGCGCCCCGAATTTGGACGAGTGCATTTGCCACCAAGGAGCTACCTAAAGAGTCTCATTGTCAAACTCCTATGGCTAAGTGAAAGTGTTAAAGCGTTATAGTCCGGTTGCCTGGCCCGCTGCGCTATCACCTCCTTTGTAGGACCAAGACATTGGGTTAAGTGTGAAAATGCGTCTTCTGCGAGCACCCCCGCACTATGTGCGTGGGTGCTGAAGCCAACGACTGCCATCTTTCAGATTCTATATATATATATCTATCTTAAAACGGCCGCACAGGAGGTGTTCCCAATACTTGGAGGCACAAGTATAAAAAAGGCCACTACAGTTTATCAAAATATTACTTTATAATTACATATGCTATCATAACATAGCATCTTTCGGGCACTGCGTCTCTATTACACGAGCGCCTTCAAGAACTTCCTGAAAATAGTGCTCGGAGGATACTCGGCTTTTGTCCGAATCTCGGGACGCAACAACGGTGGTCTCCATCTCTGCCCAGTATGTCTTAACACGGGCAAGAGCCATCCTAGCGCCCTCTATGCATGCTGACCTCTTCATTGCATTTATACACGGCACCGCGTCAAGGAATTGCTGCACCAAGCTGAAATAACTCTTCGGCTCCGATCTCCCAGGCCACAGATGACCCATGACGTACTTCATGGCGAGTCCAGATAACCTATTCAGTTCGGCCCATTGAGCCAAACGATCATCCACTGCCAGTGGACGCTCTGGATTGTGAAACTGCGACCAGAAAAGCTTTTCCACTTCGCGATCTTTCTGATCTCGAAAGTGTTCGGTCGCATCAGCAGCACTCGCTGCCAAGTCCAGATAGGTATCCTCCACACTCCACATCCGGTCAAACGGAGCAAACTTCGGATCACAAAACTTCCTCCGCAGCATAAAGGGCTTTCCAGCCGCAATCTGTTCGTCCTGACGCAGCTCCTCCTTCGCAGCTCTCATCGCAGAGCGAGCGTCCTTGGCATCGGCATCGGCCTTCTCTAAGTCCGTCTGTCTCGCCCGGTCTTCTTTCTCAAGAAGTTTGCAACGGTCCGTAGCGCTCTTTAACTTCTCGGCCATCTCGGCCATCTCTTCTTTGCTTCGGTAGTGAGCAGCCTGTTCGGCTCTCAGCTCTTCAAGGGCCTTCTCGGCAGCCGCATCGCTTTTTCTGGCTTGCTCCTTAGCTCGGGCAAGTTCTGCCCTAAGATTCTCCATGGCGGCCGTACCATCTGCGTCAAGCACACACATTGTAAGACACTGGCATGAAGCTCCTCTTACCTGATGCCGCCCGAAGAATTACATACCTTGAGCCTCATCAAGCCGCTTGTTGATAAGCACGATGTCGGCATCTGCCACGTCCAGTTGCCGCTTTAGTTCGGCCACATCATCAGTTCGGCTTGATTTCGGACACCTCGCCACCTACATTCAAAGGCGACATCTTAGACCTAGGATTATGATCCTCTGCGTGCCGTCATTTATTGACAACGCGCAAAGTCTCAGGGGCTACTATCTACACAGGGTGCATCTTACTTATGTGCAACTGACAAAAGTGTACATTATCTAACATACCTCAAAACCCGTCTGTAAACTTTTGACGGCCTCATGCAATCCGCTTTCTGTGGATGAATTCCTTTCAATCACCGTGCCCATCAATGCACGGTGCTCCTCTGAGATAGAAGCTCGCCCTAGCAGAATCTTTAGCTCCTCCGGCCGAACACCAGATGGTGCCGGACTTGTCCTATGGCCTCTTTCGAAGGCCGGACGCGGAGAGCCTTGGGGGGCCACATAGCTATCTTCCGCCCCTGCCGGATTCAGAGAAACCCTCCGCGACGACACCTCAGGGTCGCCCGCCTCGCTAGGCGGTACGGCAGGGGGAGGCGTCCCGCTCTCCATCATCTCCGGAAGAAGATCCCCCGAAGACGAGCTCTGCTGAGAAGGGCTGAGGTCCGAGCTACAAGGTAAAATTTCGGTTAATCTTCTCAGATATAAATCAAGGATTTCTCTCATCCCTCAAAAGGAAAACCTTTCTCTACTTACGGCTCGCTGGAGGGCTGATCCCCTTGAGGGCGTAGTTTGGCCGAGGAACTCCCCGGCGTCGGACCCTCTGACGAGGATTTTCTCCCCCGTTTCGAGGCCATGGTTTTCGGGTCATCAGAGGCGGCTCTCTTCTTCCCCTTTGGAGAGGAATTGTCGGTTCCTCCCTTCGGAGCAGCTTCCTTCGAGGAGGCCATAGCTTCCTTGTCCTCCCCCTCCAAAGGCATTATCTCCAGCATCCTGACCAGCACGGGATCCGGCCTGGTTTTAGGAAGGGGAGCCGGACACCTGATCAGCTTTGCCTTCGCTATCCACTCCTGTTTAAAAGGACGGCTCTTTTAGGGGCAAGTTTATAACAATTATACAGATAGAAGGTCCGGGCACAAGGTTGCTTACTTGAGTATCCGGGCGATTGCAGCTTAGGCCTGCGTCCTCGGTTAAATCCGGACACATCTCTTGTGATCCGAAGAGCAGTCTATACATCTCCGCGGGCGTTGCGCCCATAAAATTCTGGAGAGCTCGCGGTCCCTCTGGATTAAACTCCCACAGGCGAAGGGGGCGACGTTTGCCGGGCAATATTCGGCGAATCAGCATGACCTGCGTCACCTTGACCAAACTAAGGTCTCCTCCCAAGAGATCCTTAATTCGGCCCTG
Organism: Triticum urartu; assembly: GCF_056163025.1. NCBI lineage: Eukaryota > Viridiplantae > Streptophyta > Magnoliopsida > Poales > Poaceae > Triticum > Triticum urartu. The sequence continues at coordinate 165,272,736 of NC_141875.1, forward strand.
TAACAGGGGCACGTCTTTGGATAAACCCTAATCTAATCCTTTGTTGACCCATGACGCTAGCCGTGATGGGGGACCCGAGCGAAAGGCAGGAGGCTCCGCCCACTTGGCGCTCCTGGGAGCGGTGATATAGAACCACTCTTGTTGCCACAAGCCGAGCTCCTCTTGAAAGGAGCCCTCGGGCCATGGAGCATCAGCATTCTTACTTATGATAGTGCCTCCGCACTCTGCGTGCCGTCCCTCGATCATCTTCGGCTCCACTCCAAAAGTCTTGAGCCATAATCCGAAGTGAGGAGTAACACGGAGGAACGCTTCGCACACAACGATGAATGAGGAAATGTGGAGGATGGACTCTGGAGCTAAGTCATGAAATTCCAGCCCGTAATAAAACAGCAGCCCCCTCACGAAGGGATCCATCGGGAAGCCTAACCCCCGAAGGAAGTGTGACATGAACACTATGCTCTCACCGGGCTGGGGACTGGGAATAGCCTGCCTTTGAGCAGGAAACCTATGCGGAATTTCGGCGGTCAAGAACTTAGCCTCTCTCAACTTTAGCACGTCCTCCTCCGTGATGGAGGAGGGCATCCATCGGCCTTGAAGGTCGGAACCGGACATTGTCGAAGGTCCGAAGCACCTGGAATCTGGAACCTAGGGTGTTGGAACTCGAGGCGACGGGCGAACTCGTTTGAAATTGGAAAAAGGAGTAAGGCCTTGGTCTCTTTATAAGAGGTTGAATACCAGGAGCCCTCCCCGTAACCGTTTGGGACTCACCTTTAATCGAGAAAACGTGCTAACGGGCATGATTGGGTTACCACGTCCGTATTGATGAGAATCCCGTAAAAGGGGGGCACACGATCTCTGCTTTAACAAGACGTGCCAAGGAAACCGCCTCACAAAATACGCTGAGGTGGAAAAGTAAAAATGATTCCAGTGAAGGACTTGGCTGTAGTGTGATGACGCACTGTGGAATATGTCAGCAGATTTGATTTGTGTTAATATTATTCTCTCTATGGTAATATGTGGAAGCTTATTTTGCAGATCCAGACACTACTCTTGGTGTTTACAATCTTCTATGAAGGACTTGGAGGAGGAACCCGCCTTGCAATGCCGAAGACAATTTGCGCGCCGGACTCGTCGTCATTGAAGCCTGGTTCAGGGGCTACTGAGGGAGTCCTGGATTAGGGGGTGTTCGGGTAGCCGGACTATACCTTCAGCCGGACTCCTGGACTATGAAGATACAAGATTGAAGACTTCGTCCCGTGTCCGGATGGGACTTTCCTTGGCGTGGAAGGCAAGCTTGGCGATGCAGATATTCAAGATCTCCTACCATTGTAACCGACTCTGAGTAACCCTAACCCTATCCGGTGTCTATATAAACCGGAGGGTTGTAGTCCGTAGGCAATCAACTCCATACACAACAATCATACCATAGGCTAGCTTCTAGGGTTTAGCCTCCTTGATCTCGTGGTAGATCTACTCTTGTACTACCCATATCATCAATATTAATCAAGCAGGAGTAGGGTATTACCTCCATCGAGAGGGACCGAACCTGGGTAAAAACATCGTGTCCCTTGTCTCCTGTTACCATCCGGCCTTGACGCACAGTTCGGGACCCCCTACCCGAGATCCGCCGGTTCATGTCCCTTGTAGGTTCTGATGACGAGGACTTTGAAGATTTCTTCTTCTTCTTTGAATCATCAGAACTGTAATCCTTCTACTTCTTCTTTGATCCATTTTCCCACTGAGGACAATCTTGAATGTAGTGTCCAGGCTTCTTGCATTTGTGGCAGAGTCTCTTCTTATAATCATGGGATGAGGAATCTGTTCTCAAGTCACCACTTCTTGAGGATTTACCAAAGTGACCAAGTCTTGAGAACTTTTGGAACTTCCTAACGAGCATAGCTAGCTCCTGGCCCAGTTCTTCATGGTCACCAAGTCTGCTGTCAGAATCTTCACCATCAGATTCAGACACTGCCTTGGCCTTCAGAGCACATGATCTACCATAGCTTGGTCCATAGAGATCTCTCTTCTCAGCAAGCTAGAAATCATGAGTGTTTAGTCTCTCGAGGATATCGGCGGGATCAAGTGACTTGTAGTCTCCATGTTCTTGTATCATCAATGCCAAGGTATCAAATGAGGAATCAAGCGATCTCAGTAATTTCTTCACCACCTCATGGTTGGTGATATCAGCGGCACCAAGTGCTTGAACCTCATTTGAGATGTCAGTGAGGCGATTGAAGGTCTACCGAACATTTTCATTGTCGAGTCTTTTGAAGTGGTTGAAGAGATTTCGAAGAACGTCAACTCGAGAGTCACGCCGTGTTGAGACTCCCTCATTGACTTTGGACAACATGTCCCAAATAAGCTTAGCTGTCTCCAAAGCACTCACTCTGCCATACTGCCCTTTGCTCAGATGGCCACATATGATATTCTTCGCTTGAGAGTCGAGTTGCTTGAATCTCTTCACATCAGCAGCGTTGATGGTGGGAGTGACAGAGGGAACACCATTCTCCACAACGTACCAGAGATCGTTATCAATTGCCTCAAGATGCATGCGCATCTTATTCTTCCAGTAGGGCTAGTCCGTCCCATCGAAGGTAGGACACCCAGCAGAAACCTTGATCATACCTGCGGTCGACATAACTAAAACTCCAGGCGATTAAACCAAAATCACACAGAACAAGGGAGTACCTTGCTCTGATACCAATTGAAAGTGCGTTATATCGACTAGAGGGGGGCTGAATAGGCAATTTTTATGAATTCTTCACTGAGGAATTTACAGGTTAGGAAATTCCTAAGTGAAGAACTACTTGCAGCGGAATAAGTACTCAGAAGTAACCATAACAGAACATGAGCATGGTCTTCATTATGAAATGAAAAACAAGCACAACGTATTAAAAGCGTAAACACAGGATAACACAGGATGAAGACAAACAGACTGAAGAAATTGAACTGAGGAAGTTGAGAAAGTCTTCAGTCAAAGTCTTCAAACAGATATGAACAAGCTCACAACACAGAAATGAGGAAATGAAAGGGTTGAAGAAATGGAACCAGGTAGCTTGGTGAAGACAATGATTTGGTAGACCAGATCCAACTGTTGTGACAGATGTACGTCTGGTTAGGGCGGCTAGGTATTTGAACATGAGCACACACAGTCCCGGACACCCAGTTCTGAACACGCAGTCCAGAACACTCAGTCCGCACCGTATTCCCCTTGAGCTAAGGTCACACAGACCTCCCCAATTACTCGTGGTAAGTCTTCAGGTGACTTCCGAACCTTCACAGACTAGGTCACTCGGCGATCCACAATTTCCTCTTGGATGTTCTAGACCATGACGCCTAACTGTCTGGAAGATGCACAGTCTTCAAAGGTAACAAGTGTCAGATCCACACAGGATCAATCTCTTTAGTGATGCTCAATCACTTGGGGTTTGTAGGTGTTTGGGTTTGGGTTTTCCTCACTTGATGATTTCCTCTCAAAGTCCTCGGAGGATGGGATGCTCTCAAATGACAAGTGTCAGTTTCTCTCGGAGCAGCCAACCAGCTAGTGGTTGTAGGGGGCGGCTATTTATAGCCTAGGGAGCAGCCCGACATGATAAGACATAAATGCCCTTCAATGATATGACCGTTAGGTGGGTAGATATTTTGGGACAGCTCACACATAACACATTAACATTCGGAATTTTGAGTATCAAATTCCTCAGGGCTATCATGTTCCTCACTGTGTAGGCAATCCGCACTGGCGAATTCCTAACTCCTCAGTCAGAACAAATTGCTCAGAGACTAGAAGAACTTCGTCTCTGTCACTAAAGAAATTTACTGAGATGTATGAGATTTCCAATGGCTTCACTCGAAGGGATTGGTAGGTGTAGGATTTGAGTTGAGCACCACTTGGAAAATTTTCCTTAGTATTTCCTCGGCCCCCTTTAACAGTACGGTGTTTCCTATGTCTCAAGAAAGAGAAAATGAAACTACGAAAACAAAAGTCTTCACGCTTCATGTTCCTCGAATGAATACCAAGTCTTCAGGATTACACCAATTTCTTTATTTTCAAAGTCTTCAGAAAGTCTTCAGTCGAAGAACATCATTTTTAGGGGACAACTTTCTCTGTAAATATCAAACTCCTCATAGACTTATAGACCTGTATACACTCACAAACACATTAGTCCCTTGACCTATAAGTCTTCGATACACCAAAATCACTAAGGGGCACTAGATGCACTTACAATCTCCCCCTTTTTGGTGATTGATGACAATATAGGTTAAGTTTTCAACGGGGATAAACATATGAAGTGTAAATACCGAAATTGAGGAATTTGATTGCAAGATATAGAAGAACTCCCCCTGACGATGTGCATAGTGAGGAATTTGCTTTTGAAGCAATGTACACTTGAAGAGTAGAATCATGGAGATCTCCCCCTATATCTTGTAATTCATACACGCATTTAACATATAATATGAAGAGTTTGAAATGCATGATGAAATATGGTGACTGATGTGATTCAACATGCTTGCATTAACATTAATGAGGAATAAGCATGTAGAAAAAAACTCAGCAAAAGTATTAGACCACCATAGAGTTTAAGTTTACAACTCGATCGAATAAAGTCTCAGAAGAACGAGAGTTGTAACTTAGAAAAAATGCCCATATTAGTAGACCCGCTTGAAGACTAACTCAAATTTCTCCCCCTTTGTCATCGAATGACCAAAAGGATCAAAAATTAGGACTAACGCCCCTGAAGAATATCAAGTTGATGGAGGAGCGCCAGCGTTGTTGGGGTCGTTTGTCGTTGTAGGGCCTGCCGCAGTGTCGTCCAAGTCTTCATACTCGTCGGTGTCGTGGGATGAAGAATAGGAGCTGACCACCAAGGTAGGAACTTTGAACTTCTTGGATTTCTTTGGAGGAGGTGCAGACCAGTCAAAGTTATCCTTGAGACCCATTTGCTTCAGATCTTCTTCGCCATACAGATGTGATAAGACAGCCCAGGTGCGACCGAAAACTTCATGGAGGTAGTATTGGTTTTTCTTCACTACATTATGTGTAGCAGTCATGTTGTGAAGAATTGAACCAAACTGACGCTTAACCCATTTATGGTTGTGATCCACCTTCTGGTGAAGACTAAGAAGCAGCTCACGGTCAGTCATCACTCTTGGAGCTGTGGCTTGAGGAGTAGACTTGGGTGCATTTGCAGCAGAGTCATGAGTGGCAGAGTCATCATTGGTGGAATAAGATGCAGCTTTGCGAAACAGACCATCCAATGGACGAATGCCTTCATCAATGACAATAGGTGCCTTGCCATTTTCATCAGTTGAAGTAAAAGCCTGCTTGAGGACTTCAATCGGGGGCAGGTAGCTGAGGTGATTCTGAAAATCAGCCTTGTAGTTGAGTGAAGACCTTGTTCTGAGGAATCTCATAATCCAAGGAGCATAAGGCTTCAACTCAAACGGACAGAGTGCAACATTTGCCAGAGTCCTCATGGAGAAATCATAAAAATTGACAGGAATGCTATGAATGATGTTGAATAGCAGATTCTTCATGATGCCAACAACTTCCTCATCAGATGAGTCATGGCCTTTGATAGGACTCATTGTCCTCGTCAGAATGAGATAGACTATTATGGGCACATAGAGTAAGTCCTTTACGAGGAATTTGGTCCTTGGGGCTTGACCGGGCTGCAGAGGCTTCATTAACACTTGCATGTAATGAGCAGTGAGTTCAGGTTCTTGGGACAGGCAGCGAGCTCCTTCACTGGGTGGACTGATGGGCAGGGCATGAAGCAATTCAGAGGCCGGTGCCTTATAATGAGTATTATCGGTCATCCAGTCCAAGACCCAGGTGTTGATATCTTCAGGATCACCGGTGATGTGTAGTGTCGCATAGAAATGAAGAATGAGCTCTTCATTCCAATCAACAATGTCAGAGCAAAAGTTGAGGAGGCATGCGTCATGAAGCACGCCGAGCATAGGAGAGAAGCAAGGCAATGATTCCATGTCCACGTGAGGAATATACTCATGGTAGAAGATTTTGTCCTTGTTGAAAAGTAGTGAAGAATAGAAATTTTCCTGGCTGGCAGTCTAGAAGCGCTTCTTCCTAAGACGAGCAGAGTCATAGGGATTGTAGTCAGTGAAGAATACATGCTCGCCAAAGAAGTCATCAGCCTTGAATTTTTGCTTCTTCAAGAATGGATCCTTTGGCTTGGGGTGAGGAGTGTCAGTCAATTGCATCACAACCTCAGGGATCTCAATCTCAGGTTCCGCATGCCAAGGAATTTCAGGTTCTTCTTCAGTGGCAGCCTAGGACTACAATTCTTCATTTACATTTTCATCAGCACTAGTGGTTGGAATTTCTTCATGGATAGACGGAGTTGCACGAGGTTCGTCAGATCCCATTTGTACTTCAGTAGCTACAGGGGACTGAGGAATTTGTTGAAGAGGTGTGAACAGAGGAGATTTGGGGTGCGGACTTTCCCAAAAGTCATCATTCATCACTGGAGTAGTGCTTCCAATGTCCACATCTTCATCTTTTCTTCAACGCCGACCTCTTCAGCAGTAAACTGAGGCATGGGCGAGGAGACAATTGGTGTTGAAGGGATTGCATCCACTTCAATTTCTTCATCTAGCTGTTCTGACGAAGCAGCTGAGGGAATGTCATCTTCTGATTCACTTGGCATCACATATTCTTCATCAAAAGGAACAAGGTCCTTTGATGGCATGGTTTAGATAGGAACATCATCAATTGGGTTGTCAAATGAGCTAGTCAATGGCTTCATCTTCTTCGGGGCTGAAGAACCTGATGAAGTTGATGCCTTCCTTTTCTTCACAGCTGCACGCTTTGCAGCCTTGGTCTTCTTCACATCTGATGCAGATGGAAGGATCGGAGTTGGTGTAGGCGCAGGAGGAGCAGAGGAATTTGGCTGAATTTCTTCAGGCGCAACTGATGAAGTTTCCCTGACGTCTTCACTTTCTTCAGGCACAACACTAGTGGTTGCCCTGGCAATTTCTTCAGTGGCTGGAATGCAGTCATCAGCCCTGGAATTAACATTTTCTTCAGCAGCCTAAGTGTCATTAGCGATGCTGGCATTTTCTTCAGTAGGCTGAGCAGATGCAGCAGCCTGAGGAATTTCTTGGTGCGATTGGGCAGCAATAGTGGAGGTGAAGTTGTCAGCGAGTCTCACAAAACGAACCTTGGCTCCCAGCCAATCAGCATGGTATGCGTCAAAGTCATCACTGAGCTTCTTGATCTCAGACTGCATATTGATGAGTTCTTCAGTTGTCACAGAGACAACATTTTTCTTCAGGAAGCGCTCCTTCTTGTACTACGCTTTCTTGATCTGCCTGGCCTTTTCAAACTTCCATTTTTCTTCTTGAATGAAGTGAGTCATCATATGACTTTGGCCAGGAGTTAACTTGAAATCAGGCATGGGAGTGTTGGGGTCCTTGTGCCAGAGATCAATGTAATCAAGGATCAACTTTGGATCCAAAAGCAGAGGCACACTTGTGCCTTTGGCTCTAGCGGCCCTGACTTGTCTGTCTCTGATTATTTCAGCAAGTTCTTCATCATCAGCTTCATCTTCATCAGACAGTACTTGAAAAGTGACATGCTTCTTTTGGGGACTTGGTCGAGAGCCTCGTCCAGCAGTTGCCTCGGTCTTCAACAGAGTGGGACCAGTTGAAGAATGCAGTGGTGCTGAGGAACTAGCAGATGCTCCTGAGGAAATAGAGACGCCTGCTGTCCTTTGGCACGTGGCGAGATGCGCAGGAGCAGAGGATTTGGTTGGAGAAGCTGAGGGCTTTGGCGGAGGAGCTGAGGACTTTGGAGCAGGAGCAGCATGAGGAGTTGGTCATGAGGGCTTTGAAGAAACTGGTCGTGAGGGCATTGCTGAGGAACTTGGCCGTGAGGGCATTTGGGTTGAAGCACTTGGCTTATAAGCAGGCTTCTTTGGCATAGCCTTCTTGGGCTTACTTGCAGAGGCCTCAGCAGTGGCAGCAGCAGCAGAGTCTTCATTGAATTTCCTCACTACTTCTCTTTCTTGTCTGGACAACTTGGCCTGGCGCTTGGCCCATTCATCAGGGTAATCCCCACCGCGCTTGAGGCTGGTGGGATCTGCTTCTTGGCCTGGTGCCAATGGAGGTCTTGGGCATGGAGGATTGAGAGCGAATCTCTTCATGTACTTGGGAGTAACATACATGTACTCCCTCCACTCTCTTGCCCATCTCCTCTCTATTCTTTGAATGCGCACCTTGCACTGATTTTTGTCCTCCTTACCAAACTTGGCATCATCAGGAGTGCAATAGTCCTTGTATATATCATCAGGGATCTCAAAAGCAGTATTGACCTCAGGCCTCTTTCCTCCCTTCTGTGGCTTCGTTCCATCAGCCATTTTCTTCAGATGAGGAATTTGAACAATGGAATTCTCTAAAGATGTATGCAACTTTTCTTCGAGGAACGCTGCAAATGAGTTAAGTTGATGAGAACCTAGTGATTCAGCAGCTGACATGAGTACCTGTGAACAGAGTATAGTTGCGAGAAATATGGAGAGGTCATATGCGTTCTCAGAGGTTTTTCAAAAAGAACAAGTTTGAGGAATTTGACCAGATGAGTCTTGAAGAATTTCACTAAGCGTTCTTTGTCTTACCAGAGTTGTATAGATTGAAAATCCACACAATTGAGGAATCTTGAAGAAAATTATAGCTTAGAGAAATGAATCAAGAACAGATGACATGTGAGGTGTTCAGTGTGTGATGAATTTGAAGAATAAACACCTTTGAAGATTTTGTAGAAATTTGTCGAATCAAAGAGGGTAGTAAAAGTAACTTTTAATTACCCTGGACGAGGAACACGACGAACTGAGAGGTGTAGATGTGAAGTTCATCAGTTCAGATCTTCCACGCCCTAACTTGGTTGAGGAAGATAGCTACGGCGGTGGCGGAGTGAAGAAATCCGCAGCCGACGCGAGTACGACGGCGACGAAGTAGAGGCAGGGAAGCTCTTCCTCACCGGTGACGATGAAGTAGCGGCGGCGCTAGGGTTTGAGAAGATCGAGCGGGAGTGAGAACGAGCGGAGTAAAAGTGAAGTGAGGAAGGGAAGGGGTATTTATAGCCACAGTGAAAAACTGTTCGCCCGAAGAAATTGGACGAACGTGCCCCTGACCCTTCTCATTCGCTTGACATGTGTCACCCACATACTGAGAAGTGGAGATCGTGTGAGATCGTGGGTGAATAGATAAGTGTTGTCATGGGATGTGAAACGGTTTGAGCGACAAAGCTGAAAATTTAGATAAGATAGGTTTCAAAGTTCCGTTCGCAATTTCTTCAGCTGACAAGGACACAGTGAAGATTTTGAACGAGATTCAAATAGAACGCACATGAAGAATTTCCGAATAGACTGGGTTGAGTTTAGCATAGAGGGGGAAGGGTCTGATCACATTCACTTAGTAGAACAAGCAACTTGAAGAAATAGCAATAAGTGAATGTTGTAGAGGACATAAACTCATATATATATATATATATATATATATATATATATATATATAGCCAATGAAGAAAAACAACGGAAATGGTGAAGACAATGCAAAGTTGAAGAATTGTAACAACCAAGGAAAAACTCAAATTGAAGATTCTCAACATTTGGTGGTGGCGTGACCCACCGTATAAGAACGATGATTTCAGACACCCCATATAATTGTCGTAGGGTTTTGAGAATCAAATTCTTCGTTAATTTATTCACACATAGAGTGTTATTCTTCATTAATTGAAGAAAAATGCTTCTTCATGTGTTGCACATCTAAGTCATCAATTTTGCATAAGTGTTAGGATGAGTGTCCTTTTTCAAAGAACAATCGAAGATTCTAGGATATTTAGCTCACACCACAACTTGCTAAATCTCTTCTCATCCAAGGGCTTAGTGAAGATATCGGCTAGCTGTTCTTCAGTCTTCACATGCTCAATAGAGATGTCGCCCTTCAACACATGATCGCGAAGAAAATGATGACGAATCTGAATGTGCTTTGTCTTCGAGTGCTGAACTGGGTTATGAGCAATCTTGATGGCGCTCTCATCGTCACAGTAGAGTGGCACATTATTCACATTGACGCCATAGTCCTTGAGTCTTTGCTTCATCCATAGCAGTTGAGCACAGCAAGAACCAGCAGCAATGTACTCAACTTTAGCAGTAGACAGTGATACGCAGTTCTGTTTCTTCAGGACCAACAGACCAAAGATCATCTGAGGAAATGGCATGTGCCAGATGTTGACTTGCGGTCCACACGATCGCCAGCATAGTCAGTCTGAAAATCCAATGAGATCAAAAGCCGAGCCCTTGGGGTACCACAATCCAAGTGTTGGTGTGTGAGCTAGATATCGAAGAATATGCTTCACAGCCTTATGGTGTGATTCCTTCGGTGTAGCTTGAAATCGGGCACACATGCAAACATTGAGCATAATATCTGGCCTAGATGCACATAAGTACAATAAAGAACCAATCATGGAGCAGTATACCTTTTGATCGAAGTCAATACCATTTTCATCAATGCATAGATGGCCTTTTGTGGGCATAGGGATTTTGACTCCTTTGCAATCTTGCATGCCGAATTTCCTCAATAGGTCCTTGAGGTATTTCTCCTGAGATATCAATATGCCATTTCACTGTTGACGAATCTGAAGACCTAAGAAGAATTTCAATTCTCCCATGATAGACATTTGATATTCTTCACTCATCATATAGGCAAATTCATCACTGTAACATTGGTCAGTACAGCCAAAGATAATATCATCAACATTTATTTGGCACACAAACAATTCACCATCATAAGATTTAGTGAAAAGAGTTGGGTCAAGTGAACCGGGTTTGAAGCCTATCTTCATGAGGAATTCCTTCAAGGTATCATACCATGCCCGTGGGGCCTGCTTGAGGCCATTGAGGGCCTTATTCAGTCTGAAGACTTTGTCAGGATGCTTTGGATCTTCAAAACCTGGGGGTTGAGCAACATATACTTCTTCCTCAAGTTTACCATTGAGGAATGCACTTTTCACATCCATTTGATATAAGATGATATCATGATGGTTAGCATAAGAAAGTAATATGAAAATAGCCTCAAGTCTAGCAACAGGTGCAAAAGTTTCATCCAAATCATTTCCTTCAACCTGTGTGTAGCCTTGAGCTACAAGCCGTGCCTTACTCCTCACCACAAGGCCATTTTCATCTTGCTTGTTGCGGTAGATCCACTTCGTGCCGATGATATTGTGCTTGCGAGGATCTGAACGTTTGACCAGTTACCAGACGTTGTTGAGCTCAAATTGATGTAATTCCTCTTGCATAGCTTGAATCCACTCAGGCTCTAGAAATGCTTCATCTACCTTAGTGGGCTCTGTGATAGAGACGAAAGCGAAGTGCCCACAAAAGTTAGACAAATGTGAAGCTCTTGAGCGTGTGAGAGGACCTGGAATGTTGATGTCGCTGATGATTTTCTCAATTTGCACTTCATTTGCAACTCGAGGATGAGCGGGTTGACGTTGAGGAATTTGATCAGCATTTTCTTCAGCACCATTTTCCTCAGGTGCATCAGCATGACGTTCTTCATGTTCTGGAATGACTTCTTCAGCAGATTCTTCAGTAGGAATGACATCCTCAGTAGCCTTGAACTTGATAGATTCCCCAGGAGGTATTTCATCTGTCACAGGAGGTAGGTGCTCTCTTTGCGAGCCATTAGTTTTATTGAACCGCACATCTACAGTTTCAACAACCTTGTGATGACAGGTGTTGAAGACTCTGTAGGTGTGCAAGTCCTTACCATAACCGAGCATAAAACCTTCATGTGCTTTCGGTGCAAACTTAGAACTGTGATGAGGATCTCTAATCCAACATTTAGCACCGAAGACTTTGAAATAACTCACATTGGGTTTCTTGTCAGTGAGAAGTTCATATGCTGTCTTCTTGAAGAATTTGTGAAGATATACCCTGTTGATGATGTGGCACGCAGTATCAATTGCCTCAGGACAGAAGTGAGGAGGCGTCTTGTACTCATCAAGCATAGTGTGGGCCATCTCAACAAGAGTCCTGTTCTTGCGCTCCACGACGCCATTTTGCTAAGGAGTATAAGGAGCAGGTAACTCATGAGTAATACCGAGTTCATCAAGATAGTCATCAAGGCCGGTGTTCTTGAACTCAGTTCCATTATCACTTTTGATGTGCTTGATCTTCACACCAAAGTTGGTTGAAGCCCTCGAGGAAAATCGTTTGAAGACTTTCTGCACTTCAGTTTTGTAAGTGATTATATGCACCCATGTATATCGAGAATAATCATCAACAATAACAAAGCCATATAAGGATGCAACATTAGTAAATGTGGCATAGTGGGTAGGGCCAAAGAGATCCATGCGAAGTAATTCAAATGGTCGAGAAGTAGTCATGATAGTCTTTGCTGGATGCTTGGCCTTGGTCATCTTTCCAGCTTCACAAGCTCCGCACAAGTGATCCTTGAGGAATTTGACATTTTCAATGCCAATGACATGCTTCTTCTTCGCGAGCATGTGCAAATTCCTCATGCCATCTTGACCAAGTCGACGATGCCATAGCCAGCCTTCTAAAGCTTTTGCAAGTAGACATGTAGCAGGTTGTGGTCCTGTAGATAAATCAACAATATACAAATTTCCTCTCCTAAAGCCTTCGAAGACTTTGGAATTGTCAACTTCCATGACCACAACACAACGATACTTGCCAAAGACAACAACCATATCAAGATCACAAAGAATTGAGACAGACATGAGGTTGAACCCTAAGGACTCGACAAGCATGACTTTGTCCATGTGTCAATCCTTTGAGATTGCAACCTTACGTAGACCTAATACCTTGCTTTTGCCTTTGTCAGCGTAGGTGATATGCTTCAGATGTGATGGAGAAAAAGCAGAGTCCATCAATAAGCTCCTGTCACAAGTCATGTGATTTGTACATCCACTATCAAGGACCCACTCAGTGGCTTTGGGTTGATCATCCTTTGAGCCTTTTTCCATGAAGCAATAGGTGGGAGCGTAGTCCTCATTGCCGTCATCAGTACTGTTGGGGAGGTCCTTTTCTTCAAAGTTGAAGATGGACTTGCTGACGAACGCAGTAGCGAGGGCTAGGCTCGCCACACCAGAGCCCGACTCCTCAGATTCCTCCTCTTCCTCATTTTCCTCAGATTCAGCCTCAGTGTCCATTTCCTTGCCAATGAACGCCCGAGCCTTCTTGGAGCTGCTCTTCTTGTGAGATGAGGACCTTGTAGGTTTTGATGATGAGGACTTTGAAGATTTCTTCTTCTTCTTTGAATCATTAGAACTATAATCCTTATACTTCTTCTTCCTTGATCCCTTCTCCCACTGAGGACAATCTCGAATGTAGTGTCCAGGCTTCTTGCATTTGTGGCAGAGTCTCTTCTTGTAATCATGGGATGAGGAATATATTCTCAAGTCACCACTTCTTGAGGATTTACCAAAGCGACCAAGTCTTGAGAACTTTTGGAACTTCCTAACGAGCATGGCTAGCTCCTGGCTCAGTTCTTCAGGGTCACCAAGGCTACTGTCGGAATCTTCACCATCAGATTCAGACACTGCCTTGGCCTTCAGAGCCCGTGATCTACCATAGCTTGGTACATAGAGATCTCTCTTCTCAGCAAGCTGGAACTCATGAGTGTTTAGTCTCTCGAGGATATCGGCGGGATCAAGTGACTTGTAGTCTCCACGTTCTTGTATCATTAATGCCAAGGTATCAAATGAGGAATCAAGTGATCTCAGCAATTTCTTCACCACCTCATGGTCGGTGATATCAGCGGCACCAAGTGCTTGAACCTCATTTGAGATGTCAGTGAGGCGATCGAAGGTCTGCTGAACATTTTCATTGTCGAGTCTTTTGAAGCGGTTGAAGAGATTTCGAAGAACGTCAACTCGAGAGTCACGCTGTGTTGATACTCCCTCATTGACTTTGGACAACATGTCCCAGATAAGCTTAGCTGTCTCCAAAGCACTCACTCTGCCATACTGCCCTTTGCTCAGATGGCCACATATGATATTCTTCCCTTGAGAGTCGAGTTGCTTGAATCTCTTCACATCAGCAGCATTGATGGTGGGAGTGACAGAGGGAACACCATTCTCCACAACGTACCAGAAATCGTTATCAATTGCCTCAATATGCATGCGCATCTTATTCTTCCAATAGGGGTAGTCCGTCCCATCGAAGGTAGGACACCCAGCAGAAGCCTTGATCATACCTGCGGTCGACATAACTAAATCTCCAGACGATTAAACCAAAATCACACAGAAGAAGGGAGTACCTTTCTCTGATACCAATTGAAAGTGCATTATATCGACTAGAGGGGGGTGAATAGGCGATTTTTATGAATTCTTCACTGAGGAATTTGCAGGTGAGGAAATTCCTGAGTGAAGAACTACTTGCAGCGGAATAAGTACTCAGAAATAACCATAACAGAACATGAGCATGGTCTTCATGATGAAATGAAAAACAAGCACAGAGTACTAAAAGCGTAAACACAGGATAACACAAGATGAAGACAAACAGACTGAAGAAATGGAACTGAGAAAGTTGAGAAAGTCTTCAATCAAAGTCTTCGAACAGATATGCAAGCTCACAACACAGAAATGAGGAAATGAGAGGGTTGAAGAAATGGAACCAGGTAGCTTGGTGAAGACAATGATTTGGTAGACCAGTTCCAACTGCTGTGACAGTTGTACGTCTAGTTAGGGCGGCTAGGTATTTAAACCTGAGGACACACAATCCCGGACACCCAGTTCTGAACACGCAGTCCAGAACACTCAGTCCTCACCATATTCCCCTTGAGGTAAGGTCACACAGACCTCGCCCAATTATTCGTGGTAAGTCTTCAGGTGACTTCCAAACCTTCACAGACTAGGTCACTCGGCGATCCACAATTTCCTCTTGGATGCTCTAGACCATGACGCCTAACCATCTGGAAGATGCACAGTCTTCAAAGGTAACAAGCGTCGGATCCACACAGGATCAATCTCTTTAGTGATGCTCAATCACTTGGGGTTTGTAGGTGTTTGGGTTGGGGTTTTCCTCACTTGATGATTTTCTCTCAAAGTCCTCGGAGGATGGGATGCTCTCAAATGACAAGTGTCAGTTTCTCTCGGAGCAGCCAACGAGCTAGCGGTTGTAGGGGGCGGCTATTTATAGCCTAGGGAGCAGCCCAACATGATAAGACATAAATGCCCTTTGATGATATGACCGTTAGGTGGGTAGATATTTTGGGACAGCTGGCGCATAGCACAACAATGGTCGGAATTTTGAGTATCAAATTCCTCAGGGCTATCATGTTCCTCACTGTATAGGCAATTCTCACTAGCGAATTCCTAACTCCTTAGTCAGAACAAATTCCTCAGAGACCAGAAGAACTTCGTCTCTGTCACTGAAGAAATTAACTGAGCTGTATGAGATTTCCAATGGCTTCACTCGAAGGGATTGGTAGGTGTAGGATTTGAGTTGAGCACCACTTGGAAATTTTTCCTTAGTATTTCCTCGACCCCCTTTAACAGTATGGTGTTTCCTATGACTCAAGAAAGATAAAATGAAACTACGAAAACAAAAGTCTTCACGCTTCATGTTCCTCGAATGAATACCAAGTCTTCAGGATTACACCAATTTCTTCACTTTCAAAGTCTTCATGAAGTCTTCAGAAATCCAAAGTCTTCAGTCGAAGAACTTCATTTTTAGGGGTCGACTTTCTCTGTAAATATCAGACTCCTCATAGACTTATAGACCTGTGTACACTCACAAACGCATTACTCCCTTAACCTATAAGTCTTCAATACACCAAAATCACTAAGGGGCACTAGATGCACTTACACTTTGCATGCACCTTCATGTTTGGAATTACCTTGTCATTTCATGGATCCTCCAACCAAACTAGACTACCTATGAGATGGCTTTATTTGCGAGGAAGGATTTTGGCTTCCCCTTTTTCACAAAGGTGGTATTCACTACCACATGGAATATTTGGACTCAAAGGAATGGGAAGATCTTCAGAAATGAGCTGCCTTCCTTTAGAGCTTGGAGGAGAAATTTTATCCATGACATTTCTCTCTTAGCTCATAGAATCAAATGTAAATATAGGAATAGTCTAATTTCTTGGATAGCTGCTCTCCCTTAGTTACTCTTTGTAAGTATCCCTTTATTCTTTTACTTGTAATTTGTAACTTTGTAACTTCTCTGGTTCTTTTCAATAAAGAACTGTGAGCTGTTTCCTTGCACTATATAGTCAAAAAAATGACGTCGCCATCCGTCCTCGCGCACCCGCAGCGCTCGGCCTCCTCCCCGTGCCCGAACCTCCATGGCGCCGCCGCCCCAAGCTCCGCCACCAGTCACCTCAACCTCCAGGTCCGATGACGTCCTTGGGATCCGCGACAACAACCTCAGCCTCCCCGTGCTCGATGTTGTCCTCCTCTGCTTTGCCTTCTCACCGGAGAATGCGTCGCTGCGTCTCCTTCACCTCCTGCCCGAGTCCCCTGCATCAGCCCCGGTAGCCACCGTCCCCTGCCGATGGTCTCCACAGTCCCTGTGCACCTATGCTTTGTGTTGCCATTGACGACAAGTTGGAAGACTAACAAACAAGGAGTAGCACCAAGTTCCAGGAAACCCCAAGTACGATCCCGTGTATGTCTATGTGATGAGCCGCCAAGTTCCCCAAAGCATCAAGTTCGATGATACGTCTCCAACGTATCTATTTTTTTATTGTTCCATGCTATTATATTATCATTCTTGGATGTTTTATAATCATTTTATAGTCATTTTATATCATTTTTTGGTACTAAGCTATTGACACAGTGCCAAGTGCCAGTTGTTGTTTTTGCATGTTTTTTACATCGCGGGTAATCAATACCAAACAGAGTCCAAACACAGCGAAACTTTTTGTGGAATTTTTGGACCAAAAGACATCCAATGGGCTAGAGAAGCGCCTCGGGGTGCTCCGAGGGGAGCACAACCCACCAGGGTGCACCTAGAGCCCAGGCGCGCCCTGGTGGCTTGTGCCCACCTTGGGTGCCCCCCGGACCGCCTCTTTGCTCTATAAATACCCCAATATTCCAGAAACCCTAGGGGAGTCGACGAAAATCAATTCCAGCCGCCGTAGAGTCCAGAACCACCAGATCCAATCTAGCCACCATCACGGAGGGGTTCCCCACTTCCATTGGTGCCTCTCCGGTGATGCGTGAGTAGTTCTTTGTAGACCTCCGGGTCTGCAGTTAGTAGCTAGACGGCATCCTCTCTCTCTCTCTTTTGATTCTCAATATAATGGTCTCTTGGAGATCCATATGATGTAATTCTTTTGCGGTGTGTTTGTCGCGATCCGATGAACTTTGAGTTTATGATCAGATCTATCTCTTTTTATCCATGAAAGTTATTTGAGTTTTTTTATCTCTTATATGCATGATTTCTTATAGCCTCATATTTCTTCTCCAATATTTTGGTTTTGTTTAGCCAACTTGATATATTTATCTTACAATTGGAAGAGGTACTTTGTAGTGGGTTCAATCTTACGGTGCTTGATCCCAGTGACAGATGGGGAACTGACATGTATGTATCATTGCTACTAAGGATAAAACGATGGGGTCTATTTCTACATAAATAGATCTTGTCTACATCATGCCATCGTTCTTATTGCATTACTCCGTTTCTCAGTGAACTTAATACACTAGATGCATGCTGGCTAATGGTCAATGTGTGGAGTAATAGTAGTACACGCAGGCAGGAGTCAGTCTACTAACCTTGGATGTGATGCCTATATAATGATCATTTCCTGGATAACTTCATGATTATTTGAAGTTCTATCAATTGCCCAACAGTAATTTGTTTACCCACCATTTGCTATTTTTCTTGAGAGAGGCGACTAGTGAAACCTACGCCCCCTGGGTCTCTTTCTCTTATTATTTGCCTTTGCGATCTATTTTATTTGCCTTTTATCTTCAGATATATTAAACCAAAAATAAAAACTACCTTGCTGCAATTTATTTTATTTGGCGTTCGATCTATTAATATTTACAACACTCTCACGTCCGTTCGCCAATTTCTGGTGTCGTTACCCGAAAGGGATTGACAACCCCTTTTACACGTCAGGTTGCGAGTATTTGTTATTTGTGTGCAGGTGCTGTTTACGTAGTGTTTCTTGGTTATCCTACTGGTTCGATAACCTTGGTCTCATCACTGAGGGAAATACCTACCCTCTATGTGCTGCATCACCCCTTCCTCTTTGGGGAAACACCGACGTAGTTCTAGCAGACATCAAAAGGAATTTCTGAGGCCGTTGCCGGGGAGGATGGTCTACATCTACCAGGTTCCTAATCACAAATCTCATCTCCTCACAATTTACATTATTTTCCATTTGCCTCTCTGCCACTTCACAAAAAAATTGTCGTTTTATTCACCCTCTTTTTCTTTCGTCGTTTTCTTGCCGGATCTATTTTTAAGTGCAATCGTGTTGCGTAGTCACCATGACTCAAGAGAACACCAAGTTGTGTGATTTCTCAAATACCAACAACAATGATTTTATTGTCACTCTACTTGCTCCTCCCGCAACTAGTGCAGAGTCTTGTGATATTAATACTGCTTCGTTGAATCTTGTTGTGAAAGATCAATTTACCGGTACTCCTAATGAGGATGCCACGTCCCATCTTAATACCTTCGTGGAATTATGTGATATGCAAAATAAAAAAGATGTGGACAATGATGTTGTGAAGATGAAATTGTTTCCATTTTCTTTGCGTGATTTTGCAAAAATTTGGTTCTCTTCTTTGCTTCATAATAGTATCGATGATTGGAATAAGTGCAAGGATGCTTTTATCACTAAGTATTTTCCGCCCGCAAAAATTATTTCCCTTAGAACCCAGATCATGAATTTCAAGCAACTTGAACATGAGCATGTTGCACAATCTTGGGAAAGGATGAAAATGATGCTAAGGAGTTTCCCAACTCATGGGTTAAATCTTTGGATGATCATACAAAAATTTTATGCGGGGTTGAATTTTGTTTCTTGTAATCTCTTAGATTCCGCCGCGGGTGGGACTTTTATGGAAATTACTTTGGGTGAAGCCACCAAATTGCTTGACAATATTATGGCAAACTATTTACAATGGCATACCGAAAGAGCTCCTACTAGTAAAAAAGTTAATTAGGTTGAAGAAATTTCTTCTTTGAGTTAAAAAGTTGATGCTCTTATGAAATTGGTTGCTAGTAAAAGTGCTCCTATTGATTTCAATGGTATGCCTTTGTCCACTTTGATTGAGCAAAATATGAAGGAAATATGCCCTAGAGACAATAATAAAGTTGTTATTTTATTTCCTTATATCATGATAAATGTTTATTATTCATTCTAGAATTGTATTAACCGGAAACTTGATACATGTGTGAATACATAGACAAAACAAAGTGTCCCTAGTATGCCTCTACTCGACTAGCTCGTTAATCAAAGATGGTTAAGTTTCCTAACCATAGACATGTGTTGTCATTTGATGAACGAGATCACATCATTAGGAGAATGATGTGATGGACAAGACCCATCCGTTAGCTTAGCATAATGATCGTTAAGTTTTATTGCTATTGCTTTCATGACTTATACATATTCCTTTAACTATGAGATTATGCAACTCCCGAATACCGGAGGAACACCTTGTGTGCTATCAAACGTCACAATGTAACTGGGTGATTATAAATATGCTCTACAGGTGTCTCCAAAGGTGTTTGTTGGGTTGGCATAGATCGAGATTAGGATTTGTCACTCCAAGTATCGGAGAGGTGTCTCTGGGCCCCCTCGGTAATGCACATCACGATAAGCCTTGCAAGCAATGTGACTAATGAGTTAGTTGCGGGATGATGCATTACGAAACGAGTAAAGAGACTTGTCGGTAACGAGATTGAACTAGTGTAACATCGCAAATTTTCAATTTGGAAGGTTATACATTAGGTCATCATTGCATGTCATATTTTTATTGCATTTGTGGCTTGATCCTAGAAATTCTATGCAACTCAAGGACCCACGGCGAGAGTTGGGGATTTCGTTATTTTCAAATTTGAGTTTTTCTCGAATTATGAAAAGAGGATCGTTTGATCTTACTTATATTATCTTCGAATATTTCTTTTCTAAAAATCAAAGAGAGAGGATAAAATGACTTCCTCAAAATAAAGAAATATTGGAGATTTAATAATAAAACCAAATAAGAGTTTTATTCGGAGTTTTATTGCTATTTTATTTGAATTAGGAAAAATATGCGTTTTTCAAAATTGCATTAGAGTTCCAAATAAATGTTCACCTTGTCTGGTAGATTTTTAAAGGACGGGGAAAATTTATTTCAGGATTTTTGGAGTCCGTTTAGTATTTCTTTTATTTGTTTTTCTGCGTGGAATAATTTTTTTTAAAAGTCAACCGACCTTGGGCCGTATCCGCCCGGGGGAGGCTTTATAAGCCGCGCCGCCCGAGCCCCGCAGCTCATCAGCCCACCACCGCCGAAACCCTAGCCGCCGCCCGCGCCAGCCCGCCACCGCCGCCGCCGCTGTCGCCGCCCTGCCCTGCCAGCCGACCCCGCCACCGGAGCCGCCCGCCGCCGCCGTTTTGCCGGACTTCGCCAGAGGTAGCCGCCGCGGCCGTCCTCGGTTTTCGTGAGAAAACCGATCGGTTTTTTTTGAAACCCTAGATCCCGTTTTTTATTTTAGATCGGTTTTTTTGGTTTAGTTATTTAGCGGACGTTCGTCCATATGTTCTTTTAACGAACGGTTTTCGCTCGTTAGCCGCAGATAGTGAATGTTCGTTCGTTAGTCTGTTCGTTAGTTTTTCTTTTTCTCGGATTTTTCGTGATTATTTTCGATCGTGATTTCTGATCTGATTTTTGTTTTAGTATAAATTTTCGCTCGTTTATCGGAATCAGGCGATTCAAGCGCCTAGAGTTTCGTATCGAAGCCCTTTTTCTGTTTAATCAACTTAAATAAGTTTTTGGTACTGTAAAATTTGACTTTAGTCCAGATTAGTAAACGAAGCTTGTTTCTTCCGCAGTTTGAGTTTTGTTGCTCCGTTTGATTTGATTCTTTTTGCAAACCGGAGTTCTTAAGTTGAACTTTCTGGTTAGATCTTCTTATTTGAGTTTTACCCATGCATCTTTTCTTGATTGCTTATTGTATGCTTGTTTGTTTGTGATAGAGTACCCGGAGTGCAAAGCATGCTACTACGAGTCTCTAGGTTTCACGGATCATCACCAAGGCAAGTAACACTATGATCATACCCTTTTACTACCCAGTTTTATTGCATTAGATCAACCCTCAAACAATTGCATGGTTAGGATCTGAATAAATTGTGGGTTTTGGGAAGTAGATGAGGTAGTACCTATTCACCTGTTTATTATCAAACCCTTGGGAGTTACTTCTACATTGCTTATATTGCTATGCTATGCTCGTAGACGTGGTTTGGGTTTGAGTGTATTCATGACAGATGTGAGTATTGTTAATTAATGGTTAATTTAAGGTGGGAACTTTAAAACACATCTGGGTAGATTGAGGTGTAACACCCTGGATGTAACTTTCCCAATTTGTACTCCAACTCTTGCCATTTCCGGCGTTAAGTTATATTTATTTCCTCGGGCTCGGGTTTTTATCTCCATGTGTTGTTATCGTTGTCATGCATCTCATATCATGTCACCATGTGCATTGCATTTGCATACGTGTTCGTCTCATGCATTCGAGCATTTTCCCCATTGTCCGTTTTGCATTCCGGCGCTTCGTTCTCCTCCGGTGGCTATTTCTAGCTTTCTTTCGTGTGTGGGGATTAAACATTTCCGGATTGGACCGAGACTTGCCAAGCGGCCTTGGTTTACTACCGGTAGACCGCCTGTCAAGTTTCGTATCATTTGGACTTCGTTTGATACTCCAACGGTTAACCGAGGGACCAAAAAGGCCTCGTGTGTGTTGCAGCCCAACACCCCTCCAATTTGACCCAAAACCCACCTAACTCTGCTCCATCATCTAGAGCGTTCTATCATGATCACGTGGCCAAAAACCGCACCTCATTTGGACTCTCCTAGCTCCCTCTATGCCTATTTAAAGAACCCTCCGAATCTGGATCTTCTTCTCCCCCGAAAACCATAGAAATCCACCGCGCCGCACCGGACATTGTCCGTCCGGGCCGGACAAAACCGCCGCCGCCGCCCGCGCCCTATCGCACGCCGCCACGTGGCCGCGGAACCGCATCGCCACGCCTCCCCGCCGCCCGGCCCGCTGAGGCCCGTAGCGGGCCCCCACGGGCCCAGTCGCCGCCGCCCGCATCCTCGTCGCCCCGCCGCCACCTCCTCCCGAGCCGGCGACGCCCTCCGCCGCGCTCCGCCGTCTTCCCCAGCCCCGGCTGCCCGAGCCGCCGCGCGCCATCGCCGGCGTCGTCGACCCGCGGGAGGCAGCCGCCTCCGCCTGGGGCCGCCGCCTCCGGCCGCCTCCGCAACGCCGCTCGCCGCGCCTACCCGCCGCCGACTCCGCCCCGTCCGACTTCGGCCGCCGACGCCCCCTCTCCGGCGAGGTCCTCCCCGGCCATCCTCGGGCCACGTGCCTAGATCCAGATCCGGATCCGGTGAACAGCGAACCCTAACACGGAGGTTGATTTTTTTTCTAAGTCCTGAAATTGCAGATCCAAGTGCTCCTGTTCGAGACATCGTAACTTTACATCCATAGCTCCAATTCATGCATATAGCATATCAAAACGTTCATCTCAGAGAGTACATCATTTCGTTCTATTGCATCATTTTCATTTCAGTTCATCTTGATGCCTGAAATGCTGTTAGAAGAGGGCTACTTGAGTTAATTGTCAGATCTGCTACTCCGTTTAGCACTTTTGTCATTTTTGCCATGATTATTGTGTGCATGCTATGCCCTGATGCTCTACATGTGTTTTGTTAAGGGTTTTGTCATCTTTCCAGAGGTGCAACCCATGTATTTTTGTGATGTGTGGTGACTTGTGCAAGCTTGCAAAGTGGTGCACTTGCTAATTCTGTTTTCAGGGACTTAGTGATTTCACCAAGTCCTGGAGCTGTTTATCTCATGATGCCTTATGTTCTTATTGTTTCCTAGTGATCCGTGCCTCTTTTGAGGATGATCAGTGATGATGTTTTGTTAATATTGTATTGCTCTATCCATTCATGTCTTTGTTTGCAATTATGGAGCACCCTAGGTTGAGTCAATCGAGCTCTACTTTTGCTACTTTGTGAATCTGGGCAGATTGTCAACTTGTTTGCAATTTTGCCGGTGATGTTGTAGTTGATCCGTGCATGCTATGCTATTGTTCTTGCCATGTCTAGCTTGCATTTTGTGCCTTCTTGATGGGTGTGTGCTTGACTTGCCATGACTTGCACCGTAGTGAGTGCATCGAGCTCATGAACATGCCTACTTGAGTTATATTTCAGCATGTGTCAGTTTTCACTAAGTATGAAAACTGATTATGTTTTTGCTATGTTCACATGCTTGTAATTGTATTTTCTGATCCCTTTTGGCTCAAGGTCACTAAGGGACTTTTGTTAAGCTCTTTGAGTAGCTCCATGCCATGCTTTACTTTGCCATGTTCGGTTACTTTAGCATGTAGTTTTGTTGCTCCGAAGAGGGCTACCTGATCTAAAATTCCAGAAAAGTGTTAATTTCACTAAGTCTGAGATATGTTTGCCATATGCATTTTTGCCATGCTTGTTTGAACCTGTTAATGGATGAATTGGCCGTAGCTCAGTGCTAGACTTTTGTTAAGCATCTTGTGTGCATCCCTGACATGTATTTTGTTGTCATGTTTGGGTGCTGTAGCATGTTCATCTCATTGCATTTAGATGCCTACTTGCTGTAAATCGCAGACCGGTGTCATTTTTGAATCGCTTGCCATTTCCAAACCGTAACTCCGATTCCGGCGTTCTTTATATCGTTTTCAAGCGATTTCATCTCATATTTCCAGTGGAACACTTGGATTTCCAAGTTGAGGCAAGGTTCATGCATTTCCTGTCATATCTTGCATTTTGCATCCCGCATCGCATCCCACATAGCATATCATCTTTGCATTGTGTTGTTTGAGTTTGCACGTGGTTGATTGTGTCCTTGTTGCTTGTTTGTCTTGTTTGGGTAGAGACGAGAGACGAGTTCGCTAACGAGGAGCCCGTTGAGTTTGCTTTCGAGGATCCAGTCAACTCTGACAACTGTGCAGGCAAGATGATCATACCCTCGAAATCACTACTATCTTTGCTATGCTGGTTTTGCTCGCTCTTTTGCTATGCCAATGCTATGATGCCTACCACTTGCTTTCAAGCCTCCCAAATTGCCATGTCAAACCTCTAACCCACCTTGTCCTAGCAAACCATTGATTGGCTATGTTACCACTTTGCTCAGCCCCTCTTATAGCGTTGTTAGTTGCAGGTGAAGATTGGAGGCCGTTCCTTGTGGGAACATTTATTTACTTGTTGGGATATCATTATATTGCCATGTTATCTTAATGCATATATATACTTGGTAAAGGGTGGAAGCCTCGGCCTCTCGCCTAGTGTTTTGTTCCACTCTTGCCGCCCTAGTTTCCGTCATATCGGTGTTATGTTCCCGGATTTTGCGTTCCTTACGCGGTTGGGTTATAATGGGAACCCCTTGATATTTCGCCTTGATTAAAGCTTTTCCAGCAATGCCCAACCTTGGTTTTACCATTTGCCACCTGGCCTTTTCTTTCCCTTGGGTTCTGCAGACTCAAGGGTCATCATTATTTTAACCCCCCCGGGCCAGTGCTCCTCTGAGTGTTGGTCCAAACTGTCAGCCGCCGGTGGCTACCAGGGGAAACTCTGGGCTGGCCTACCGAAAGTTTAGACAATCTGAGTGTGCCCTGAGAAAGAGATATGTGCAGCTCCTATCGGGATTTGTCGGCACATTCGGGCGGTGTTGCTGGTCTTGTTTTAACCTGTCGAAATGTCTTGAGTAACCGAGATACCGAGTCTGATCGGAACATCTTGGGAGGAGGTCTATTCCTTCGTTGACTGTGAGAGCTTGTCATGGGCTAAGTTGGGACTCCCCTGCAGGGATTGAACTTTCGAAAGCCATGCCCGCGGTTATGGGCAGATGGGAATTTGTTAATGTCCGGTTGTAGATAACTTGAACCTTAATTAATTAAAATGAATCAACTGAGTGTGTTACCGTGATGGCCTCTTCTCGGCGGAGTCCGGGTAGTGGACACGGTGTTGGAGTAATGTTTGCGCAGGTTGCTCTCTAGTTTCACGCTCGCGCTTTGCTTCCTCTTCTCTCTCTCTTTTGCGAATAAGTTAGCCACCATACTTGCTAGTCGCTTGCTGCAGCTCCACATATATTTACCCTGCCTTATCTATAAGCTTAAATAGTCTTGATCGCAAGGGTGCGAGATTGCTGAGTCCCTGTGACTCACAGATTACTATTACACCAGATGCAGGGCCTGATGATTCCGCTCCAGCAGAAGCGTATGAGCTCAAGTGGGAGTTCGACGAAGACTCTCAACGTTACTATGTTTCCTTTCCCGATGATCAGTAGTGGTGCCCAGTTGGGGGTGATTGGGACCATTGTCGCATGTTGGGTTCTCTTTTATTTTGGCTCCGTAGGTGGGCCATGAGTGTTTGGATGATGTAATGTTATTAATGTACTTGATTGACGTGGCGAGTGTAAGCCAACTATGTTATCTCCCCTTTATTATTTATATTACATGGGTTGTTGTGAAGATTGCCTAACTTGCGACATATGCCTTCAATGCGATTACATGGGAGCTATAGTCGCATCGAGGGTGTTACAAGTTGGTATCAGAGCCTTCCCCGACCTTAGGAGCCCCATTGCTTGATCGTTTTTAGCGGCCGAGTTGTGTCTAGAAAAATGTTTTGAGTCTTTAGGAATTATATATCGGAGAGTTTAGGAATTCTTTTTACTTCCCAGTCTCCTCATCGCTCTGGTAAGGCATCCTGACGTAGAGTTTTGACTCTTCTCTTTTCAAATTTCACAAAAAAAAAATTTAGGATCACGCGGGTATCTTGGAGTCGTTCCGATGGTTTTATGATGAGAACATTGTCTTGGTGCCTCCTGTCAGGGGTTTAGTGGAAGTGTCCCGGGGAGTTGAGCTCTGAGGTGTTGTCATCATAATTTTATCGTTGCAGTTCTGGAATACCTGAGTCTAGTACGCCGACATCGAAAATCTCTTTTATGCAGTTCGTTGGTGAGATAACCTCGACGCCACCCAGTACTGGGGCGGGAGTTCGGGAGTATCGCCATAACTTATATAACGGATGCTTTTCGAAGGTTGAGGTAGATGGTTTCCGAAGGTTTCTTGGTTATGTGTTGAAGGATGGATACAGCTGGATGTAGGATTTGCTAGTTTGGGTGAGATATTATGCTTCCCCTGTATCCCCAACACCTGATTGCATAACCGGAAAGGTTCGGGAGTTTCATAGGTGGGAATTCTAGTAGCTCTAGTTCTTCTTCCACGGATATTGGTTTGAGATTGGGATTTCTTACCGATTATTCGTTCTTGATCCGTACCTTGTTGATTTATTTCTCTACCTTAATTCTACGTGGCTTCTCAATTTATGGATATGTGACCATTTCAAGAGGAATGCATTCGTTCATTTTGTTCGGATGTGAAGATTATATGTTGCAATTTTCATTCCGTTGGATTCAGCTTCAATATTTGTCTGTCAATGTGCTAATGGACGTCAACCTCTTCAGGATGGCTCCTCCAACGCGCACGACTCCGAATCCTAATCCGCCACCACCTCCACCTCCTTCGGAGGCATGGCAAGCTATGATGGCCGCAACCAATGCAAACACACTGTTGATCATGCAAATTCTTCAAGAGCGCAATCAAGGCAACCAAGGGAACCAAGGCAGCAATCAGAGTCACTTTGCTACACTCAACCAGTTCCTTTCTAACGGGCCAAAGACTTTCAGCAATTGTGTTGAGGCAACCGATGCTGACGATTGGCTTGTGGATCTGTGTAAGCATTTCGAGTGAAGTAATGTCAGGCCTGAGGACTTTGTCAAGTTCGCTTCCTTCCAACTCAAAGATCAAGCTACAGAATGGTTCCAGCAGTACAAGGACTCCAGAGGTGGACATGTTATCACTTGGGTTGATTTCCGTCGAGATTTCCGAGCTCATCATATTCCGCAGAGCGTGGTTGAAAGCAAGCGTGAGGAATTCCGCAATCTGAAGCAAGGCTCTTTGTCTGTCTATGACTACAACAAGTTGTTCCAGAAGCTCGCCCGCTTTGCCAAGTAGGACGTGCCTGATGAGAAGAGCATGATATATCAGTTCAGGGGTGGTCTCAGAGAAGATATTCAGCTCGCTCTTGTCCTCTTTGAGCCCTTGAGATACGATGAGTTCTACAACATGGCACTGAAGCAAGAGGCTGCTCAGTTGAGGTGTGATGCTTCGAAGAAGCGAGTCAGAGATGTTACTCCTTCTTCCTCTACTCAAGTGGCCAAGCAGCAGAAGTATGGGCTTCCTCCTCCTCCGTTCCGTCAGCCGTATCAGCAGAAGAGCAAAGGTGGAAGTGGTTCTTCCCACCCACCCAACCCTGGCTTTCAGAACAAGACTTCGTCTCAAGTTCCAAGATCGAGTGCTCCGTATCACCGTCCGCTTTCAGAGGTCACGTGCAACAAGTGCCAACAGAAGGGTCACTATGCCAACAAGTGTTTCAACCAGAGGCGTCTTCCTCCTCCTCCTCCTGTCAGATCGGCAAGTACAGCTGTAGTCAAGAATAACCCCAAGTACGCCAAGGTCAATATGGTGAATGCAGCTCAAGCAGAGGACTCGTCAGATGTGATCATGGGTAACCTTCCTGTTAATGATGTTCCTGCAAAAGTTCTTTTTGACACGGGAGCATCGCATTGCTTTATCTCGAGACCTTTTGCATCTAAGCATGGGTGGTTTTCTCAAGTTATGCATAAGCCATTAGCGGTCGTCTCTTCGGGTAGATGCTTGCTTGCTGACTATGAAGTTCCGGATATTTCCATCTCGATGGGTGATTTCAAGTTTCTAGCTTCTCCAATGATCCTTGGTAACTCGGATATTGATCTTATTCTCGGGATGGATTGGCTTTCTAAGCACAAGGCTCAGCTTGATTGTGCAGCCAGGCAAATTCAAGTGACTCATTCGTCTGAGGATGTAATTGTCTTTGCCGCTCGGGATAATACCATCCGTCTATTTTCTCTCAATGAGAAGGGTGAATTGGATGCTATCTCGCAAATTCCAGTCCTTTGCGAATATCAAGACGTCTTTCCAGAAGAGCTTCCAGGAATGCCTCCGCACCGACCAGTTGAATTCGTTATTGATCTTGAGCCTGGCACGGAACCTGTGTGCAAACGTCCTTACAAGCTCGGACCTGAAGAGTTGAAGGAGCTGAAGAAGCAACTCGATATTCAAGAGAAAATGGGTCTCATCCGACCTAGTTCTTCCCCGTGGGGTTGTGGTGTTCTTTTTGTGAAGAAGAAGGATGGCATGGACCAACTTTGTGTTGATTACCGTCCAGTGAACAAGAAGACCATCAAGAACAAATACCCACTTCCCAACATCAATGAGCTCTTCGAACAACTCAAAGGTGCCCAAGTATTCTCCAAGCTTGATCTCCGTATGGGTTATCATCAGATTCGAATCCGTGAGCAAGATATTCCCAAGACGGCCTTCAGGACAAGCTTTGGTTCATATGAATACACTGTCATGTCTTTTGGCCTTGTCAACGCTCCTCCGACGTTCTCTCGCATGATGAACTTCATCTTCAACACCTACACTAATGACTTTGTTTTGGTCTATCTCAACGACATTCTGGTTTTCTCAAAGAACAAGGAAGATCATGCCAAGCACTTGCGTTTGGTTCTTGATAAGCTCAGAGAACATCAGTTCTACGCCAAGTTCTCCAAGTGTGAATTTTGGCTCGATGGGGTTCTTTATATTGGTCATATCATCTCTGCCAAGGGCATTGCCATGAATCCTGAGAAGGTGTCTGCAATTGTGAATTGGGAACCTCCTCAGAACGTGAAGCAACTCCGCAGTTTTCTCGGTCTCGCAAGCTATTGCCGAAGATTCGTTGAAAACTTTTCCAAGATCGCGAAGCCTCTCTCTAATCTTCTCCAGAAGCACGTCAAGTACGTTTGGTCTCCGGAGTGTGATATTGCTTTCAACACTTTGAAAGAGAAATTGATCACTGCTCTAGTTCTGACCCCGCCTGATGAATCCAAGCCGTACGAGGTCTTTTGTGATGCCTCTCTCCAAGGTCTTGGCGCAGTTTTAATGCAAGAGAAGAGAGTTGTTGCTTATACCTCTCGCTAGTTGAAGCCTAATGAGAAGAACTACCCCACTCATGATCTCGAGTTGGCGGCAGTTGTGCATGCTCTTTTGACTTGGAGACATCTTCTATTGGGAAGAAAAGTGGACATTTTCACTGATCACAAGAGTCTCAAGTACATCTTCACTCAGCCTAATCTCAACCTCAGGCAAACTCGATGGGTCGAAATGATTCAAGAGTATAATCCGAGTATCGAGTATACTCCAGGCAAGGCTAATGTGATTGTTGAGCAGGAAAGCTTACTGCAACAATCTGATTCTTAAGCCTTATCAACCCGAGCTTTGTGAAGCTTTCCGCAAACTTAATCTGCAAATTGTTCCTCAAGGTTTCCTCGCCAACCTTCAAGTCTCTCCTACCTTAGAAGACCAGATTCATCAAGCCCAGCTTCTTGATGCTATGGTGAAAAAGGTGAAGATTGGGATTGCCAAGAGTCAGTCCAAGTACAAGTGCTACCGCCTTGATGACAAGGACACTCTCTTCTTCGAGGATCGTATTGTTGTACCCAAAGGTGAACTTCGTAAAGTGATCATGAACGAGGCTCACAATTATCTCCTCTCCATCCACCCTGGGAGCACGAAGATGTATCAGGACCTCAAGCAAGCTTATTGGTGGACTCGAATGAAGCGCGAGATTGCTCAATTCGTGAATGAATGTGATGTCTGCAGAAGAGTGAAGGCAGAACACAAAAGGCCAGCAGGTCTCCTCCAACCTCTTGCCATTCCAGAATGGAAGTTTGACCACATTGAAATGGACTTCGTGACTGGGTTTCCAAAGTCCAAGCGTGGCAATGATGCTATATTTGTTGTCATCGACAAACTCACCAAAGTGGCTCACTTTCTGCCTATCAAAGAGTCGATCACTGCAGCTCAATTGGCGGAACTCTATACCTCTCGTATTGTCTCTCTGCATGGTATTCCACAAGTGATCTCTTCAGACCGTGGCAGCATCTTTACCTTGAAGTTTTGGGATTCTTTTCAGAAGGCCATGGGCACGAACATCCGCTTCAGCACAGCTTTCCATCCTCAAACTAGCGGTCAAGTCGAGCATGTGAACCAGATTCTTGAAGATATGCTCAGGGCTTGTGTGATCTCCTTCGGCATGAAGTGGGAGGATTGTCTTCCTTATGCTGAATTCTCCTACAACAACAGTTTTCAAGCAAGTTCGGGCAAGGCCCCATTTGAAATTCTGTATGGCAGGAAGTGCCGTACCCCTCTCAACTGGTCTGAAACCGGTGAACGTCAACTTTTGGGTAATGACTTAATCACAGAGGCAGAAGAAATGTGCAAAGTCATTCGTGATAACCTCAAAGCAGCCCAATCCCGTCAGAAGAGCTACTACGATAGTAAGCACCGTGATTTGGCTTTCAAGATCGGAGATCATGTTTACCTCCGCGTCTCTCCTATGAAAGGTACTCGTCGCTTCAGTATCAAAGGGAAGCTTGCCCCTAGATACGTGGGACCTTTCAAGATTGTCAGCAAGAGAGGCGACCTTGCCTATCAACTCGAGTTTCCTTCAAACTTTGCAAATGTTCATGACGTGTTCCATGTCTCTCAACTCCGAAAGTGCTTCAAGACTCCTGACCGCACCGTCAACTTCGAGGACATTGAGCTCCAAGAAGATCTCTCTTATCGTGAGCACCCAGTTGCTATTCTTGAAGAGACTGAACGCAAGACTCGCAACAAGTCAATCAAATTTCTCAAAGTCAAGTGGTCACACCATTCCGACCGTGAAGCTACCTTGGAACGCGAGGATCACCTCCGTTCTGAGTACCCGGAGTTCTTTCAGTCCTAGATCTCGGGACGAGATCCTTTCGTAGTGGTGGAGTGTTGTAACACCCCGGATGTAACTTTCCCAATTTGTACTCCAACTCTTGCCATTTCCGGCGTTAAGTTATATTTATTTCCTCGGGCTCGGGTTTTTGTCTCCGTGTGTTGTTATAGTTGTCATGCATCTCATATCATGTCATCATGTGCGTTGCATTTGCATATGTGTTCGTCTCATGCATTCGAGCATTTTCCCCGTTGTCCGTTTTGCATTCCGGCGGTTTGTTCTCCTCCGGTGGCCATTTCTAATTTTCTTTTGTGTGTGGGGATTAAACATTTCCGTATTGGACCGAGACTTGCCAAGCGGCCTTGGTTTACTACCGGTAGACCGCCTGTCAAGTTTCATATCATTTGGACTTCGTTTGATACTCCAACGGTTAACCGAGGGACCGAAAAGGCCTCGTGTGTGTTGCAGCCCAACACCCCTCCAATTTGGCCCAAAACCCACCTAACTCTGCTCCATCATCTAGAGCGTTCGATCACGATCGCGTGGCCGAAAGCAGCACCTCATTTGGACTCTCCTAGCTCCCTCTATGCCTATTTAAAGAACCCTCCGAATCCGGATCTTCTTCTTCCCCGAAAACCCTAGAAATCCACCGCGCCGCACCGGACATTGTCCGTCCGGGCCGGACAAAACCGCCGCCGCCGCCCGTGCCCTATCGCGCACCGCCACGTGGCCGCGGGACCGCATCGCCGCGCCTCCCCGCCGCCCGGCCCGCCGAGGCCCGTAGCGGGCCCCCACGGGCCCAGTCGCCACCGCCCGCACCCTCGTCGCCCTGCCGCCACCTCCTCCCGAGCCGGCGACGCCCTCCGCCGCGCTCCGCCGTCTTCCCCTTTTGAGGATGATCAGTCCTGGAGCTGTTTATCTCATGATGCCTTATGTTCTTGTTGTTTCCTAGTGATCCGTGCCTCTTTTGAGGATGATCAGTGAGGATGTTTTGTTAATATTGTATTGCTCTATCCATTCATGTCTTTGTTTGCAATTATGGAGCACCCTAGGTTGAGTCAATCGAGCTCTACTTTTGCTACTTTGTGAATGTGGGCAGATTGTCAACTTGTTTGCAATTTTGCCGGTGATGTTGTAGTTGATCCGTGCATGCTATGCTATTGTTCTTGCCATGTCTAGCTTGCATTTTGTGCCTTATTTATGGGTGTGTGCTTGACTTGCCATGACTTGCACCGTAGAGTGCATCGAGCTCGTGAACATGCCTACTTGAGTTATATTTCAGCATGTGTCAGTTTTCACTAAGTATGAAAAGTGATTATGTTTTTGCTATGTTCACATGCTTGTAATTGTATTTTCTGATCCCTTTTGGCTCAAGGTCACTAAGGGACTTTTGTTAAGCTCTTTGAGTAGCTCCATGCCATGCTTTACTTTGCCATGTTCGGTTACTTTAGCATGTAGTTTTTTTGCTCCGAAGAGGGCTACCTGATCTAAAATTCCAGAAAAGTGTTAATTTCACTAAGTCTGAGATATGTTTGCCATATGCATTTTTGCCATGCTTGTTTGAACCTGTTAATGGATGAATTGGCCGTAGCTCAGTGCTAGACTTTTGTTAAGCATCTTGTGTGCATCCCTGACATGTATTTTGTTGTCATGTTTGGGTGCTGTAGCATGTTCATCTCATTGCATTTAGATGCCTACTTGCTGTAAATCGCAGACCGGTGTCATTTTTGAATCGCTTGCCATTTCCAAACCGTAACTCCGATTCCGGCGTTCTTTATATCGTTTTCAAGCGATTTCATCTCATATTTCCAGTGGCACACTTGGATTTCCATGTTGAGTCCAGGTTCATGCATTTCCTGTCATATCTTGCATTTTGCATCCCGCATCGCATCCCGCATAGCATATCATCTTTGCATTGTGTTGTTTGAGTTTGCATGTGGTTGGTTGTGTCCTTGTTGCTTGTTTGTCTTGTTTGGGTAGAGCCGAGAGACGAGTTCGCTAACGAGGAGCCCGTTGAGTTTGCTTTCGAGGATCCAGTCAACTCTGACAACTGTGCAGGCAAGATGATCATACCCTCGAAATCACTACTATCTTTGCTATGCTGGTTTTGCTCGCTCTTTTGCTATGCCAATACTACGATGCCTACCACTTGCTTTCAAGCCTCCCAAATTGCCATGTCAAACCTCTAACCCACCTTGTCCTAGCAAACCGTTGATTGGCTATGTTACCGCTTTGCTCAGCCCCTCTTATAGCGTTGTTAGTTGCAGGTGAAGATTGGAGGTCGTTCCTTGTGGGAACATTTATTTACTTGTTGGGATATCATTATATTGCCATGTTATCTTAATGCATCTATATACTTGGTAAAGGGTGGAAGGCTCGGGCTCTCGCCTAGTGTTTTGTTCCACTCTTGCCGCCGTAGTTTCCGTCATATCGGTGTTATGTTCCCGGATTTTGCGTTCCTAACGTGGTTGGGTTATAATGGGAACCCCTTGATATTTCGCCATGATTAAAGCTTTTCCAGCAATGCCCAACCTTGGTTTTACCATTTTCCACCTAGCCCTTTCTTTCCCTTGGGTTCTGCAGACTCAAGGGTCATCATTATTTTAACCCCCCGGGCCAGTGCTCCTCTGAGTGTTGGTCCAAACTGTCAGCCGCCGGTGGCTACCAGGGGCAACTCTGGGCTGGCCTACCGGAAGTTTAGACAATCTGAGTCTGCCTTGAGAAAGAGATATGTGCAGCTCCTATCGGGATTGGTCGACACATTCGGGCGGTGTTGCTGGTCTTGTTTTAACCTGTCGAAATGTCTTGAGTAACCGAGATACCGAGTCTGATCGGAACGTCTTGGGAGGAGGTCTATTCCTTCGTTGACCGTGAGAGCTTGTCATGGGCTAAGTTGGGACTCCCCTGCAGGGATTGAACTTTCGAAAGCCATGCCCGCGGTTATGGGCAGATGGGAATTTGTTAATGTCCGGTTGTAGATAACTTGAACCTTAATTAATTAAAATGAATCAACTGAGTGTGTTACCGTGATGGCCTCTTCTCGGCGGAGTCCGGGAAGTGGACACGGTGTTGGAGTAATGTTTGCGCAGGTTGCTCTCTAGTTTCACGCTCGCGCTTTGCCTCCTCTTCTCGCTCTCTTTTGCGAATAAGTTAGCCACCATACTTGCTAGTCGCTTGCTGCAGCTCCACATATATTTACCCTGCCTTATCTATAAGCTTAAATAGTCTTGATCGCGAGGGTGCGAGATTGCTGAGTCCCTGTGACTCACAGATTACTATTACACCAGATGCAGGGCCTGATGATTCCGCTCCAGCAGAAGCGTATGAGCTCAAGTGGGAGTTCGACGAAGACTCTCAACATTACTATGTTTCCTTTCCCGATGATCAGTAGTGGTGCCTAGTTGGGGGTGATTGGGACCATTGTCGCATGGTGGGTTCTCTTTTATTTTGGCATCGTAGTCGGGCCATGAGTGTTTGGATGATGTAATGTTATTAATGTACTTGATTGACGTGGCGAGTGTAAGCCAACTATGTTATCTCCCCTTTATTATTTATATTACATGGGATGTTGTGAAGATTGCCTAACTTGCGACATATGCCTTCAATGCGATTATGTCTCTAAGTCGTGCCTCGACATGTGGGAGCTATAGTCGCATCGACGGTGTTACATGAGGCACCTGGGGAACCAAGTGATTGCCTGTATTTTTTGGAAATCCCGGGGTACCGTGTGATTCTCCTATGGACTGCCACCCAGGCTCAAAGGGATCATAAGATTATTCATGCTAGAAACTTCCATGTGTAGCCACATGCCATTATGGGCTCTGGCAAAGTTGAGTAAGTTGTGGGAAACCTTTCCATGATGGGCTAGCAGATGTAGGGGATTCTAGGTGTACATGCCTATCTATCGGTTAAGGGGACCTCTTCGGAAAGACTGTGTCTCGGTCATCCGTTTCTCAAACATTATGTAGTGCGAGAAATCCAACGGAGGAGATCGAGTCTTGTGGGGAAAAGTGCACAAACCTCTGCAGAGTGTACAAACTAATCATGGTTAGCCGTGTCCCTGGTTATGGACATCTTGAGTATCTAGTTCTTGGATTATCAAGTGGATCTCATCACTCTTAATATAAATTTGATTGGGTTATTAATTACCTTTTAATTGGGATTGAGACGGGGTTTATCATTCTCAATGTTTCAACCAACTTTGTAGTTAAACAAAATATATTCCTTTGCCGTAGGGAAAAATTGGCTTTTCACAAAACCTATTAACCATACAGCCTACACCAGCCCTATATGCATGTAGTGATAGCTTTATTCTGTTCATTACTCTCTTGTGTTACATTGCAAGCATATTCCATGTGCTGACCCATTTCGGGCTGCAACGTATCATGTTGCAGACTTTTCAGATGACGAGTAAGGAGCCTTAGGTCGTCGTCTTTCACTCAGTGATGCCGTTGGAGTTGATGTACTCACCTTATCTTCCAAGCCTTCCGTTGTTATCGTATTAGATGGCCTTAAGCCATATTTATTGTAATAAGTTCTCTTTTGAGACATTTGATGTAATAAGTGTGTGATTGCTACTCTGTTATAAATCCTCAAGTACTGTGCGTGTCAGCATTATCGATCCAGGGATGACACTGATGCACAGAGATCAGACTGGTTGAGGTCTGGTTGCTACAACCAGGTATGAAGATACCGACGATCGAATCTCGGGCAAGTAACATAACGATGACAAAGGGAATAATGTATGTTGTCATTGCGGTTTTACTGATACAGATCTTCGTAGAATATGTAGGAACCAATATGAGCATCCAGGTTAGTGCTAAAAGATATCCGCGGAGGTAAACTCCATGATCGGTGCCCAATCAGATTCGATAGGCACAGACGCAGGCGGTTCGGAGCCCCTGGCCGGGGACGAATCCAAGGATCCGGCAACACAGGTCTCGTAGGAAGGTGAAGTCAGTATTCGGCTCTATCGCCGCTGAGTGTGTGGCCTCCGTGGCGGGGTCCATCAACCCGTCCTCGGACGGTGTGATCTGCTCCGGATCAAGGGCCGGAGTTGCCACAGGTGTTATCTCCCGAACACTGTCCGGTGATGTCTACTACACAACCTTCTTCTTGTAGATGTTGTTGGGCCTCCAAGTACAGAGGTTTGTAGGACAGTAGCAAATTTCCCTCAAGTGGATGACCTAAGGTTTATTAATCCGTAGGAGGTGTAGGATGAATATGGTCTCTCTCAAGCAACCCTGCAACCAAATAACAAAGAGTCTCTTGTGTCCCCAACACACCCAATACAATGGTAAATTGTATAGGTGCACTAGTTCGGCGAAGAGATGGTGATACAAGTGGTATATGGACAGTAGATATAGATTTTTATAATATGAAAATATAAAACAACAAGGTAACTAATGATAAAAGTGAGCGTAAACGGTATTGCAATGTGTTGAAACAAGGCCTAGGGTTCATACTTTCACTAGTGCAAGTCCTCTCAACAATAATGACATAATTGGATCACATAACTATCCCTCAACATGTAACAAAGAGTCACTTAGTCACTAATAGCGGAGAACAAACAAAGAGATTATGGTAGGGTACGAAACCACCTCAAAGTTATTCTATCCAATCAATCCGTTGGGCTATTCCTATAAGTGTCACAAACAGCCCTAGAGTTCGTACTAGAATAACACCTTAAGACACAAATCAACCAAAACCCTAATGTCACCTAGATACTCCAATGTCACCTCATGTATCCGTGGGTATGATTATACGATATGCATCACACAATCTCAGATTCATCTATTCAAACCAACACAAAGTACTTCAAAGAGTGCCCCAAATATTCTACCGGAGAGTCAAGATGAAAATGTGTGCCAACCCCTATGCATAGATTCCCTAGGTCACGGAACCCGCAAGTTGATCACCAAAACATACATCAAGTGGATCAATAGAATACCCCATTGTCACCACGGGTATCCCATGCAAGACATACATCAAGTGTTCTCAAATCCTTAAAGACCCAATCCGATAAGATAACTTCAAAGGGAAAACTCAATCCATTACAAGAGAGTAGAGGGGGTGAAACATCATAAGATCCAACTATAGTAGCAAAGCTTGCGATACATCAAGATCGTATCACCTTCAAGAACACGAGAGAGAGAGAGAGAGAGATCAAACACATAGCTACTGGTACATACCCTCAGCTCCGAGGGTGAACTACTCCCTCCTCGTCATGGAGAGCGTCGGGATGATGAAGATGGTCATCGCAGAAGGATTCCCCCTCCGGCAGGGTGCCGGAACGGGTCTAGATTGGTTTTCGGTGGCTACGGAGGCTTCTGGCAGCGGAACTCCCAATCTATTATGCTCCCCGATAGTTTTAGGGTATATGGATATATATAGGCGGAAGAAATACGTCAGGGGAGCCACGAGGGGCACACGAGGGTGGAGGGCGCGCCCTAGGGGGGTGGGCGCACCCCCCTACCTCGTGGCTCCCTCATTGATTTCCTGACGTGCACTCCAAGTCTATCAGGTTGCTTTCCTTCCAAAAATAACTTCTCCAGAAGGTTTCATTCCGTTTCGACTCCGTTTGATATTCCTTTTCTTCGAAACACTGAAACAAGGGAAAAAACAGGAACTGGCACTGGGCTCTGGGTCAATAGGTTAGTCCCAAAAATAATATAAAAGTGGATAATAAAGCCCAATAATGTCCAAACCAGAAGATAATATAGCATGGAGCAATCAAAAAATATAGATACGTTGGAGACGTATCAGCATCCCCAAGCTTAATTCTTGCTCATCCTCGAGTAGGTAAATGATAAAAACAGAATTTTTGATGTGGAGTGCTACTTGGCATAATTTCAGTGTAATTCTTCTTAATTGTGGTATGAATATTCAGATCCGAAAGATTCAAGATAAAAGTTCATATTGACATAAAAATAATAATACTTCAAGCATACTAACTAAGCAATTATGTCCTCTCAAAATAACATGGCCAAAGAAAGTTCATCCCTACAAAATCATATAGTTTAGTCATGCTCCATTTTCATCACACAAGAATGCTCTCATCATGCACAACCCCGATGACAAGCCAAGCAATTGTTTCATACTTTAGTAATCTCAAACTTTATAAACCTTCACGCAATGCATGAGCGCGAGCCATGGATATAGCACTATGGGTGGAATAGAATATGATGATGGGGGTTATGTGGAGAAGACAA
The DNA here is from genome assembly GCF_056163025.1 of Triticum urartu. Taxonomy (NCBI): domain Eukaryota; kingdom Viridiplantae; phylum Streptophyta; class Magnoliopsida; order Poales; family Poaceae; genus Triticum; species Triticum urartu. The sequence continues at coordinate 165,311,049 of NC_141875.1, forward strand.
AAAGGAGAAAGTCTCACATCAACGAGGCTAATCAATGAGCTATGGAGATGCCCATCGATTGATCTTAATGCAAAGAGTAGGGATTGTCATGCAACGGATGCAGTAGAGCTATAAATGTATGAAAGCTCAACAAAAGAAACTAAGTGGGTGTGCATCCAACTTGCTTTCTCATGAAGACCTAGGGCACTTGAGGAGGCCCATTGTTGGAATATACAAGCCAAGTTCTATAATGAAAAATTCCCACTAGTAAATGAAAGTGGCAAAACAAGAGACTCTCTATCATGAGGATTATGGTGCTACTTTGAAGCACAAGTGTGGCAAAGGATAGTAGCATTGTCCCTTCTCTCTTTTTCTCTCATTTTTTTGGGCCTTCTCTTTTCTTGGCCTTTCTCTTTTTTGGGGGGCCTTCTCTTTTTTTATGGCCTTTATTTTTTTAATTTTTTTATTCCTCACTTGGGACAATGCTCTAAAAAATGATGATCATCACACTTCTATTTATTTACAGCTCAATGATTACAACTCGATACTATAACAAAGTATGACTCTATATGAATGCCTCCGGTGGTGTACCGGGATTGTGATGAATCAAGAGTGACATGTATGAAAAATTATGAACGGTGGCTTTGCCACAAATACGATGTCAACAACATGATCATGCAAAGCAATATGACAATGATGATGCGTGTCCTAATAAACGGAACGGTGGAAAGTTGCATGGCAATATATCTCGGAATGGCTATGGAAATGCCATAATAGGTAGGTATGGTGGATGTTTTGAGGAAGATATAAGGAGGTTTATGTGTGAAAGAGCGTATCATATCACGGGGTTTGGATGCACCGGCGAAGTTTGCATCAACTCTCAATGTGAGAAAGGGCAATGCACGGTACCGAAGAGGCTAGCAATGATGGAAGGGTGAGAGTGCGTATAATCCATGGACTCAACATTAGTCATAAAGAACTCACATACTTATTGCAAAAATCTACAAGTCATAAAAAACCAAGCATTACACGCATGCTCCTAGGGGGATAGATTGGTAGGAAAAGACCATCGCTCGTCCCCGACCGCCACTCATAAGGAAGACAATCTAATAACACCTCATGTTTCAAATTTGTTGTACAACGTTTACCATACATGCATGCTACGGGACTTGCAAACTTCAACACAGGTATTCCTCAAATTCACAACTACTCAATTAGCACAACTTTGATATCACTATCTCCATATCTCAAAACAATCATCAAGCATCAAACTTCTATTAGTATTCAAAACACTCATAAGAAAGTTTTTACTAATCTTGAATACCTAGCATATTAGGATTATTTAAGAAAATTACCATGCTATTTAAGACTCTAAAAATAATCTAAGTGAATCATGAGAGTTCATCTATTTCTTCAAAATAAAACTACCACCATGCTCTAAAAGATATAAGTGAAGTACTAGAGCAAACAACAAACTACTCCGAAAGATATAAGTGAAGATCAATGAGTAGTCGAATAATTATGCAACCATGTGAGGACTCTCTAACATTTAATAATTTCAGATCTTGGTATTTTATTCAAGCAGCAAGAAAAACTAAATAAAATTAATTGACGCTCCAAGCAAAACACATATCATGTGGTAAATAAAAATATAGCTCCAAGTAAAGTTACCGATGAACGAAGACGAAAGAGGGGATGCCTTCCGGGGCATCCCCAAGCTTAGGCTTTTGGTTGTCCTTGAATATTACCTTGGGGTGCCTTGGGCATCCCCAAGCTTAGGCTCTTGCCACTCCTTATTCCATAATCCATCGAATCTTTACCCAAAACTTGAAAACTTCACAACACAAAACTTAACAGAAAACTCGTAAGCTCCGTTAGTATAAGAAAATAAATCACCACTTAGGTACTGTTGTGAACTCATTCTAAATTCATACAGGTGTGATATCTACTGTATTCCAACTTATCTATGGTTCATACCCTCCGATACTACTCATAGATTCATCAAAATAAGCAAACAACACATCGAAAACTGAATCTGTCAAAAACAGAACAGTCTGTAGTAATCTGGATCAACCGTATAATTCTGGAACCCCAAAAATTCTAAAATAAATTGCTGGACCTGAGGAATTTATCTATTAATCATCTGCAAAAATAATTAACTACATAGCACTCCCAATAAAAAATGGCAGCAATTCTCGTGAGCGCTAAAGTTTCTATTTTTTACAGCAAGATCAACAAGACTTTCCCCAAGTCTTCCCAAAGGTTCTATGATGACCCACAAGTATAGGGGATCTATCGTAGTCCTTTAGATAAGTAAGAGTGTCGAATCCAATGAGGAGCAGAAGTAAATGATAAGTGGTTTCCAGCAAGGTATTCTCTGCAAGTACTAAAACAAGTGGTAACAGATAGTTTTGTGATAGGATAATTTGTAACGAGCAACAAGTAACAAAGTTAAATAAAGTGCAGAAAGGTGGCCCAATCCTTTTTGTAGAAAAGGACAAGCCTGGATAAACTCTTATATATAGAAAAGCGCTCCCGAGGACACATGGGAATATCATCAAGCTAGTTTTCATCACGCTCATATGATTCACGTTCGGTACTTTGATAATTTGGTATGTGGGTGGACCGGTGCTTGGGTACTGTCCTTACTTGGACAAGCATCCCACTTATGATTAACCTCTATTGCAAGCATCCGCAACTACAACAAAAGTATTAAGGTAAACCTAACCATAGCATGAAACACATGGATCCAAATCAGCCCCTTACGAAGCAACGCATAAACTAGGGTTTAAGCTTCTGTCACTCTAGCAACCCATCATCTAATTATTACTTCCCAATGCCTTCCTCTAGGCCCAAATAATGGTGAAGTGTCATGTAGTTGATGTTCACATAACACCACTAGAGGAGAGACAACATACATCTCATCAAAATATCGAACGAATACCAAATTCACATGACTACTAATAGCAAGACTTCTCCCATGTCCTCAGGAACAAACGTAACTGTTCACAAAGCATAAACATGTTCATAATCAGAGGGGTATTAATATGCATATAGGATCTGAAGATATGATCTTCCACCAAATAAACCAACTAGCATCAACTACAAGGAGTAATTAACACTACTAGCAACCTACTAGCACCAATCCCGGACTTAGAGACAAGAATTGGATACAAGAGATGAACTAGGGTTTTGAGAGGACATGGTGCTGATGAAGATGTTGATGTAGATTGCCCTCTCCCGATGAGAGGAGCGTTGGTGATTACGATGGCGATGATTTCCCCCTCCGGGAGGGAAGTTTCCCCGGCAGAACAGCTCTGCCGGAGCCCTAGATTGGTTCCGCCAAGGTTCCGCCTCGTGTCGGCAGAGTTTCGTCCGAGAAGATGGATTCTTATTTTTTTCCATCGAAAGACTTCATATAGCAGAAGATGGCCACCAGAGGGCCACCAGGGGGCCCACGAGGTAGGGGGCACGCCCCCACCTTCGTGGGTAGGGTGTGGCCCCCCTGGTGAATCTCTTCTGCTGAGTATTTTTTTATATATTCTGAAAACGTCTTCCGTGAAGTTTCAGGACTTTTGGGCTATGCAGAATAGGTCTCTAATATTTGCTACTTTTCCAGCCCAGAATCCCAGCTGCCGGCATTCTCCCTCTTCATGTAAACCTTGTAATATAAGAGTGAATAGGCATAAGTATTGTGACATAATGTGTAATAACAGCCCATAATGCAATAAATATCGATATAAAAGCATGATGCAAAATGGACGTATCAACTCCCCCAATCTTAGACCTCGCTTGTCCTCAAGCAAAAAGCCGAAATCGAAAAATATGTCCACATGTTTAGAGATAGAGGTGTCGATAAAATAAAATACGGACATGAGGGAATCATGATCATTCTTAGAATAGCAACTTACATAATTCTTGTCATATGATTTGTTATGCTAGAGTAATAAATCAATCACAATTTCAAGTGTAAATCATAAACTTCATTGACAACTAACAAACTATAATCTCAGTCATTGGAGCAATTGCAATTTATCATAACATAGGAAAGAGTCAACATATAAGATCTTTTCAGCAAGTCCACATACTCAATTATCATATAGTCTTTCACAATATCTAACACTCACGCAATACTTATGGGTATGGAGTTTTAATCGGACACAGAGAAAAATAGGGGCTTATAGGTTTGCCTCCCAACGCTTTACCTCAAGGGTAATGTCAACAATAATAGTTCATGAAAACTCACATCCAATTAGCCATATATACCAGGATCTTTCCAACGTACTGTGCTTGCCAAAGGATAAAATGTAAAAAGTAAGGGTGAAGATCATCATGACTCTTATGCAAGGTAAGAGATAAAAGTAAAAGATAGGCCCTTCGCAGAGGGAAGCAGAGGTTGTCATGCGCTTTTATGGTTGGATGCACAAAATCTTAATGCGAAAGAATGTCACTTTATATTGCCACTTGTGATATGGACCTTTATTATGCAGTCTGTCGCTTTTATTTCTTCCATATCACACGATCTTATAAAGCTTATTTTCTCCCACACTAATAAGTCATACATATTTAGAGAAATTTTTTTATTGCTTGCACCGATGACAACTTACTTGGAGGATCTTACTCAATCCATAGGTAGGTATGGTGGACTCTCATGGCAAAACTGGTTTAGGGGTATTTGGAAGAACAAGTAGTATCTCTACTTGGTGCTATGAATTTGGCTAGCATGAGGGGGAAAGGCAAGCTCAACCATGTTGGATGATCCATGACAATATAATTTATCTCGGATGTAGGAAAACATAACCCATTACATTGTCTTCCTTGTCCAACATCAACTCTTTAGCATGTCATATTTTAATGAGTGCTCACAATCATAAAAGATGTCCTAGATAGTATATCTATATGTGAAGACCTCTCTTTCTTTATTACTTCCTATTAATTGCAACGATGACCAAAACTATGTTTGTCAACTCTCAACAACTTTTATTCATCATACTTTTTCTATGTGAGCTCATTACTCTCCATGAGATTCACATGATCTCTTTGTTTCTTTTTATTTCTTTCTCTCTTCTTTTATTCACTTAGGATCATGGAAAAATATTCAAGCCCTTGACTCAACACTAATATTTATTATATATATAGCTCACAGACTCGATTACATAGAGGAATCATAAAGCAAAACTCAAAATTAGATCATGCCATAAACTTTATTCTACTAGATCAAGATAATACCAAAAGGATCGAACTAAGGAAAACGGTAAAGATAAAAGTGATGGTGATACGATACCGGGGCACTCCCCCAAGCTTGATAGTTTTCCAAGGGAGTACCCATACCCATGTGATTATGTCTCCTTTGTTGGTGAAGAAGGTGGAGTTGTTGATGATGGATAGTCGCACATCGAGTGTAGGAGGTCTTCTAACTTGCGGATAATGCCCTTGAGTGCGATGATATGCTCCTTCAACAAAATATTTTCACGTGTGAGATACTTATTTTGTATACGAGCTAACTCAATCATCTTGAAAGCTTCGATCTCTGTTGGGGTAAGAAGATTGTGATCAAGTTGAAGGGTGTCTTCTGTCGCCGGAACTTGGTCCTCCATGGCCTTCTTGATCCCTTCATCCTTGTTGATCTACATGGGTTCTTCTCTCTTCAGCTCTATCTTTATTAGCCAAGCATCGTTGCCCTCATGGTTGGAGGAGGAGGGAGACGACATAGTGCCTAGCCTTGACAACCCTGACAGAAAACAACGCGAAACAAAGACAGGAGGTTTTTTCCTGATACGGGAGTCAAAACCTCCAGGAGATTATATAATGAATTTTTACCGAGCAAAATACATGTCGTGCAAGAAAACGGAGTCTGGAGAGCACACGAGGTGCCCACGAGGTAGGGGGCGCGCCCAGGGGGTAGGGCGCGCTCTCCACCCTCGTGGAGTCCTCATGTCCTTCCCGGACTGCTTCTTATTTTTCTATTTTTCTAAATATTCCAAAACAGAGAAATATTGCCTTAAAAACTGTTTTGGAGTCGGTTTACTTACCGTACCACATACCTATTCCTTTTCGGAGTCTGAAACATTCTGGAAAGTGTCCCTTATGTATTCCTCCGGGGTTACGGTTTCAATAACATTGGTTTCAACATTTATGGGATTACCTGAGATATAATGTTTGATTCTCTGACTGTTCACCACCTTCGGATTTGTGCCTTCGAAGTTGTTGATTTTTATGGCACTGGAACGATAGACCTCCTCGATAACGTAAGGACCTTCCCATTCAGAGAGAAGTTTTCTCGCAAAAATCCTTAAACGAGAGTTGTATAGCAATACATAATCACCTACATTAAACTCACGCTTTTGTATCCTTTTATCATGCCATCTTTTAACTTTTTCTTTAAACAACTTGGCATTTTCGTAGGCTTGGGTTCTCCATTCATCGAGTGAGCTAATATCAAATAACCTCTTCTCACCGGAAAGTTTAAATCATAATTGAGTTCTTTAATAGCCCAATATGCCTTGTGTTCTAGTTCGAGAGGTAAGTGAGATGCTTTTCCATAAACCATTTTATACGGAGACATACCCATAGGATTTTTATATGCAGTTCTATAGGCCCATAATGCATCATCAAGTTTCTTGGACCAATTCTTTCTAGATCTATTAATAGTCTTTTGCAAAATTAATTTGAGCTCTCTATTACTCAATTCTACTTGACCACTAGACTGAGGATGATAAGGAGATGCAATTCTATGATTAACATCATATTTAGCAAGCATTTTACGGAAAGCACCATGAATAAAATGTGAACCACCATCACTCATTAAATATCTAGGGACTCCAAATCTTGCAAAAATAACTTCTTTAAGCATTTTAATAGAAGTGTTATGATCAACAATACTAGTTGGAATAGCTTCTACCCACTTAGTAACATAATCAACAGCAACTAAAATATGTGTATATCCATTAGAGGAAGGAAAAGGTCCCATATAGTCAAAGCCCCAAACATCAAATGGTTCAATAATGAGTGAATAGTTCATAGGCATTTCTTGACGTCTACTAATATTACCAATTCTTTGACATTCATCACAAGATAAGACAAACTTACGCACATCCTTGAAGAGAGTAGGCCCATAAAAACCAGATTGCAATACCTTATGTGCAGTTCTATCTCCAGCATGGTGTCCTCCATAAGCTTCGGAGTGACACTTGCGTAGGATCTGTTCTTGTTCATGCTCAGGTACACAACGTCTAATAACACCATCTACTCCTTTATAAAGATGTGGGTCATCCCAAAAGTAATGCCTCAAATCATAGAAGAACTTTTTCTTTTGCTGGTATGTGAAACTAGGTGGTATAAACCTAGCAACAATGTAATTAGCATAATCAGCATACCATGGAGCAGTATTAGAAGCATTTATGACATTTAATTGCTCATCAGGAAAGCTATCATCAATAGGTAGGGGGTCATCAAGCACATTTTCTAACCTAGAGAAGTTGTCTGCAACGGGGTTCTCATGTAACGCCCTCGATGCGGCTATATCTCCCACGTGTCGAAGCACGACTTAGAGGCATAACCGCATTGAAAGCAATGTCGCAAGTGAGGTAATGTTCGCACAACCCATGTAATACATAAGTGAAAGATACATACTTGGCTTACAATCGCCACTTCACACAATTACATGAATAAAGCATTACATCATCCAAATACACTCAAGGTCCGACTACGGAACTAAAATAAAAGAAGAACCCCAAATGCGACAAGGTCCCCAATCGACCCCAACTGGGCTCCACTACTGATCAACTAGAATGAAACAACACAAGGGCAAGATCTTCATCGAGCTCCTCCTGAGCTTGGTTGCGTCATCTGCACTGACTCATCGGCACCTGCAAGCTGGTTTTGGAAGTATCTGTGAGCCACGGGGACTCAGCAATCTCGCACCCTCGCGATCAAGACTATTTAAGCTTATGGGTAAGGTAAAAGGTATGAGGTGGAGCTGCAGCAAGCGACTAGCATATATGGTGGCTAACATACGCAAAAGAGAGCGGGAAGAGAAGGCAAAGCACGGTCGAGAATCTATGATCAAGAAGTGATCCTAGAACAACCTACGTCAAGCATAACTCCAACACCATGTTCACTTCCCGGACTCCGCCGGAAAGAGACCATCACAGTTACACACGCAGTTGACTCATTTTAATTAAGTTAAGGTTCAAGTTATCTACAACCGGACATTAACAAATTCCCATCTGCCCATAACCGCGGGCACGGCTTTCGAAAGTTCAAATCCCTGCAGGGGTGTCCCAACTTAGCCCATGACAAGCTCTCACGGTCAACGAAGGAATAGACCTCCTCCCGAGACGTTTCGATCAGACTTGGCATCCCGGTAGAACAAGACATTTCGACAGGGTAAACTAAACCAGCAACACCGCCCGAATGTGCCGACAAATCCCGATAGGAGCTGCACATATCTCTTTCTCAGGGCACACTCAGATGAGCGCTCCATACAACTAAAACCAAACCTCGAGTTTCCCCGAGGGGGCGCTGCACAGGACTCTAGTTTGGACCAACACTCAGAGCAGCACTGGCCCGGAGGGGGTAAAATAATGATGACCCTTAGGAGCGCGACTCCCAAGGGAAAAGAAAAGGCTAGGTGGAAAATGGTAAAACCAATGTTGGGCATTGCTGGAAGAGCTTTACTTAAGGCGAACTGTCAAGGGGTTCCCATTATTACCCAACCGCGTAAGGAACGCAAAATCCAGGAACATAACACCGATATGACGGAAACTAGGGCGGCAAGAGTGGAACAAAACACCAGGCATAAGGCCGAGCCTTCCACCCTTTACTAGTATATAGATGCATTAATTAAATAAGATATATTGTGATATCCCAACAAGTAAACATGTTCCGACAAGGAACAACATTTCCATGTTCCAACAAGGAACAGACTTCAATCTTCACCTGCAACTAACAACGCTATAAGAGGGGCTGAGTAAAGTGGTAACATAGCCAAACAATGGTTTGCTAGGACAAGGTGGGTTAGAGGCTTGGTTCAACAATATAGGAGGCATGAAAATCAAGTGGTAGGTATCGCAGCATAGGCATAGCAAAAGAGCGAGCAACTAAGCAAAGCAAAGATAGTAGTGATTTCGAGGGTATGATCATCTTGCCTGAAATCCCGCAAGGAAGAAGAACGAGTCCATGAAGAAGACAAACGGGCATAGACGAACGAATCCTCACAACACGACGTTATCGGAACCAACCCGAAGAAGCAACACCGGAAAGAAGCAAACCACATAGTAAACAACCATGACATGAACATGGCATGATGCACAATCAAGTATGATGCATGTCCGGTTTAATGAAGCATGGCATGGCAAAGTGCACAAACAATCCTACAAATTAAGTGGAGCTCATTATGCAACGAGTTGCATATTGACGGAACACCACATCAATTATTTAGTTCTCTCTCGTTTATGTACCCAACAATATTAAAAGTTGTTAAACATGGCAAGAGGGTGAAGCAAATGAAAACTACCTATCTAGGCAAGTTTAAATGGGGCCGGAATCATCAAACAACAATTCCGGTAAATCCCCATATGCATTAGTAAATTAATGCAAACAACAATTTAAACATTCTTGAAGTTGTTATCATGATGCAGATGACATGAACACGTTTATGCAATTTTTTATTAAAAGTTGACAAGAGCATTATGAAGCATTTTCACCGTAGTAGAAAGAAAGGGGTGCCACGGCGACGATAACGAAACGGTGCTACTGCAACGTTCCGGTTCCGACAACTCATTGAGAACGTCGGTGCAAAAGAAAGTGTGGCGGGAGCGTGCAAAAGATGGTGGGGTGATCCCGGTAACCGGGTTCCCACGGGTCGACGGTGGTCTTGGGGTTATACCTTCAAAGCGTGCGTTTCGAAGCGTATCGGTTCTGTGCAAGTAGAGGAAGTAGACGTTCTCGCCATGTTCGTAGTGGTAGTAGTTGTACTCATGCCGTAGTGGAAGTAGTGGTTCGTGTCGATGGTAGTGGTACATAGCAATCGTGGACGAACTTGAGGGTCATCGGTACATGTTCACGGTTCTTAGTCTCACAAGTTTCCGTAGATGTTCAGGGGCACGACGAGAAACTTGACGTCCATGGAGTCTTCGAGGGACGACGGTAGTGGTACTTGGCAAAATGCATGTCGACGACAGTTGTTCTCATATCGTCGTGGTACTTGGCGATTTCGGAGACGGCGGAAGGCGAACTTGGCGGTCCTCGTCATCCTGGTACTTGGCGTCATGGTACTTGGGTCTTCGGACTTGCCGGTCTCGGTTCTTGCGACGGTAGTGGTACAAGGTCATCGTGGGAAGTAGTCGTACTCGCGAACTTGTCAGATACATGGCGACGGTAGTGGAACTTCACGGATCCGTGGCCTCCGGGCGTAATGGTACTCAGCGAATCCCGAAACGTTCTTGATGATCCAAACTGGCACAAGTGAGAAGCACGTCCACGGATTCTTCCGACTTGGGCTCCGGATATAGGGTTTGACGAGCTCCAGTAGACGATGGAGAAGGTCAACAACGTAGCATCAACAGCCAACGAGGCCACGAACATGACTTGGGGCTCCCCGAACCCATGAAAACGGCTGGCAGGAGGCAGATGCTAGTGAAGGCAGGGCCACGCCGAGGTCGAAGGTGGCCGGGCGAGCTCGACGGAGGTCGTCCGCGGTCGGACGAAGCAGCAGCAGGGCACGGTAGCAAGCGCGAAGCTGCAGCAGCGCAGGTCAGGCGGCACGCGAGAAGAGCAGCGGCAGCAGGGCGCAATGGTGGTGGTCGAACGAGGCAGGGGCTGTCCATGACTGGAGCAAAGGAGGTCGACGAGTGGCGGCGCTGGGTGCTTGGTGGCGGACGACGAGCTTGCTCCGGCAAGGAAGGGAAGGCAGACCGGCGACGCAGGAGGCCGACGCCGAAGGAGACCCTGGGCGGCGCAGCGGACGTGGAGAAGAGGGAGGTATAGCGCGGGGCTGGGGAGATGGGATCGGGCCCCTGGTGCGATGCGTGCGTGAGAGTGGCGGCGAGGGAGAAAAACGAGCGGAGGGAGATGGGGCGCTGGGGTGTAGCACGAGGGAGAGAAGTGGATCAGGGGAAGGGACGAAGGGAGAGGCGGCGGTGGATGGGGACGAGAGGGAGTTGAGGATCGAGTGGTAGGCTAGGGTTAGCTGCAAGTGGGCTGGCGCGGGAGGCCTTGGGCCGGCCGGCCTGAGGCTGCAGCTGGGCTCCCCCTCCTTTCCAAAATCTTCCCTATCTTAAATTTATTGTTTATATAATTAAACAACCAACAAAAGGGGAAAACCAGGGGTTTTGGTTCGGAATATGAGATATATAAAAATATATCTGGAACCCTGGATTTATGTAGGGTTTGAATAAATTGCTCTGGCATTTTTAGAAGGTAGAAAAATAATTAGAGTTTGAATTATTCTCAAACTTCAATCATTTTTGAACCTGACCAAAATAACTTCGAATGGGATGAAATCTGACAGAGAGGGTGTAGGAAAAAAGGCAAGATTTATAGGGAAAAGATGAACATTAATGGAGGAGGAATAAGGTCGTTTGCAAAGACATGAAAGAAGAAGGAAGTGAGAGGGATGACAAGGAAAATATATATGAGGTTAAGTCGGATACAAGAAGAGTTGAAGAGTAATTCAATTGTGTGATGGGTGATTCCAAGTTAATGGGATATTTAATATAGCTCCCTAATATCGGGAGGATATGTTATAAAGAGAATCACCATGTGAATTCCCTCGATTTAAAAGGACCGAAGATCCACACAAATTATTTAGTTGAGATGCAAAAAGACTTATGACATGATGATATGATGACATGATGCAATGCACATGATGCAACGAACCAGAACGAATCACCCGACAACACTCAGAAACATGAAAGGCATCTGAAGCTCCGGTCTTGGGGCGTCACATCTCAGCTCCTTTTCTATCAACAATATGGAAGTCAAATTCTTGTAGCAAGAGAACCCCATCTAATAAGTCTAGGTTTATCATCTTTCTTTTCCATAAGATATTTAATAACAGCATGATCATTGTGAATAGTTACTTTAGAATCAACAATATAAGGTCTGAACTTATCACAAGCAAATACAACTGCTAAGAATTATTTTTCGGTAGTAGCATAATTTCTTTGAGCATTGTCTAGGGTTTTAATAGCATATTGAATAACATTTAATTTCTTATCAACTCTTTGCCCTAGAACAACACCTACAGCGTAATCACTAGCATCACACATAATTTCAAAGGGTAAATTCCAATCAGGTGCCTGAACGATAGGTGCAGAGATAGATGCTTTCTTAAGTATTTCAAATGCTTCTACACAATCGTCATCAAAGACAAATGGTATATCTTTTTGTAATAAATTAGTCAGAGGCCGAGAAATTTTTGAGAAGTCCTTAATGAACCTCCTATAAAATCCGGCATGACCAAGGAAACTTCTTATACCTTTGATGTCTTTGGGACATGGCATCTTCTCAATAGCATCAACTTTGGCTTTATCAACCTCAATACCTCTTTCAGAAACTTTGTGCCCCAAGACAATACCTTCATTAACCATAAAGTGGCACTTTTCCCAATTCAAGACAATATTAGTTTCTTCACATCTCTGCAAAACTCGATCAAGGTTGCTCAAGCAATCATCAAAAGAAGATCCATAGACGGAGAAATCGTCCATGAAAACCTCACAAATCTTTTCACAAAAGTCAGAGAATATGACCATCATGCATCTTTGAAAGGTAGCAGGTGCATTACATAGACCAAAAGGCATACGTCTATAAGCAAAAGTACCAAGCGGGCAAGTAAAAGTAGTCTTTGATTGATCTTTGGCTGACACAGGTATTTGAGAGAAACCAGAATGACCATCTAGAAAGCAAAAATGTGTATGTTTGGATAGTCTTTCTAGCATTTCATCGATAAAAGGTAAGGGGTAATGATCCTTTTTAGTTGCCTTATTTAATTTGCGGAAATCAATTACCATCCTATAACCTATAATAATTCTTTGAGGAATCAATTCATCTTTATCATTAGGAACAACAGTAATACGTCCCTTCTTGGGGACACAATGGACAGGACTTACCCACTGACAATCAGCAACGGGATAGATTATACCTACCTCAAGGAGCTTTAATATTTCTTTTCTTACCACTTTTCACTTCAGGATTCAGCCGTCGTTGATGATCATGAACTGGTTTAGCATCTTCTTCCAAATTAATTTTATGTTGACATAGAGTGGGACTAATGCCCTTAAGATCATCAAGAGTATACCCAATATTAGCACGGTGGTTCTTCAGAGTTTTCAATAATCTCTCCTCCTCATGCTCTAAAAGGTTAGCACTAATAAGAACAGGATATATCTTTTTCTCATCAATATAAGCATATTTAAGAGTATCAGGTAACAGTTTAAGCTCAAACACGGGATCACCCTTGGGTCGAGGAGGATCCCCTAGGATTTCAACAGGCAAATTGTTTTTCAGAATAGGTTCCTGTTTAAAGAATACTTCATCTATTTCCCTTCTTTCATTCATAAACATATCATTTTCATGGTCTAGCAAATATTGTTCTAAAGGATCACTAGGAGGTACGGCAATAGAAGCAAGACCAATAATTTCATCCTTACTAGGTAATTTTTCTTCACGGTGTTGTCTACTAAATTTGGAGAAATTAAATTCATGAGTCATATCATCTAAACCGATAGTAACAAGATCCCTTTTGCAATCTATGGTAGCATTAACAGTGTTTAAGAAGGGTCTACCAAATATAATGGGACAAAAACTATCTTGTAGGGAACCAAGAACAAGAAAATCAGCAGGATATTTAGTTTTCCCACACAAGACTTCAACATCTCTAACAATTCCCATTGGTGAAATAGTATCTCTATTGGCAAGTTTAGTTGTGACATCAATATCATCTAATTCAACAGGTGCAATATCATGCATAATTTCTCTATATAGGCTAACAGGTATTGCACTAACACTAGCACCCATATCACATAAGCCTTGATAACAATGATCTCCTATTTTAACAGAAATAACAGGCATGCCTACCACAGGTCTAGGTTTATCCTTAGCGCAAGGTTTAGCAATTCTAGCGGTTTCATCACAGAAATAAATAACATGCCCATCAATATTATCAGACAAGAGATCTTTAACAATAGCAATATCAGGTTCAACTTTAATTTGCTCATGAGGTGTATAAGTTTTAATATTTCTTTTATGAACCAAAGTTGAAGCTTTAGCATGATCCTTTATCCTAACACGAAAAGGTGGTTTCTCAACATAAGAAGTAGGAACAATAGGATCATTATAAGTGACAATCTTTTCTTCAACTTTAATAGGTGCAGCTACTTTTACTTCTATGGGAGGATGATATTTAAACCACTTCTCCTTGGGGAGATCAACATAAGTAGCAAAAGATTCACAGAAAGAAGCTACTATCTCAGAGTCAAGTCCATATTTTGTGCTAAATTTACGGAAAACATCGGTATCCATAAAAGATTTAACACAATCAAAACTAGGTGTCATACCTGACTCCTTACCCTTGTCGAGGTCCCAATCTTCAGAGTTGCGTTTAATTCTTTCCAATAAATCCCATTTGAATTCAATAGTCTTCAACATAAAAGAGCCAACACAAGAAGTATCAAGCATGGTGCGATTGCTATCAGAAAGCCGAGCATAAAATTTTTGAATAATCATTTCTCTTGAGTGCTCATGATTGGGGCATGAATATAACATTGATTTAAGCCTCCCCCAAGCTTGAGCGATGCTTTCTCCTTCACGAGGCCAAAAATTATATATAATTGCGATAACGATGAACTAGATGCGTAGGATAAAACTTCTGATGAAATTCGAATTTCAATCGTTTGTAATTCCAAGACCCCATATCATCACATAGCCTATACCATGTCGATGCATCTCCCTTCAAAGATAAAGGGGAGACCTTCTTCTTAACAACATCTCCGGGTACACCTGCAAGCTTAAATAATCCACAAACTTCATCCACATATATTAGATGCTCATCGGGATGTTTTGTTCCATCTCCTAAAAAGGGATTAGCTAGTAGTTTTTCTATGATACCCGAAGGAATTTCAAAGCAGACATTTTCATTTTCAGTAGGTTCAGTAAGTTGAGGAGCAACTCTTTGCTCTATTGGTTGGGGTGAAGATACCCCGAACAAGCCCCTCAAAGGATTACTTTCCATAGTAACAAGTGACAGTAAATTTCAGCACACTATATAGATTTTTCCTTACCAAATTCCACCTACCAAAGGCGCTTCACTCCCTTGCAACGGCGCCAGAAAAGAGTCTTGATGACCCACAAGTATAGGGGATCTATTGTAGTCCTTTCGATAAGTAAGAGTGTCGAACCCAACAAGGAGCAGAAGGAAATGATAAGCAGTTTCCAGCAAGGTATTCTCTGCAAGTACTGAAACAAGTGGTAACAGATAGTTTTGTGATAGGATAATTTATAACGAGCAACAAGTAACAAAATTAAATAAAGTGCAGCAAGGTGGCCTAATCCTTTTTGTAGCAAAGGACAAGCCTGGACAAACTCTTATATAGAGAAAAGCGCTCCCGAGAACACATGGGAATATCATCAAGCTAGTTTTCATCACGCTCATATGATTCGCGTTCGGTACTTTAATAATTTGGTATGTGGGTGGACCGGTGCGTGTGTAACATCCCAAATTTTCAATTTGTAATGTTATATATTAGATCATCACTGCATATCATATTTTATTGCTTTTGGCCCGATCCAGAAATTCTACGCCACTCAAGGACCCACGGAGAGAGTTGGGAATTTCGTTATTTTCATATTTGAGTTTTCTCAAATTTTGAAAATAGGATCATTTGATTTTCTTTATTTTATCTTCAATTATTTCTATTATAAAAATATGAGAGAGGGAATAAAACGAATTTCCCAAAATAAAGAAATATTGAGGATTTAATAGAAAAATCAACTAAGGATTTATTTCGGAGTTTTTGGCTAGTTCTTTTTGAATTTAGGAAAAATTGCACGTTTTCAAAACTGCATTTAGGGACAAGAAAATGTTCATCTCGTTCTAAATATTTTATTTAGGCAGTGAAAACTTATTTTGGCATTTTTAGAATTTTATTTAATTTTCTAGATTTTTTCTTAGTTTTGGCAGAATTTGTTTTTTTAAAGTACCGCACGCCCGAGTGGGCCGAAGGCCCAGCCGAGCCAAGCCAGGCCCGCGCCGCCACCGCCGAGTCCGGCCGGAGCACGCCTCCCGAGGATGACCCCGACCCGGCGCCCTCTTCCCCAAGCCGGACGCCGCCCCCCTCTTAAATACCGCCAGCCGCCACCGCCTCACCCTGCCACCCCGACCCGCCCCGCCTCCCCGCCTCCCCGCAGCAGCCGCCGCCGCCGCCGTCGCCAACGCCACCCCACCCCGCCGGAGCCCCAAGTTCCGCCGGTTTCTGTCGAGGTTGCCGCCGCCCGCCACCAGTTTTCTGAAGAAAACCGATTCGGTTTTTTTGAAAACCCTAGGTTTTTTTATTTAGATCGGTTTTTTTCTCGGTTCACTTATTTAGTGAGCGTTCGCTCGTTAGTTCGTTTTAACGGACGAGTTTACCGTTTAGTTTCAGTTAACGAAAGTCCGTTCATTAATCTTTTCGTCATTTTTTCTTTTTCTCGGATTTTCCGTGATTATTTCTGATCGCGATTTCTGATCCGATTTTCATTTTAGTATAACTTTTCGCTCGTTTATCGGAATCAGGCGATTCAAGCGCCTATAGTTTCGTTTCAAAACCCTCTTTTCGTTTAACCAACTCAAACAAGTTTTTGCTTCTGTAACATTTGACTTAAGTCCAGATTAGTAAACGAAGCTTGTTTCTTTTGCAGTTTGACTTTCGTTGTTTCGTTCGATTTGTTTCTTTTTGCAAACCGGAGTTCTTAAGTTGAACTTTCTGGTTAGATCTCTTATTTGAGTTTTACCTGTGCATTAGATGAGTGCTTATTGTATGCTTGTTTGTTTGCGATGGAGTACCCGGAGTGCGCCGCTTACTACTTCGAATCTCTAGGTTTCATGGATCATCAGCAAGGCAAGTAACACTTCGATCATACCTCTTTACTACCCAGTTTTATTGCATTAGATCACTCCTCAAACAATTGAATGAATAGGATCTGATTAATATGTGGGTTTTGGGAAGTAGATGAGGTAGTACCTATCACCTTTTTATTATCAAACCTTTGGGAGTTACTTCTACGTTTGCTTATGCCATGCTATGCTAGTAGACGTGGATTGGGTGAGTGTATCCATGACAGATGTGAGATTGTTATTTAATGGTTTACTTAAGGTGGCTACTTTAACACACATCTGGGTGGATTGAGGCACCTGGGTATTCCAGCGATTGCCTGTTTTTCTTTATGGACAGCCACCCAGGCTCAAAGGGATCATGATATTATTCATGCTAGAAACTTCCGTGTGCAGCCACAAGCTACTATGGGCTCCAGCATAGTTGATTAAGTCGTGCGAACTCTTACAATGGTAGACTAGCATCTGTAGGGGAAAGTAGGTGTAACGGTCTACCCGATCGTAAGGTGCTAGCGCTTCCGAAAGACTATGTCTCGGTCATCCGTTTCTCAAACACCATGTAGTGCGAGAATCCCAACGGAGGAGGTCGAGTCTTGTGGGGAAAAGTGCGCAAACCTCTGCAGAGTGTATAAACTAATCATGATTAGCCGTGTCCCCGGTTATGGACGTCTTGAGTATCTAGTACTTGGATTATCATGTGAATCTCATCATGTGACTTTAACTAATTTTGTTGGGTTTTAATGATGATGCTTAATTGGGATTGAGAGGGTGTCTACACTCTCAATGTTTAACAACCGCCATGATAGTTAAATAAAATTTATTCCTTTGCAGTAGAGAAAAATTGGCTTTACGCAAAACTGTAACCATAGAGCTTTCCACCAGCCATATATGCTTGTAGTATAGCCTATTTCAGTTAATTACTCTCTATGTGTTACATTGCCAGCATATTCCATGTGCTGACCCGTTTTCGGGCTGCAATGTTCATGTTATATCGGGAGAAGGAATAGCAGTAGATCCCACCAAGTTGACACTGTGATAAATTGGGAAGCCCCAACAACAGTTGGAGAGATCCGGAGTTTTCTTGGACTCGCAGGATACTACCGGAGATTCATTGAAAATTTCTCGAAGATTGCAAAACCTATGACGAAGTTGTTGAAGAAGGATACCAAGTTCAAATGGACTGAAGAATGTGAGGCCAGTTTCCAGGAGTTGAAGAAACGTTTGGTTACATCGCCACTGTTGATTCTGCCAGATCAGCGCAAGGATTATGAGGTATATTGCGACGCTTCATGTCGAGGACTTGGAGCAGTGCTTATGCAGGAGGGAAGAGTTGTTTCATATTCCTCACGACAGCTTAAGCCCCATGAGTTGAATTATGCTACACATGACTTGGAGTTAGCAGCCATAGTGCACGCATTGAAGACGTGGAGACATTTTCTCATCGGAAACCATTGTGAGGTGTACACGGATCACAAGAGTTTGAAGTACATATTCACGAAGAAGGAGTTGAATCTCAGGCAAAGGAGATGGTTGGAGCTCATCAAAGATTATGATATGAGGTTGCATTATCATCCCGGAAAGGCTAACATAGTAGCTGATGCATTGAGCCGCAAGAGCCATGTCAACACACTAATGACCGGAGAGTTACCAAAGGAGTTAGCCGAGGATCTTCGTGAGCTATGTTTGGAGATTGTTCCGAGAGGCTATGTAGCAGCATTGGAGATTGGGTCTACTTTGATGGATAAGATCAGAGAAGCTCAGAAGACTGACAAGGAGATTGCCACTATAAAGGAGAAGGTGAGCAAGGGAAAAGTTAAAGGATTTCGTGAGGATGAACACGATACCTTAGGTTTGAGG
This sequence comes from Triticum urartu, assembly GCF_056163025.1. Lineage (NCBI taxonomy): Eukaryota > Viridiplantae > Streptophyta > Magnoliopsida > Poales > Poaceae > Triticum > Triticum urartu. The sequence goes on from NC_141875.1 coordinate 165,329,974, forward strand.
ACCACGTTTATGTGCCTAATGACCCGAAGATCAGGAAGTTGATTTTGCAAGAGGCCCATGATTCGCCGTACTCAATTCACCCAGGAAATACCAAGATGTATTTGGATTTGAAAGACACTTTCTGGTGGACTGGAATGAAGAAGGATATTGCGGAGTATGTAGCAGTTTGTGATGTATGTCAGAGAGTGAAGACAGAGCATCAGAAGCCAACAGGATTGCTACAGCCATTGCCGATACTCGAATGGAAGTGGGATAAGCTAGGCATGGATTTTACCACGGGATTACCCAGGACCCATTCAGGCTATGACTCGATATGGGTTGTAGTCGACCGCTTGACGAAGGTAGCTCATTTCATCCCAGTGAAGACCACTTACACCAGTGCTAAGTTGGCAAAAATATAAATGACCAGGATCGTATGTCTGCATGGAGTTCCAGGGAGCATTGTATCAGATAGAGGAACCCAGTTTACCTCAAAGTTCTGGAATCAGTTGCACGAAACCTTGGGTACCATATTAGAGTTCAGTACAGCTTTTCATCCGCAGACAGATGGACAGACCGAGAGAGTCAATCAGATTTTAGAGGATATGCTGAGAGCTTGTGCGCTAGATTATGGATCTAGTTGGGATGACAACTAGCCATATGCGGAGTTCTCTTACAACAATAGTTATCAATCCAGTTTGAAGATAGCCCCTTTTGAAGCCTTGCACGGAAGAAGGTGCATAACACCTTTGTCGTGGGATGAAGTTGGAGACCGCCAGTTGTTTGGACCAGATTTGATTAACGAGTCTGAACAGAAGGTGAAGTTAATTTGAGATAGGCTCAAGGTAGTCCAGTCCAGGCAGAAGAGCTATGCAGATTCTAAACACAAGGAGAAAATTTACGAAGACGGAGATAGAGTTTATCTTCATGTATCTCCACTTCGAGGAGTTAAGCGCTTTGGACTTAAGGGAAAGTTAGCGCCATGTTTTGTGGGACCATACAAAGTTTTGGAACGCATGGGAGAAGTTGCTTATAAATTGGAATTGCCTGAGGGATTGTCAGGAGTTCATGATGTGTTCCATGTTTCCCAGTTGAAGAAGTGCCATGCAGAGATGGCGGATATACCGCTGAGAGATACAGTGCCGCTGGAAGCGATTCAGTTGGATAGTGATTTAACCTATGAGGAGGAACCAGTCAAGATTCTCGAGTATGCCAGCCGAGTCACCCGCAACAAGGTTATCAAGTTTTGCAAAGTTCAGTGGAGCCACCACACCGAGGATGAAGTCACCTAGGAGCAAGAGGAAGATCTGCTGAAGGACCACCCTCACCTATTTTCTAGCCAACCCGAATCTCGAGGGCGAGATTCATCTTAAGGGGGTTAGGTTTGTAACATCCCAAATTTTCAATTTGGAATGTTATACATTAGATCATCACCGAAGGTCACATTTTATTGCTTTTGGCCTGATCCAGAAATTCTACGGCACTCAAGGACCCACGGAGAGAGTAGGGAATTTCGTTATTTTCATATTTGAGTTTTCTCAAATTTTGAAAATAGGATAATTTGATTTTATTTATTTTATCTTCAATCATTTCTATTATAAAAATATGAGAGAGGGAATAAAATGACTTTCCCAAAATAAATAAATATTGAGGATTTAATAGAAAAATCAACTAAGATTTTATTTCGGACTTTTTGGCTAGTTCTTTTTGAATTTAGGAAAAAATGCACGTTTTTCAAAATTGCATTTAGGGCCAAGAAAATGTTCATCTCGTTCTAAATATTTTATTTAGGCGGTGAAAATTTATTTTGGCATTTTTAGAAATTTATTTTATTTTCTAGATTTTTTCTTAGTTTCGGTGGAATTTGTTAAAAAAAGTACCGTGCGCCTGACTCGGCCGAAGGCCCAGCCGAGCCAGGCCAGGCCCGCGCCGCCGCCGCCTTTCCCCGCGGGAGCTCGACTCGCCGCCGCCGCCGAGTCCGGCCGGGGCATGCCTCCCGAGGCCGACCCCGACCCGGCGCCCCCTTCCCCAAGCCGGACGCCGCCCCCCCCCTCTTAAATACCGCCCGCCGCCACCGCCTCACGCCGCCACCCCGACCGCCCCGCCTCCCCGCAGCAGCCGCCGCCGCTGCTCGCCGCCGCATGCTGCGCCGCCCGCCGCCGACACCACCCCACCCTGCCGGAGCCTCGAGTTCCGCCGGTTTTCGACGAGGTAGCCGCCGCCCGCTGCCGGTTTTCTAAAGAAAACCGATTCGGCTTTTTTTTGAAAACCCTAGGTTTTTTTATTTAGATCGGTTTTTTTTCTCGGTTAACTTATTTAGCGAGCGTTCACTCGTTCGTTCGTTTTAACGGACGAGTTCACCATTTAGTTTCAGTTAACGAACATTTGTTCGTTAATCTGTTCGTCGGTTTTTCTTTTTCTTGGATTTTCCGCGATTAGTTCTGATCGTGATTTCTGATCTGATTTTCGTTTTAGTATAACTTTTCGCTCGTTTATCGGAATCAGGCGATTCAAGTGCCTAGAGTTTCGTTTCGAAACTCTCTTTTCGTTTAACCAACTCAAACAAGTTTTTGCTTCTATAAAAATTTGACTTAAGTCCAGATTAGTAAACGAAGCTTGTTTCTTTCGCCGTTTGACTTTCGTTGTTTCGTTCGATTTGTTTCTTTTTGCAAACCGGAGTTCTTAAGTTGAACTTTCTGGTTAGATCTCTTATTTGAGTTTTACCTGTGCATTAGATGAGTGCTTATTGTATGCTTGTTTGTTTGCGATAGAGTACCCGGAGTGCGCCGCTTGCTACTTCGAATCTCTAGGTTTCATGGATCATCAGCAAGGCAAGTAACACTTCGATCATACCTCTTTACTACCCAATTTTATTTCATTAGATCAATCCTCAAACAATTGCATGAATAGGATATGATTAATATGTGGGTTTTGGGAAGTAGATGAGGTAGTACCTATCACTTGTTTATTATCAAACCTTTGGGAGTTACTTCTACATTATCTTATGCCATGCTATGCTAGTAGACGTGGATTGGGTGATTGTATCCATGACAGATGTGAGATTGTTATTTAATGGTTTACTTAAGGTGGAAACTTTAACACACATCTGGGTGGATTGAGGCACCTGGGTATTCCAGCGATTGCCTGTTTTTCTTTATGAACCGACACCCAAGCTCAAAGGGATCATGAGATTATTCATGCTAGAAACTTCCGTGTGCAGCCACAAGCTACTATGGTCTCTAGCATAGTTGATTAAGTCGTGAGAACTCTTACAGTGGTAGACTAGCAGATGTAGGAGAAAGTAGGTGTAACGGCCTACCCGGTCGTAAGGTGCTAGCGCTTCTGAAAGACTATGTCTCGGTCATCCGTTTCTCAAACACCATGTAGTGCGAGAATCCCAACGGAGGAGATCAAGTCTTGTGGGGAAAAGTGCGCAAACCTCTGCAGAGTGTATAAACTAATCATGATTAGCCGTGTCCCCGGTTATGGACGTCTTGAGTACCTAGTACTTGGATTATCATGTGAATCTCATCATGTGACTTTAACTAATTTTGTTGGGTTTTAATGATGATGCTTAATTGAGATTGAGAGGGTGTTTACACTCTCAATGTTTAACAACCACCATGATAGTTAAATAAAATTTATTCCTTTGCAGTAGGGAAAAATTGGCTTTACGCAAAACTGTAACTATAGAGCTTTCCACCAGCCATATATGCATGTAGTATAGCCTATTTCAGTTCATTACTCTCTATGTGTTACATTGCCAGCATATTCCATGTGCTGACCCGTTTTCGGGCTGCAACGTTCATGTTGCAGATTTTTTTTTCAGACGACGAGTAAGGTGCCTTAGGTCGTGGTTCTATACTCAGTGATGTCGTTGGAGTTGATGGACTCACTTATCTTCGAAGCCTCCCGCTGTTATCTTTATTAGATGATCTTAAGCCATATTATTTGCAATAAGTTCTCTTTGGAGACATTCGATGTAATAAGTGTGTGATTACTACTCTGTTATAAATCCTTCAAGTACTGTGCGTGTCAGCATTACTGATCCAGGGATGACACTGAAGCACAGAGATCAGACTGTTTGAGGTCTGGTCGCTACAGCGTGGGTACTTACTTGGACAAGCATCCCACTTATGATTAACCTCTATTGCAAGCATTCGCAACTACAACAAAAGTATTAAGGTAACCCTAACCATAGCATGAAACATATGGATCCAAATCAGCCCCTTACGAAGCAACGCATAAACTAGGGTTTAAGCTTTTGTCACTCTAGCAACCCATCATCTACTTATTACTTCCCAATGCCTTCCTCTAGGCCCAAATAATGGTGAAGTGTCATGTAGTCGATGTTCACATAACACCACTAGAGGAGAGACAACATACATCTCATCAAAATATCGAACGAATACCAAATTCACATGACTACTAATAGCAAGACTTCTCCCATGTCCTCAGGAACAAAAGTCACTACTCACAAAGCATAAACATGTTCATAATCAGAGGGGTATTAATATGCATATAGGATCTGAACATATGATCTTCCACCAAATAAACCAACTAGCATCAACTACAAGGAGTAATTAACACTACTAGCAACCTACTAGAACCAATCCCGGACTTAGAGACAAGAATTGGATACAAGAGATGAACTAGGGTTTTGAGAGGAGATGGTGCTGATGAAGATGTTGATGGAGATTGCCCTCTCCCGATGAGACGAGCGTTGGTGATGACGATGGCGATGATTTCCCCCTCCGGGAACGAAGTTTCCCCGGCAGAACAGCTCTGCCGGAGCCCTAGATTGGTTCCGCCTCATGGCGGCGGAGTTTCGTCCGAGAAGATGGCTTCTTATTTTTTTCCATCGAAAGACTTCATATAGCAGAAGATGGCCACTGGAGGGCCACCAGGGGGCTCGCGAGGTAGGGGGCGCGCCCAGGTGGTAGGGCGTGCCCCCCACCCTCATGGGCAGGGTGTGGCCCCCCTGGTGAATCTCTTCCGATGAGTATTTTTTTATATATTCTGAAAATGCATTCCATGAAGTTTCAGGACTTTTGGAGCTGTGCGGAATAGGTCTCTAATATTTGCTCCTTTTCCATCCCAGAATCCCAGTTGTTGGCATTCTCCCTCTTCATGTAAACCTTGTAAAATAAGAGAGAATAGGCATAAGTATTATGACATAATGTGTAATAATAGCCCATAATGCAATAAATATCGATATAAAAGCATGATGCAAAATGGACGTATCATTCTACTTGGCACAAACACTAATTAAAACATAAAAACTCAATCATAACAGAGGCTAGATAAATTATTTATTGCTAAACAGGAGCAAAAAGAAAAGAACAAGAATAAAACTGGGTTGCCTCCCAATAAGCGCTAACGTTTAATGCCCCTAGCTAGGCATGATGATTTTAATGATGCTCACATAAAAGATAAGACTTGTACCATAAAGAGAGCATCGTGAAGAATATGACTAGCACATTTAAGTCTAACCCACTTCCTATGCATAGGGATTTTGTGAGCAAACAACTTACGGGAACAAGAATCAACTTGCATAGGAAGGCAAAACAAGCATAACTTTGAAACTTTAAGCACATAGGGAGGAAACTTGATATTATTGCAATTCCTACAAGTATATATTCCTCCCTCATAATAATTTTCAGTAGCATCATGAATGAATTTAACAATATAACCAGCACGTAAGACGTTCTTTTCATGATCTACTAGCATAGAAATTTGATTACTCTCCACATAAGCAAAATTCTTCTCGCTCGGAATAGTGGGAGTATCATAAGAGACTTGAATACTATAAATTGTTTCCACATTAGAAGAGTAATGTTCAGAAAAAGGGTAATCATAATCATGACAAGTTTTATAAATATAATCATCACTACTTCTTATAGCATAAGTTTCATCACAATAATCATCATAAGTAGCAACTTTGTTCTCATCATAATCAATTGAAACCTCTTCCGAAATAGTGGATACATCACTAAATAAAGTCATGACCTCTCCAAATCCACTTTCATAAATATAATCCTCATAGGTAGAAGGCATGCTATCATCATAACAACTTTGCATATCAAAACTTGGGAGGCTAAAAATATCATCTTCATTAAACGTAGCATCCCCAAGCTTGGGCCTTTTCATATCATAAGCATAATCACTCTCATCATTAATAGTATGGATAGCACCAATAGTATTGCAAACATTATTATCATATTATTCCAAGCAAGTGCCAAAAAGATTTAAGAACATAAGAAGTATCATTATCTTCACAATCATAATCATCACAACAAGCAATAGGCATAACGAGATCATCATCAAGTGCATCATCTTCCACAATTATTTTTGATTTATTTTCATGAGGCACAACAATAATGGGAGCAACATTATTTGGGAGAGATATATTTTTAACTCTCTTCCTTTTTTCTTTTCTTCTTGTTCTTCACCTCATGTGTGGGTTCAATCCTCTTTTTGGAGCTCCTTATTAATGAGATTGGTTGAATAGAAGGCTCCTCCTCGTTACCTTGAAGCGCTAACCTCCCCGGCAATGATGCCAGAAAAGTGCTTGATGTCTACTACACAACCTTCTTCTTGTAGACGTTGTTGGGCCTCCAAGTGCAGAGGTTTGTAGCACAGTAGCAAATTTCCCTCAAGTGGATGACCTAAGGTTTATCAATCCGTAGGAGGCGTAGGATGAAGATGGTCTCTCTCAAGCAACCCTACAACCAAATAACAAAGAGTCTCTAGTGTCCCCAACACACCCAATACAATGGTAAATTGTATAGGTGCACTAGTTCGGCGAAGAGATGGTGATACAAGTGGTATATGGATAGTAGATATAGATTTTTGTAATCTGAAAATATAAAAACAGCAAGGTAACTAATGATAAAAGTGAGCGTAAACGGTATTGCAATGCGTTGAAACAAGGCCTAGGGTTCATACTTTCACTAGTGCAAGTCCTCTCAACAATAATAACATAATTGGATCACATAACTATCCCTCAACATGCAACAAAGAGTCACTCCAATAGTCACTAATAGCGGAGAACAAACAAAGAGATTATGGTAGGGTACGAAACCACCTCAAAGTTATTCTTTCCAATCAATCCGTTGGGCTATTCCTGTAAGTGTCACAAACAGACCTAGAGTACGTACTAGAATAACACCTTAAGATAGAAATCAATCAAAACCCTAATGTCACCTAGATACTCCGATGTCACCTCAAGTATCCGTGGGTATGATTGTACTATATGCATCACACAATCTCAGATTCATCTATTCAAACCAAAACAAAGTACTTCAAAGAGTGCCCCAAATATTCTACCAGAGAGTCAAGACGAAAACGTGTGCCAACCCCTATGCATAGATTTCTTAGGTCACGGAACCCGCAAGTTGATCACTAAAACATACATCAAGTGGATCAATAGAATACCCCATTGTCACCATGGGTATCCCACGCAAGACATACATCAAGTGTTCTCAAATCCTTAAAGACTCAATGTGATAAGATAACTTCAATGGGAAAACTCAATTCATTACAAGAGAGTAGAGGGGGAGAAACATCATAAGATCCAACTATAGTAGCAAAGCTTGCGATACATCAAGATCGTATCACCTTCAAGAACATGAGAGAGAGAGAGAGATCAAACACATAGCTACTGGTACATACCCTCAGCCCCGAGGGTGAAATACTCCCTCCTCGTCATGGAGAGCGCCAGGATGATGAAGATGGCCATCGGAGAAGGATTAACCCTCCGGCAGGGTGCCGGAACGGGTCTAGATTGGTTTTCGGTGGCTACGGAGGCTTCTGGCGGCGGAACTCCCGATCTATTGTGCTCCCCGATAGTTTTAGGGTATGTGGATATATATAGGCGGAAGAAATACGTCAGGGGAGCCACGAGGGGCCCACGAGGGTGGAGGGCACGCCTCCCTACCTCGTCGCTCCCTCATTTCTTTCCTGATGTGCACTCCAAGTCTATCAGGTTGCTTTCCTTCCAAAAATAACTTCTCCAGAAGGTTCCATTTTGTTTCGACTCTATTTGATATTCATTTTTTTCGAAACACTGAAACAAGGGAAAAAACAGGAACTGGCACTAGGCTCTGGGTCAATAGGTTAGTCCCAAAAATAATATAAAAGTGGATAATAAAGCCCAATTATGTCCAAAACAGAAGATAATATAGCATGGAGCAATCAAAAATTATAGATACATTGGATACGTATCACCAGGTTCCGTTGTTGGATATTGATCGGAGATGTGTCTCGGTCATGTCTACATAGTTCTTGAACCCGTAGGGTCCGCATGCTTAACGTTCGATGACGATTTGTATTATGAGTTATGTGTTTTGGTGACTGAAGATTGTTTGGAGTCTCGGATGAGGTCACGGACATGACGAGGAGTCTCAAAATGGTCGAGAGGTAAAGATTGATATATTGGAAGATACTATTCGGACACCGGAATGGTTCTGGAGTGTTTCGGGTATTTTTCGGAGTACCGGGAGGTTACCGGAACCCCCCGGGAAAGTATTGGGCCAACATGGGCCATAGGGGAGAGAGAGGAGAGCCCACAAGGGGTGGCGACCCCTCCCCCATGGGTTGTCCGAATTTGACAAGGGGAAGGGGGCGCGACCCCCCTTTCCTTTCCCCTCTCCCTCTCCTTCCCCCTTTCCCCCTCCGAAAGATGGGGCCGACTTGGACTAGGAGTCCTAGTCAGTTTCCCCCCATGGAGCGCCCCCTATGGCCGGCATCCTTCCTCTCCTCCTTTATATACGGGGGCAGGGGGCACCCCAAAGCACAACAAATTATTCCCTTAGCCATGTGCAGTGCCCCCCTCCATAGTTTACTCCTCCGGTCATATTGTCGTAGTGCTTAGCCGAAGCCCTGCGCGGATCACATCATCATCACCGTCACCACGCCGTCGTCCTGACGAAACTATCCCTTGACACTTTGTTGGATCAAGAGTATGAGGGACGTCAGCGAGCTGAACATGTGCTGAACTCGGAGGTGTCGTACGTTCGGTTCTTGATCGGTTGGATCGCGAAGAAGTTCGACTACATCAACCGCGTTAACCTAACGCTTCCGCTTTTGGTCTACGAGGGTACGTGGACACACTCTCCCCCTCTTATTGCTATGCATCTCCTAGATAGATCTTGTGTGATCGTAGGAATTTTTTTAAAATTGCATGCTACGTTCCCCAACAATGGTATCAGAGCCAGGTCTATGCGTAGATGATTTGCACGAGTAGAACATAAAGAGTTGTGGGCGATCATAGTCATACTACTTACCACCAACATCTTATTTTGATTCGGCGGTATTGTTGGATGAAGCGGCCCAGACCAACCTTACATGACCACTTCATGAGACCGGTTCCACCGACAGACATGCAACTTGTTTTGCATAAAGGGGGCTGGTGGGTGTCTGTTTCTCCAACTTTAGTTGAAACGAATTTGACTACGACTGGTCCTTGTTGAAGGTTAAAACAGCACACTTGACAAAAAATCATTGTGGTTTTGATGCGTAGGTAAGAACGGTTCTTACTAGAAGCCCGTAGCAGCCACGTAAAACTTGCAACAACAAAGTAGAGGACCTCTAACTTGTTTTTGCAGGGCATGTTGTGATGTGATATGGTCAAGACATGATGTGATATACGTTGTTGTATGAGATGATCATGTTTTGTAAAAGTTATCGGCAACTAGCAGGAGCCTTATGGTTGTCTCTTTATTGTATGAAATGCAATCACCATGTAATTGCTTTACTTTATCACTGTGCGTTAGCGATAGTTGTAGAAGCAATAGTTGGCGAGACGACAATGACGCTACGATGTAGATCAAGGTGTCAAGCCGGTGACAATGGAGATCATGACAGTGCTTTGGAGATGGAGATCAAAGGCACAAGATGATGATGGCCATATCATGTCACATATTTTGATTGCATGTGATGTTTATATTTTATGCATCTTATTTTTCTTAGTACGGCGGTAGCATTATAAGATGATCCCTCACTAAATTTCAAGGTATAAGTGTTCTCCCTGAGTATGCACCATTGCGACAGTTCGTCGTGCCGAGACAACACATGATGATCGGGTGTGATATGCTCTACGTTCACATACAACGGGTGCAAGACAATTTTGCACGTGCAGAATACTCGGGTTAAACTTGACGAGCCTACCATGTACAGACATGGCCTCGGAACACGAAGACCGAAAGGTCGAACGTGAATCATATAGTAGATATGATCAACTTAGAGATGTTCACCATTGAAAACTACTCCATCTCACGTGATGATCGGACATGGTTTAGTTGATATGGATCATGTGGTCATTTAGATGACTCGAGGGATGTCTGTCTAAGTGGGATTTCTTGAGTAATATGATTAATTGAACTTAAATTTATCATCAACTTAGTCCTGATAGTTTTTGCATATCTATGTTGTAGATCAATGGCCCGTGCTACCGTTCCTAGAGAAAGCTAAGTTGAAAGATGATGGTAGCAACTACACGGACTGGGTCCGTAACTTGAGGATTATCCTCATTGCTGCACATAAGAATTACATCCTTGATGCACCGCTAGGTGCAAGTCCTGCTGCAGGAGTAACTCCGGACGTTATTAGCAAGCTAAATCTGATGACTACTCGATAGTTTAGTGTGTCATGCTTTATGGCTTAGAATCGGGACTTCGAAGACGTTTTGAACGTCATGGAGCATATGAGATGTTCCAGGAGTTGAAGTTAATATTTCAAGCAAATGACCGAGTTGAGAGATATGAAGTATCCAACAAGTTCTATAGCTGCAAGATGGAGGACAATAGTTTTGTCAGTGAACACATACTCAGAATGTCTGGGGTACCATAACCACTTGACTCAGCTGGGAGTAAATCTTCCAGATGATAGTGTCATTGACAGAGTTCTTCAATCACTGCCACCAAGCTATAAAGGCTTCGTGATGAACTATAATATGCAAGGGATGAACTAGACGATTCCCGAGCTCTTTGCAATGCTCAAGGCTGCGGAGGTAGAAATCAAGAAGGAGCATCAAGTGTTGATGGTTAACAAGACCACTCGTTTCAAGAAAAAGGGCAAAGGAAAGAAGGGGGACTTCAAGAAGAATAGCAAGCAAGTTGCTGCTCTGGGGAAGAAGCCCAAGTGTGGACCTAAGCCTGAAACTGAGTGTTCTACTACAAAGGGACTTGTCACTGGAAGCGGAACTGCCCCAAGTATTTGGCGGATAAGAAGGATGGCAAAGTGAAAGGTATATTTGATATACATGTTATTGATGTGTACCTTACTAATGCTCGTAGTAGCGCCTGGGTATTTGATACTTGTTCTATTTCTCATATTTGCAACTCAAAATAGGGGCTACGAATTAAACAATGATTGGCTAAGGACGAGGTGATGATGCGCGTTGGAAATGGTTCCAAGGTCGATGTGATCGCCGTCGGCACACTACCTCTACATCTACCCTCAGGATTAGTTTTAGACCTGAATAATTGTTATTTGGTGCCAACATTGAGCATGAACATTATATTGATCTTGTTTAATGTGAGACGGTTATTCATTTAAATCAGAGAATAATGGTTGTTCTATTTATATGAGTAATATCTTTTATGGTCATGCACCCATGATGAGTGGTCTATTTTTGTTGAATCTCGATCGTGGTGATACACATATTCATAATATTGATGTCAAAAGATGCAAAGTTAATAATAATAATAGTGCAACTTATTTGTGGCACTGTCGTTTAGGTCATATTGGTGTAAAGCGCATGAAGAAACTCCATGCAGATGGGCTTTTGGAATCACTTGATTATGAATCACTTGATGCTTGCGTACCATGCCTCATGGGCAAGATGACTAAGACTCCATTCTCCGGAACAATGGAGCGAGCCACTGACTTATTGGAAATAATACATACTGATGTATGTGGTCCGATGAGTGTTGAGGCTCGCGGCGGGTATCGTTATTTTCTAACCTTCACTGATGATTTGAGCAGATATGTGTATATCTACTTAATGAAACATAAGTCTGAAACATTTGAAAAGTTCAAAGAATTTCAGAGTGAAGTGGAAAATCATCGTAACAAGAAAATAAAGTTTTTACGATCTGATCGCAGAGGCGAATATTTGAGTTACGAGTTTGTTCTTCATTTAAAGCAATGTGGAATAGTTTTGCAACTCACGCCACCTGGAATACCACAGCGTAATGGTGTGTCCAAACATCGTAACCGTACTTTATTAGATATTGTGTGATCTATGATGGCTCTTACTGATTTACCACTATCATTTTAAATAGGGCACCATCGAAATCCGTTGAGAGGACACTGTATGAACTGTGGTTTGGAAAGAAATCCAAGCTGTTGTTTCTTAAAGTTTGGGGTTGCGATGCTTATGTGAAAAAGCTTCAGCCTGATAAGCTCGAACCCAAATCGGAGAAGTGTGTCTTCATAGGATACCCAAAAGAAACTATTGTGTACACCTTCCATCATAGATCCGAAGGCAAGATATTTGTTGCTTAGAATGGATCATTTCTAGAGAAGGAGTTTCTCTCAAAAGAAGTGAGTGGGAGGAAAGTAGAACTTGATGAGGTAGTTGTACCTTCTCTCGAGTTGGAAAGTAGGTCATCATAGGAAGCAGTTCTAGTGATGCCTACACCAATTAGTGAGGAAGTTAATGATGATGATCATGAAACTTCAGATCAAGTTACTACCGAACCTCTTAGGTCAACCGGAGTATGTTCCGCACTAGAGTGGTACAGTAATCATGTTCTGGAAGTCGTGTTACTAGACCATGATGAACCTACGAACTATGAGGAAGCGATGATGAGCCCAGATTCAGCGAAATAGCTTGAGGCCATGAAATCTGAGATGGGATCCATATATGAGAACAAAGTGTGGACTTTGGTTGACTTGCCTGATGATCGGCAAGCCATAGAGAATAAATGGATCTTCAAGAAGAAGACTGACGCTGACGGTAATGTTATTGTTTACAAAGCTCGACTTGTTGCGAAAGGTTTTCGACAAGTTCAAGGAGTTGACTACGATGAGACCTTCTCACCCGTAGCGATGCTTAAGTCTGTCCGAATCATGTTAGCAATTGCCGCATTTTATGATTATGAAATTTGGCAAATGGATGTCAAAACTGCATTCCTTAATGGCTTTCTTAAAGAAGAGTGGTATATGATGCAACCAGAAGGTTTTGTCGATCCTAAAGGTGCTAACAAAGTGTGCAAGCTCCAGCGATCCATTCACGGACTGGTGCAAGCCTCTCGGAGTTGGAATATACGCTTTGATAGTGTGATCAAAGCATATGGTTTTATACAGACTTTTGGGGAAGCCTGTATTTACAAGAAAGTGAGTGGGAGCTCTGCAGAATTTCTAATATTATATGTGGATGACATATTGTTGATTGGAAATGATATAAAATTTCTGTATAGCATAAAAGGATACTTGAATAAGAATTTTTCAATGAAAGACCTCGGTGAAGCTGCTTATATATTGGGCATCAAGATCTATAGAGATAGATCAAGACGCTTAATTGGACTTTCACAAAGCACATACCTTGATAAAGTTTTGAAGAAGTTCAAAATGGATCAGTCAAAGAAAGGGTTCTTGCCTGTGTTACAAGGTGTGAAGTTGAGTCAGACTCAATGCCCGACCACTGCAGAAGATAGGGAGAAAATGGAAATCATTCCCTACGCCTTAGCAATAGGTTCTATCATGTATGCAATGTTGTGTACCAGACCTGATGTGTGCCTTGCTATATGTTTAGTAGGGAGGTACCAAAGTAATCCAGGAGTGGATCACTAGATAGCGGTCAAGAACATCCTGAAATACCTAAAAAGGACTAAGGACATGTTTCTCGTTTATGGAGGTGACAAAGAGCTTGTCGTAAATGGTTATGTCGATGCTAGCTTTAACACTGATCCGGATGACTCTAAGTCACAAACCGGATACGTATTTATATTGGATGGTGGAGCTTTCAGTTGCTGCAGTTCCAAGTAGAGCGTCATGGCGGGATCTACGCGTGAAGCAGAGTACATAGCTGCTTCGGAAGCAGCAAATGAAGGAGTCTGGATGAAGGAGTTCATATCCGATCTAGGTGTAATACCTAGTGCATCGGGTCCAATGAAAATCTTTTGTGACAATACTGGAGAAATTGCCTTAGTGAAGGAATCCAGATTTCACAAGAGAACCAAACACATCAAGAGACGCTTCAACTCCATCCACGATCAAGTCAAGGAGGGAGACATAGAGATTTGCAAAATACACACAGATCTGAATGTTCTAGGCCCATTGACTAAGCCTCTTCCACGAGCAAAACATGATCAACACCAAGACTCCATGGGTGTTAGAATCATTACAATGTAATCTAGATTATTGAATCTAGTGCAAGTGGGAGATTGAAGGAAATATGCCCTACAGGCAATAATTGTAGCGACCTGACCCGAATGGATCACGTCTACTTTGCTACGGTGTCATCCCTGGATCAGTAATGCTGACACCACACAGTACATCGAGGTTTTATAGCAGAGTTGCAATCACACACTTATTACATCGATGGCTCAAAAAAAAACTTATTACAATAAATATGACTTAAGGCCATATTTTAAAGATAACAGCGGAAGACTTGGAAGATAAATGGGTCCATCAACTCCAGCGGCATCACTGAGTATAGAACCACGACCTAAACGCACCTCAATCGTCGTCTGAAAAGTCTGCAACATTAACGTTGCAGCCCGAAAACGGGTCAGCACATGGAATATGCTGGCAAAGTAACACATAGAGAGTAATGGAATGAAACAGCTATACTATATGCATATATGGCTGGTGGAAAGCTCTATGGTTACAGTTTTTGCGTAAAGCCAATTTTTCCCTACTGCAAAGGAATAAATTTTATTTACTATCATGGTGGTTGTGAAACATTGAGAATGGTTGACAGCATTCTCAATCCCAATTAAAAGTAATTAAAACCCAATAACATTAATTAGAAGTAACATGTTGAGATTCACTCGATATTCAAGTACTAGATACTCAAGTTGTCCATAACCGGGGACACGGCTAATCATGATTAGTTTGTTACTCTGTAGAGGTTGCGCACTTTTCCCCACATGACTCGATCGCCTCCGTTTGTTTTCTCGCACTACATGGTGTTTGAGAGACGGATGACCGAGACATAGTCTTTCAGAAGCACTAGCACCTTACATGTGGGGTAGACCGGTACACCTACATCCCCTACATCTGCTAGTCCACCCCGTAAGAGTTCGCACAACTTAGTCAACTATGCCAGAGCCCATAGTAGCATGTGGCTGCACACGGAAGTTTCTAGCATGAAAGATCTTATGATCCCTTTGAGCCTGGGTGGCGGTCCAAAAAAAAACAGGCAAGTCCTGATAGACATCAGGTGCCTCAATCCACCCAGATGTGTGTTTAAGTTGCCACCTTAAATAAACCATTAAAATTATCATCTCACATCTGTCATGGATATCACTCACCCAATCCACGTCTACTAGCATAGCATGGCATAATAAGCAAACGTAGAAGTAACTCCCAAAGGTTTCATAATAATACAGGTAATAGGTACTACCTCATCTACTTCCCATCCCACAATTTAATTAGATCCTAATCATGCAATGTGTGAGGATTGATCTAATGCAATAAAACATGGGTTGTAGAAAAGGTATGATCAAAGTGTTACTTGCCTTGCTGATGATCCGCGAGTCCTAGGGTTTCGAAGTAACAAGCGGCGCAATCCGGGTAATCTATCGCAGACAAACAACAAGCATACAATAAGTACTCATCTAATGGACAGGTAAAACTCGAACAAGAGATCGAACCAGGTAGTTCAACTTAAGAACTCCGGTTGCAAGAAAGAACGAAAAACAAACGGCGGAAGAAAACAACTCGGTTCTAGCAAGTTGAATCTAGGTCAAAATTTTACTGTAACAAAAGCTTGTTCAAGTTGATTAGACGGAACGGCGGTTTCGAGACGAAACTCCAGGCGCTTGAATCACCTGATTCCGATAAACGAGCGGAAAAATAGACTAGGAAGAAGATCGGATCTGAGATCGCGATCGCGGAATAAATCCGACGAAAAGAAAAAGAAGAACGGTTAAACGAACGGACGTTCGTTAACCTAGAAGAATCCGGTGATCACGTTCGTTAGGACGAACGGTCCGGCGAACGGTCCAAAGCAACTAAATCGGAGAAGAAAACGAATCCGATCTAGGGTTTCGGAGAAGAAAACCGATCGAAAAACCGATCTAGAAAACCGGAACGGTTTAGAGAAGAAAAGAATCGGAACGATTAGAAGAAAACGATCCGAGAAAAAGAATAGATGTAGCGCGGGGCTACCTTGGCGAGGTCTCCGGTGAACGGGGCTCCGACGGCGTCGGCGTAGGGCGGCGGCGTGGGCAAGGTGCGGTGGCGGCGCGGGTGTGGGGCGGCGGCGGCAAGGTGCGGCGGCGGCGCGGGGGTGGGGTGGCGGCAGGGGTGAGGCGGCGCAGCGGCGGTGACGCAGGGCGCGATGTGATGCGGCGCGGCGGCGGGGACGCAGGGCGTGGTGTGATGCGGCGCGGCGGCGGCGACGCAGGGCGCGGTGTGATGCGGCGCGGCGGCGGCGACGCAGGGCGCGGTGTGATGCGGCGCGGCGGCGGTGACGCAGGGCGCGGTGTGATGCGGCGCGGCGGCGGTGGAAGGCGCGGTGTGGAGGAGAGCTTTGATTTGATGTGTTTAGAGGGGGGGTGCTTGGGTATTTATATTGGGGAGGGGAGGGGTTTACTTGGGGTAGAGGACAAGGAATTAGAATAGGAGTAGGAAAGATCTAGAAAATAAACGGAGTAGGACTAAAGAAAATGAAATAAGGAAAAGGGGACAAGGGGGCGCCCTAGAATCCTAAAAGGATTCGGTCCTAGCAAGAGGCGGCGGCGGCCGACCGGCTCCTGGCTCGGCGCCTGGCGCCTGGGAGCGCGGCGGTAGGTGGCTTGGCTTGGGCCTTTGGCCCAAGGCGCTGCTCAAATTTTTTTTTTAAATAGTTTCCTTGCGCAGAAAAAAAACAAAAAGGGATCTAAACGAACTCCGAAAAATCTAAAGTAAATTTTCCCCGACTCCTAAAAATGAGCCGAACAAAATGAACTTTTCTCCGGACCTAAAATGCAATTTTCGAAAACGCGCATTTTTCCCTACCCAAATAAAATGCAAATAAACACCAGAAAGCAAAATGGATCTATTTATTATATCTTCATTTTTCCTAAATTTGGGAAAGTCATATTATTCCCTCTCTCATATATTTTGACACCGGAAAATTTATTGAAGATAAAATAAATAAATCAAATGATCCTATTTTTCAAAATTCGAGAAAACTCTCAAATATGAAAATAACGAAATCTCCAACTCTCTCCGAGGGTCCTTGAGTTGCGTGAAATTTCTAGGATCAACCAAATGCAAGAAAATATGATATGCATATGATCTAGTGTATAACATTCCAAATTGAAAATTTGGGATGTTACAAACCTACCCCCCCCCCCCTTAAGATGAATCTCGCCCTCGAGATTCGGGTTGGCTAGAAAATAGGTGAGGGTGGTCTTTGAGCAAATCTTCTTCTCTCTCCCAGGTGGCTTCATCTTCTGAGTGGTGGTTCCACTGAACTTTGAAAAACTTGATAACCTTGCTGCGAGTAACTCTGCTGGCAAAATCGAGAATCTTGACTGGCTTCTCCTCATATGTTAGGTCATCCTTTAACTGAATCGCTTCTAATGGCACTGTATCTCTTAGCAGTACCTCCGCCATCTCGGCGTGACATTTCTTCAGCTGAGAAACATGGAATACATCATGAACTCCTGACAGTCCTTCTGGTAATTCCAACTTATAAGCGACTTCTCCCATACGTTTCACGATCTTAAATGGTCCAACGAAACGCGGTGCTAACTTTCCCTTAACTCCAAAACGCTTAACTCCTCGAAGTGGGGATACTCGAAGGTAAACTCTGTCTCCGGTTTCGTAAACTGTCTCCTTGCGTTTAGAATCTGCATAGCTCTTCTGCCTGGACTGGGCTACCTTGAGCCTATCGCGAATCAACTTAACCTTCCGTTCTGACTCCTTAATCAAATCTGGTCCAAAGAATTGACGGTCTCCAACTTCGTTCCAGGACAACGGTGTCCTGCACCTCCTTCCGTATAAAGCTTCGAAAGGGGCCATCTTCAAACTGGTTTGGTAACTGTTGTTATAAGAAAACTCCGCGTACGGTAAGTTTTCGTCCCAACTTGATCCATAATCTAGTGCACAAGCTCTCAGCATATCTTCCAAAATCTGATTGACTCTCTCGGTCTGTCCATCTGTGTGCGGATGAAAAGCTGTGCTGAACTCTAGTCTGGTTCCTAAAGTTTCATGCAACTAATTCCAAAACTTTGAGGTAAATTGGGTTCCTCTATCTGATACGATACTCCTCGGAACTCCATGCAAACAAACGATTCTAGTCATGTATATCTTTGCCAACTTAGCACTGGTGTAAGTGGTCTTAACTGGAATGAAATGTGCTACCTTCGTCAAACGATCAACTACTACCCATATCGAGTCATATCCGGCTTTTGTCCTGGGTAGCCCTGTGATAAAATCCATGCCTATCTTATCCCACTTCCATTCGGGTATCGGCAGTGGTTGTAACAATCCTGCTGGCTTTTGATGTTCTGCTTTTACTCTCTGACATACGTCACAAACTGCTACATACGCTGCAAAATCCTTCTTCATTCCGGTCCACCAGAATGTTTCCTTTAAATCCAAATACATCTTGGTATTCCCTGGGTGAATCGAATATGGTGAATTATGTGCCTCCTGCAAAATCAACTTCCTGATCTCCGGGTCATTGGGCACATAAACACGGTCCTCAAACCATAAGGTATCGTGCTCATCCTCACAAAATCCCTTTGCTTTTCCTTTGCTAAGTTTCTCCTTTATAGCAGCAATCTCCTTGTCAGATTTCTGAGCTTCTCTGATCTTATCCATCAATGTTGATTGAATCTCCAATGCTGCTACATAGCCTCTCAGAACTATTTCCAAACATAGCTCACGAAGGTTTTCTGCTAATTCCTTTGGTATTTTCCCCGTCACTAGGGTATTGACATGGCTCTTACGGCTCAATGCGTCAGCTACTACATTAGCCTTTCCGGGATGGTAATGCAATCTCCTGTCATAATCCTTGATGAGCTCCAACCATCTCCTTTGTCGGAGGTTCAACTCCTTCTGCGTGAAAATGTACTTCAAACTCTTGTGATCCGTGTACACCTCACAATGATTTCCAATGAGGAAATGTCTCCACGTTTTCAACGCATGCACTACGGCTGCTAACTCCAAATCATGCGTGGCATAATTCAACTCATGAGGCTTCAGTTGTCGTAATGCATACGAAACAACTCTCCCTTCCTGCATAAGCACTGCTCCAAGTCCTCGACGTGAAGCGTCGCAATACACCTCATAATCCTTGGTCTGATCTGGCAAAATCAATACCGGTGGGGTAACCAAACGTTTCTTCAACTCCTGGAAACTAGCCTCACACTCCTCAGTCCATTTGAACTTAGTATCCTTCTTCAACAATTCAGTCATAGGCTTTGCAATTTTTGAGAAATTCTCAATAAATCTCCGGTAGTATCCTGCGAGTCCAAGAAAACTCCGGATCTCTCCAACTGTTGTTGGTGCTTCCCATTCGGTTACGGTCTCAACCTTTGTGGGGTCAACTGCTATACCTTCTCCGGATATAACGTGTCCGAGGAATCCAACTTCCTTCAACCAAAACTCACATTTGCTGAATTTGGCATATAACTGATGTTCCCTTAATTTCTCCAAAACCAAACGCAAATGTTCCTTATGCTCCTCTTCATTCTTTGAATAAACCAAAATGTCATCGATGAACACTACGACGAACTTATCCAAAAACTCCATAAACACTTTGTTCATCAGGTTCATAAAATAGGCAGGTGCGTTAGTCAATCCAAATGACCTAACGGTATACTCATACAGTCCATATCTTGTGGTGAATGCTGTCTTAGGTATGTCCTGCTCTCGAATCTTCAACTGATGGTACCCTGATCGCAAATCGATCTTGGAAAACACTTTAGCTCCTTGCAATCGATCAAACAGATCGTTGATCATTGGCAGTGGGTACTTGTTCTTGATGGTTACTTCATTCAATCCCCGATAATCTACAACCATCCTTAATGATCCATCCTTCTTTTCCACTAGAAGTACGGGTGATCCCCAAGGTGAAGAACTTGGGCGAATGTAACCTTTATCCAATAACTCCTTAATCTGATTCTTAATTTCCACCAAATCCTTTGCTGGCATCCGGTACGGTCGATTCGATATTGGGCCTGTACCTGGCAATAACTCAATCAAAAACTCAATGTCTCTATCCGGTGGCATGCCTGGTAATTCCTCAGGAAATACATCAGGAAAATCCTTTACCACTGGTACTTCCTCCTGCACAACTCCTGATAAGCAATTCACTTGTGTCCTGTTTGGCACATGCCGGGATACATACTTGATCCTACTTCCTTCTGGTGTGGTAAGCAAAATTGTCTTACTGGCGCAATCGATGTTTCCTCCATACATCGACAGCCAATCCATACCAAGAATCACATCCAGACCTTGGGATTCCAGAATAATTAAATCCGTTGGGAATACATGCCTTCCTATACTCAATGGTACTTGAAAACATCCTTGTCTGGCCATGTATTCTGCTCCTGGCGAGCTTACTAGCATAGGTGTTTTAAGGATCCTAGTGGGCAGGCTATACTTTTCCACAAATCCCCTTGATATGTATGAATGCGATGCACCAGTATCAAAAAGAACGAGTGCAGTAAATGACTTAACCAAAAACTTACCGATTACTGCATCGGGCTGATATTCAATCTCCTCCACATTAATGTGGTTCACCTGTCCCCTATTGAAAGGGTTCGCTTCTTCCCAGAGCTTCCATTGCCATTTCCATTCTGGCCTTCAGGACATTCATTGGCATAATGTCCGGTCTTCGAACACTTGAAACAGGTGACTTGACTCAGGTCTCTCTTGGTTGGGGTTGATGGGGTTGTTCGGTTCTGGCCGTTGCTTCCTCCATTCCCATTACCATTCTTGTGGCCATTATGGTTGTGCGAGCTACCTCCTCCATGGGTGTGCTGAAACTTAAATCCCGGTTTAGGGGTAAAACGGGGCTTCTGCTGGGCTCCAGAGTTATACTTCCCCTGTCCATACTTCCTCTTACGGTTCTCAATCTGCTGTTGCTTCCCTTCAATCATGATGGCACGATCTACCAACTCCTGGTAGTTGTTGAAACTTGCTACCATCAACTGCATGCTTAGTTCATCATTCAATCCTTCCAGAAACTTCTCCTGCTTGGCTGCATCGGTAGCAACGTCATCTGGGGCATAACGGGCTAGCTTACTAAACTCTTCCACATACTGGCCAACAGTCCTTCCTCCTTGGCGTAAGTTGCGAAACTCACGCTTCTTTATGGCCATAGCTCCTGCTGAAACATGGGCAGTGCGGAAAGCTTGCTGAAACTGATCCCATGTGACAGTGTCAACTGGGTAAGTGGCTGTGAAATTCTCCCACCATGCTGCCGCGGGTCCGTCAAGCTGGTGTGCGGCAAACTTCACTTTCTCACCATCCGTGCATCCTGCAGTGGTCAACTCCCTTCCTATCTTGCGGAGCCAATCGTCTGCTACTATTGGCTCGGTGCTACTGGAAAACACCGGCGGATTCAGCCTAAGGAAACGGGCTAAGTGGTCAACAGGTGGTGGTGGTGGTGGGTTGTTGTTGTTGTTCTGCTGATTCTGAACTAACATCTGCATCAATTGATTCTGCTGCTGGATCAACTGAGTGAGCTCCGGTGGAAATCCATTGTCACGTCTCGGAGGCATCTGAGGGTTTAGAAAAGACGAGAATTAAGAATAGAGGGGGTCTAAAGGGAAAACACTACCCATATGCACATGAGGCAAAAGCACACAATTCACTTCAATCAATCAAACAAGGGCTTACAAACGGTCTAACTATCGCAAAAGTGCTCGACTATAATGTGTTTACATGGGGGAATACTACTACTATCTGGTGGTCATCTAGAAATTTGAACTGGTGGAAGACTCCATGATATCTACTCCAGCTTCGTCTTCAAAGTCGGGTTCACTTGGATCCGAATCGGTGTCGTCGATGATGATGTAGTTGTCTGGACATGCGACGTACCTGGGATGCTAACTTGCTCTTGAGTTCTTCAATCTCCTGCTTAAGATCGCAATTGTGCCTTGCTAGAGCTACGATCTCGTCCATGTAGTCCTTGCGTGTAGACTTTAGTTCTCCTTCTAGCTCGATGATCCTTGTCTTCGCATTCTTCAACTCTACCATATCATTGCACATCTGGTTCTCGTGGCGTCGAATGTGCTGGTTTAACTCCTGGATGAAAAATGCAATGGATCTATCCTTCTTGATGCTGACTAACTCCCATTGTTCATTACGGCGTCCGCAAATCTGGTACATAGTGTCCTTGAGGTCTTCTTGATAAATTTCTCCAATGCGTCCTATGGTGATATGAGCTGCCATGCTCCTTCCTAGACTCCAGGTTGGTGCATTGAAAACACTATCTATGGGCTTCGTGATTGGAGCGAATGTTCTTCCCGGAACGTGAGCTTGAATCTTCCAGCGCTCCTCTTCAGGCAGAGTGGCGTTGAAGGTTCCCGTGAAGCTTGGTAATCCAATGTTCAGGTACTTGGTGACTTCCTTCAGGTGAAATCCAAATGGTGTGCCTTCATCCGGTTGAGCGTACTTAATCTTCGCGTGCGTCATCCTAAAAGAGTAGAAAAGATGAGGAGTTAGAAAATGAGAAGAGAAGGGTGATCTATGGCTTTAACTTAGTGGTCGTGTCCTACAGTCAGCGTGTGCTCTGATACCATCTCTGTAGCGACCTGACCCGAATGGATCACGTCTACTGTGCTACGGTGTCATCCCTGGATCAGTAATGCTGACACCACACAGTACATCGAGGTTTTATAGCAGAGTTGCAATCACACACTTATTACATCGATGGCTCAAAAAAAAACTTATTACAATAAATATGACTTAAGGCCATATTTTAAAGATAACAGCGGAAGACTTGGAAGATAAATGGGTCCATCAACTCCAGCGGCATCACTGAGTATAGAACCACGACCTAAACGCACCTCAATCGTCGTCTGAAAAGTCTGCAACATTAACGTTGCAGCCCGAAAACGGGTCAGCACATGGAATATGCTGGCAAAGTAACACATAGAGAGTAATGGAATGAAACAGCTATACTATATGCATATATGGCTGGTGGAAAGCTCTATGGTTACAGTTTTTGCGTAAAGCCAATTTTTCCCTACTGCAAAGGAATAAATTTTATTTACTATCATGGTGGTTGTGAAACATTGAGAATGGTTGACAGCATTCTCAATCCCAATTAAAAGTAATTAAAACCCAATAACATTAATTAGAAGTAACATGTTGAGATTCACTCGATATTCAAGTACTAGATACTCAAGTTGTCCATAACCGGGGACACGGCTAATCATGATTAGTTTGTTACTCTGTAGAGGTTGCGCACTTTTCCCCACATGACTCGATCGCCTCCGTTTGTTTTCTCGCACTACATGGTGTTTGAGAGACGGATGACCGAGACATAGTCTTTCAGAAGCACTAGCACCTTACATGTGGGGTAGACCGGTACACCTACATCCCCTACATCTGCTAGTCCACCCCGTAAGAGTTCGCACAACTTAGTCAACTATGCCAGAGCCCATAGTAGCATGTGGCTGCACAGGAAGTTTCTAGCATGAAAGATCTTATGATCCCTTTGAGCCTGGGTGGCGGTCCAAAAAAAACCAGGCAAGTCCTGATAGACATCAGGTGCCTCAATCCACCCAGATGTGTGTTTAAGTTGCCACCTTAAATAAACCATTAAAATTATCATCTCACATCTGTCATGGATATCACTCACCCAATCCACGTCTACTAGCATAGCATGGCATAATAAGCAAACGTAGAAGTAACTCCCAAAGGTTTCATAATAATACAGGTAATAGGTACTACCTCATCTACTTCCCATCCCACAATTTAATTAGATCCTAATCATGCAATGTGTGAGGATTGATCTAATGCAATAAAACATGGGTTGTAGAAAAGGTATGATCAAAGTGTTACTTGCCTTGCTGATGATCCGCGAGTCCTAGGGTTTCGAAGTAACAAGCGGCGCAATCCGGGTAATCTATCGCAGACAAACAACAAGCATACAATAAGTACTCATCTAATGGACAGGTAAAACTCGAACAAGAGATCGAACCAGGTAGTTCAACTTAAGAACTCCGGTTGCAAGAAAGAACGAAAAACAAACGGCGGAAGAAAACAACTCGGTTCTAGCAAGTTGAATCTAGGTCAAAATTTTACTGTAACAAAAGCTTGTTCAAGTTGATTAGACGGAACGGCGGTTTCGAGACGAAACTCCAGGCGCTTGACTCACCTGATTCCGATAAACGAGCGGAAAAATAGACTAGGAAGAAGATCGGATCTGAGATCGCGATCGCGGAATAAATCCGACGAAAAGAAAAAGAAGAACGGTTAAACGAACGGACGTTCGTTAACCTAGAAGAATCCGGTGATCACGTTCGTTAGGACGAACGGTCCGGCGAACGGTCCAAAGCAACTAAATCGGAGAAGAAAACGAATCCGATCTAGGGTTTCGGAGAAGAAAACCGATCGAAAAACCAATCTAGAAAACCGGAACGGTTTAGAGAAGAAAAGAATCGGAACGATTAGAAGAAAATGATCCGAGAAAAAGAATAGATGTAGCGCGGGGCTACCTTGGCGAGGTCTCCGGTGAACGGGGCTCCGGCGGCGTCGGCGTAGGGCGGCGGCGTGGGCAAGGTGCGGCGGCGGCGCGGGTGTGGGGCGGCGGCGGCAAGGTGCGGCGGCGGCGCGGGGGTGGGGTGGCGGCGCGGGTGAGGCGGCACAGCGGCGGTGACGCAGGGCGCGGTGTGATGCGGCGCGGCGGCGGGGACGCAGGGCGCGGTGTGATGCGGCGCGGCGGCGGCGACGCAGGGCGCGGTGTGATGCGGCGCGGCGGCGGTGACGCAGGGCGCGGTGTGGAGGAGAGCTTTGATTTGATGTGTTTAGAGGGGGGGGTGCTTGGGTATTTATATTGGGGAGGGGAGGGGTTTACTTGGGGTAGAGGACAAGGAATTAGAATAGGAGTAGAAAAGATCTAGAAAATAAACGGAGTAGGACTAAAGAAAACGAAATAAGGAAAAGGGGACAAGGGGGCGCCCTAGAATCCTAAAAGGATTCGGTCCTAGCAAGAGGCGGCGGAGACCGACCGGCTCCTGGCTCGGCGCCTGGCGCCTGGGAGCGCGGCGGTAGGTGGCTTAGCTTGGGCCTTTGGCCCAAGGCGCTGCTCAAATTTTTTTTTTAAATAGTTTCCTCGCGCAGAAAAAAAAACAAAAAGGGATCTAAACAAACTCCGAAAAATCTAAAGTAAATTTTCCCGACTCCTAAAAATGAGCCGAACAAAATGAACTTTTCTCCGGACCTAAAATGCAATTTTTGAAAACGCGCATTTTTCCCTACCCAAATAAAATGCAAATAAACACCAGAAAGCAAAATGGATCTATTTATTATATCTTCATTTTTCCTAAATTTGGGAAAGTCATATTATTCCCTCTCTCATATATTTTGACACCGGAAAATTTATTGAAGATAAAATAAATAAATCAAATGATCCTATTTTTCAAAATTCGAGAAAACTCTCAAATATGAAAATAACGAAATCTCCAACTCTCTCCGAGGGTCCTTGAGTTGCGTGAAATTTCTAGGATCAACCAAATGCAAGAAAATATGATATGCATATGATCTAGTGTATAACATTCCAAATTGAAAATTTGGGATGTTACAATAATAAAGTTGTTATTTATATTTCCTTATATCATGATAAATGTTTATTATTCATGCTAGAATTGTATTAACCGTAAACTTGATACATGTGTGAATACATAGACAAAACAAAGTGTCCCTAGTATGCCTCTACTTGACTAGCTCGTTAATCAAAGATGGTTAAGTTTCCTGACCATAGACATGTGTTGTCATTTGATGAACGGGATCACCTCATTAGGAGAATGATGTGATGGACAAGACCCATCCATTAGCTTAGCATAATGATCATTAAGTTTTATTGCTATTGCTTTCTTCGTGACTTATACATATTCCTTTGACTATGAGATTATGCAACTCCCGAATACCGGAGGAACACATTGTGTATTAGCAAACGTCACAACGTAACTGGGTGATTATAGATATGCTCTACAGGTGTCTCCAAAGGTGTTTTTTGGGTTGGCATAGAACGAGATTAGGATTTGTCACTCCGAGTATCGGAGAGATATCTCTGGGCCTTCTCGGTAATGCACATCACGATAAGCCTTGCAAGCAATGTGACTAATGAGTTAGTTGCGGGATGATGCATTACGGAAAGAGTAAAGAGACTTGCTGGTAATGAGATTGAACTAGGTATGAAGATACGAATGATCGAATCTCGGGCAAGTAGCATACCGATGACAACGGGAATAACGTATGTTGTCATTGTAGTTTGACCGATAAAGATCTTCGTAGAATATGTAGGAACCAATATGAGCATCCAGGTTCCGCTGTTGGTTATTGATCGGAGATGTGTCTCGATCATGTCTACATAGTTCTCGAACACGTAGGGTCCGCATGCTTAACGTTCGATGACTATTTGTATTATGAGTTATGTGTTTTGGTGACCAGAGATTGTTCGGAGACCCGGAAGATTGTTTGGAGTCCCGGATGAGATCACGGACATGACGAGGAGTCTCTAAATGGTCGAGAGGTAAAGATTGATATATTGGACGATAGTATTCGGACACCGGAATGGTTTCAGAGTGTTTCAGGTATTTTTCGGAGTAACGGGAGGTTACCGGAACCCCCGGGGAAAGTA
This sequence comes from Triticum urartu, assembly GCF_056163025.1. Classification (NCBI taxonomy): domain Eukaryota; kingdom Viridiplantae; phylum Streptophyta; class Magnoliopsida; order Poales; family Poaceae; genus Triticum; species Triticum urartu. The sequence goes on from NC_141875.1 coordinate 165,356,942, forward strand.
TTGGACCAACATGGGCCATAGGGGAGAGAAAGAGGAGAGCCCACAAGGGGTGGAAGCCCCCCCCCCATGGGCTGTCCGAAATGGACTAGGGGAAGGGGGCGCGGCCCCCCTTTCCTTTCCCCTCTCCCTCTCCTTCCCCCTTTCCCCCTCCGAAAGAAGGAAGAGGGCTGACTTGGACTAGGAGTCCTAGTCGGTTTCCCCCATGGTGTGCCCCCTATGGCCGGCCTCCTCCCTCTCCTCCTTTATACACAGGGGCAGGGGGCACCCCAAAGCACACCAGTTATTCTCTTAGCCGTGTGCGGTGCCCCCCACTACAAAAAAAATACACTTCCGTGATGATACGTGTTTGTCATAGTAGGTCGTGTTTTTTGTCATGCATGTATATCCATGACAAATTTATGACAGAATCAAGATAGTCATACCTGTGCTGTCGTAGAAGTGTTCCATGACATTACATCATGGAAGTGCCCACTTCCATGACGATAAATCGTGTGCCACAGAAGTGCTTTCGTCAAGGGTGACCGACACGTGGCATCCACCGTAACGGAACACCGTTAAGCTATCGGGTCGGGTTTTGGATCCGATAACCCGTTATCAGCCCCGACCAATGGGGATTTTCCACGTGTAAAATCATCATTGGCTGGAGGAAACACGTGTCGGCTCATCCTCGGGACAGATGTCATCCACTCATTGGACAGAAGGCGCCTATGATACGTTGACACATGGCACGGCCCAACAGAAGCCCATTCCTGTGAAAAGGCCGGCCCATTTGACTTGGTCAAAAGGTGGCGGGCCAGCCCATGGAAAGCCTGCTAATGGCCTGTTCACATATAGCCCATTTACAGCCCGCTAACCCAAGGCTCGTCACGCCCTATCCGAATTAGGCCCAGTAGCATCATCTGGGCCATCCAATATGATTCCAACCTGTTTTCACTTCTGGCCCATATATGGCCCATGACGTCTTTCGGCCCATATGAGGCCCTATGTAACTCTTGGCCTATTAACGGCCCGTGGTGAAACTGACCCGTAATGAACAGTGTATCACTTTACACCCATTAACGGCCCGTGGTGAAACTGACCCGTAATGAACAGTGTATCACTTTATACCCATTAATGGCCCGTTATTCCATTGGGCCGTCTCCAGCCCATGTTATCTTTCGGCCTTCTGAGAGCCCATTTATTCTTGGGCTCATTTCCAACATTCGTTTACTTACGGCCCATTACTGTCATTTTCTGCTTGTGGGCCAAATTCAGCCCGTGGTTACAGTCAGCCCGTTTGTGGTCCGTTAATACGTTGGGCCGTTTTCATAGCGTCATCAAATACGGCCTATTAACGATGGCCTGTTATGGTCGGCCCATGAACGGACGATTCCAACTCTAGCCCGTTTACAGCCAGAATGCGGTCTGTTTGGCCCATATAAGGCCCATTGATGATACGGCCCATAGAAGGCCCATTGATGATACGGCCCGTAGAAGGCCCACTGTTTATACGTCCCGTAGAAGGCCCACTGTTTCTATGGCCCGTAGGAGGCCCAGTGTCACTACAGTAAATATTAGCCCATGGTTATTGTGGCCTAGTTTTAAAAAATAGGTTATTGCAGCCACTAGCAAACCGCAGAAAAAGAACTGCACTGACTACAAGAAAACAAATAAACAAGACAACAAGGAAATAAATAAGCAAGCAACTTACACTAGGCTATCACAGCTATTACACATATTACATCCACTGGGCATCAAAGTTCACCACCAGTGCAAATATAGGGAACACAGCAGCATATAAACGCCGCAGCAAAACAAGTCCAGAACTGAAACTATTTCAGAAGAGCTCAAGAAACAATATCCTGGGTACACATAATGATGGCAAGATGCTTAGCAAGCTTATTAACTTTCTCTTGTTTGGCGCTTAAGTCCTCCAGCGCTTGCTGTTGCACCAGAAAGTATGCATCTGAATTCTACAGGGACTTCCTCAGTCCTTCGGCTTCCTGTCGCATAACATCTGATCGATGTCTTTCAACTTGAAGTTGAGAGTCAAGAAGCCGAATTGATTCAGGCAATGAGTTCGAAGAGCTGGTGCCAACAGTGGTAGCCAGTAACTCTAACACTACATCAAGACATGACTTTGGGGTTGTCTCAGTGTCTTCAATATAGTTTTTATCAGCTTTCTTGGAGACCAACAGGGATGTCTCACTATCTTGAACCTTATCTGCATTACTTCCTTTACCATTGCATAATAGGGTACTCTTCTCCAATATTTTATCCGCGTTCTAAAATAGAAACAAACAAACACATCTCAGGTTTACAATGTAGTATATGAAACTCATTTTGGTAAACCAGTTCAGTAGTAAGGTGGACAAGATAACAGCATGAAACAAACATATATCTATGTAGTATGGTCACTATATGGTCTATATCATTCTAGTTTATGTTGCCAAATCAAGATAGATACAGTTCGAATCATATCTATTTAAGACAAAGCAGCATAGACAGAATATAAGTGTGGGAAACTACACAGCATTAACAACACTTGTAATGTGCATGGCATGAGAACATAACTATTTATTCAATTGAAATTGAAATCAACATAGAGCAAGTTACAACAGCAAACAGCCAAACACGTTGAAGAAACAGGTTTAAAACATACCTGTTGCGCCATTGGAGTTTCAATTGCATCCTTCAAATTTGAAATTAGTTGGTATCAGTAAATACAGTGATGCAAGAGCAAAGTAGTATGAACCATAGCTACGGAACCTGACCTGAAAAGAATTCTTCTTCTGCTTTAAGCGTTGACTTCTGGTTTGGAGTGGTGGTCCTCGTGATTTGGGCACTGCAGTTGCCTTACTAACTGCTCGTGTTTGGGTGCTCTGTGGTGGAGACGATGCTGTGTCAACGGGAACTGGGTGTCTATCTGCTGGGGTTGGGGTTAGAAGGGGTGTAGCTGGTTCGCTGTCCAACTGGGTAGGGGTACAATCTACATGAGTGTGGGTTATGTGTGGTGGGGCTGGTTCTTGGGCAAGTACAACTGTGGTTCTATCTGCATCGACAGGTAGCACGATCTTTTCTGAAGATCGTGTTTTTACTCCCACAGATACTGCCATCACTCCCTCCAATTGAAATGGCTGATAAACAAGAAAAGTAATTGAATGTATAGACATTGTAAGATAGATAGGTGCAATGGATAGTAGGGAAGAAAACAGGGCATGAAATAATTCACATTTATGTTGTCTAAGCAAACAGAATAGCAGGACATAATTTCACATATATGATGGCTAATTAAACAGGATAGCATGACACAATTTCACATGTATGATGGCTAACTAAACAGGATAGAATGACATACTTCAAAATATGATGACTATGTAAACAGGATGACATGATATAACTATACGATGTGTCTATTAAAGTGGTTGGCATGCCATAAATCACAAACATGCCATCGATGGAAACATGATGGCATGATATAATTCATGGATAGAATGACATAATTTAAATATGATGACTATGTAAACAGGATGAGATGATATAACTATATTATGTCTTTAGAAAATGGGTTGGCATTCCATAATTCAGATACATGCTATCTATGTAAACATCATGGCATGACATAATTCAAATATATGATTTATATACTAAGGAAGTGAGCAGAGGGCAATCGCATATATGATGTGTCAACTAAGGAGATGGCATTCAATATTGTGTATATGATGTAAAAACTAAGCATTGCAATACAACATATGCATTATATGAGTAATATAACCCTGCCAAGTTTGAGCATACACCTCAGGGGGATAATAGGACTGGTCATCTGCCTCTGAATCCTCCTCTGAAGAGCTATCTGTAACCAGCAAGATATTTGCTTCAGCAGGTAGCATTGTCTGCTCTGAAGACCTTGTTTTCACTCCATATTTCTCCATCACCAATTCAAATGGCTGATGCACAGGAAGAGCAATTGAATATACAAACATTGTCGACAAAAGCAATGAGAAATACAAAAAAGGACGGCATGATATAATTCACATATATGACGCTTGCCTAAACAGCATGGCATTGCATAATTCACATACATAATGCCTTGCAACAAGATAACATTGCATAATTCACATATATAATGTCTTGCAACAAGATGACATTGCATAATTCACATATATGGTAATTAGACACTAAACAAGTGGCTTTCACACAAAGCATGTCTGAACTAAGCAAATGACATAGCAATGCAAGATACCATGCCACGATATGAGCAACATAACCCTGCCAAGTTAGGGCATGCACCTCGGGGGGAAATATGACTGGTCATCTGTCTCTAAATCCTCCTCTGAGGAGCTATTGGTAACCAGCAAGACATGCGCTTCGTCAGATAGCATTGTCTGCTCTGAAGACCTGTTTCCACTCCATATTTTTCCATGACCGTGCCAAATGGCTGATGCACAGGAAGAGTAATTGAATGTACTGAAATTGTGAAAATTTAACACGTAATAAAAAAATGATGGCATGATATAATTCACATATAAGATGACTGGCTAACCAGGGTGGCATTGCAAAATTCACATATATGATGCCTGGCTAGACAAGATGGCATTACATGATTCACATATACGATAAAGAAACTAAACATATGGCATTGACACAAAGCATGTCTAAACTAAGCAGATGACATCTTTAATGTATACAGTAAGCAATGCAAGGCACCATATGCATGATATTACCAACATTAGCATGCCAAGTTAGAGCGAAGACCTCATGGGGTAAATAGGAGTGGTCTTCTCCTTCTGAATCCCCCTCATAACAGTTATCTTCCTCTTGATTACGATCCGAAATGGGTGGAGGGGGGCTGCCTTTGCACCCACCATGGAACGACGTCTGCATGAAATTTTATTGCCACGCAAGGCTTGTCTCTTTTGCTCTACATGATCAGTTCCATTCTGTACAATAACTGGCATGCATATGAATAAAACATAGTGAGATTATGTAAGGAGTGCATGCACAAATCCAGAGTGATGGTAGCAAACTGTGGATAGACCCAAAACCAATGATAGCAGGCAGATAATAGCTTTAGTTAAAAAATACAAATAATGTGGCTCCTTTAATGTTTGTTTGCACCCAACATGAAACTCATAGTAGACACCGGAGATTAACCAGATAGTAGACAGATAGTACTGATTGCTGCCCCAATATGTACCCCACAACCATTTAAAAACTCAAGTTTTAGCATTAGTTTGGACCTGACTCGGAGTCTAATAGGTGAACACGATGATAATGTAGCATGTCATCATATTAAGCGACACATAATGTAAGCAGACACGGAAGAGTGCGACCTCTCTTGTGGACCTGTGTAGTCCTCAAGGTCATCTCCTCAGTTGATGATGGTAATGCAGTTGCCGTGGCTGCCGGCAGCGGGGAAGAAGATCTGAGGTGGCGAAAGACAGTCTGGAGAGCGGATCCCTGCTGTGGTGAACCCTTCCGTCGTTGGAGCAGCTGAGCTGGGGTGGAACACAACGCCGCAGGAGCAGGACAAACCACACAAGGTTTTCTTTGACACATATCTGTAACATAAGTAATTGAGTAAGGGCTTGTTTGAATTTGAGGATTCTAACAATGCAGGGATAGGAAATAGACAGGATTAGGATAGGAATGCACATGCAAAACAGATAATTTAAAAACACAGGATTTCTGCCAATCTGGGTGTTTGATTCACAACAATTGGAAGATCACAGGATGCAAAAAAGCATGGTGAGATTAAGTCAAACCACAAGAAAATGTACGGTTATAATGCTATTATGCTACTATCTCTTAGTCTTGTGCTTGATGAATAGGAATATGAAAAGGAGGAGTAGTGGAAATTAGAATTCCTATGGTTTTTCTTTCAAGGAGACACTAAAGGAACAAATCCTATAGTTTTCCTTTGCTCCATTCCTTTGCACCAAATTCATGAAAAGTAGTACCATAGGAAACTTTCCAATTCCGATGTTTTTCATTCACTTTTCCTTTCAAGCACTGGCGATTCTAGTAGGCAGGCTTGAGCAAGGAAAATCCTACACTAAAAAAATGTTTTTGTGCTACTTCTATTACTTTGGACCCAGGCCACTGCCATACTAGCTCAACTCCCAGGCCCATCGACAAATGCGCAACTCAAATGCGCAGAGATAAATAATGATGGCGTTCAAGAGAGTCCATCACGGATAACTAAGTTGCCTGGTACCTCACTGCTTGTCATATAGTAGGATAAAATAATCGTATTTCTCGTTACTACGAGTGCTCAGTGGAAAATATATATATAACATGTAGAGTAAAAAAGAGATGAAACAAGTGTACAACCTCTTTGGCGAAGCCATGTTGATCTCAGCATGATTGGGTTGGCCAGTGAGGATGCTCCGGCTGACTTGGTTGTCGGAGGAGGGGAAGAAGATCTTAGGCATCTGGAGATGGAGCCCGAGGTACTACTCCGCTGTGATGGAGGGTTTCGTTGTTGGAGCAGCTCCGGTGAGTTGTACGACGCCAAGGCTGAAGCAGGACAAGAGAGACAACGAACAACGTTAACCTGAGTGCAATTCTAATAGCATCAACAATACATGACGTAAAATACATAACCACAAAGTGCTAGATGTAAAATACATCAGCCGCTCATCTCTGAACTTAACTGTCGAAACTGAATTTAACTGTCGAAACTGAACTTAACTGTCGAAACTGAACTTAATTGTCGAAACTGAATTTTGCTGTCGAAACTGAATTTTGCTGTCGAAACTGAACGCACTAGCAAGGTGAGGCTACAAGTCGGTCGATTGACTTTTTCATCTCTGGTTAGTCGATTTTGCAGTCGTTGGATACGAAATCAAGGGCCTGCGGTTCATCTTCAACCTCCACCCCCCTGAGCCGGCCAAACAGCAGCCCCCCGCCGCCCGCGGCCGGCGATGCGCCGCCCCGCCCGCCCCGAAAACACTCCCCACCGCCGGTCCGCAGCCGCCCCGGCCATCCCTCTAGCCCCCCCCCCCCCCCCCGTGCCGAGCTTTTTCTCCAGCGATCCCCACGCCACCGCCGCGCCAACGCCCCGCCGCCGCCGGTGACCACCGCCCCCATCCTGAACCCTAAGATAGATAGTGGGGTACCTCTCCGGCGAGCCCCCCTCCCTGTTACGGCTGGTTCTTCCTTCACCCCGGCAGCATCGGAGTGAAGTGTAGCTAAATCGGAGAAGCATCACTAGCAAGAGCAAGAGCGAGAGCAGCAGCGCGAGCAAGAGAAATAGCAAGAGCAGACCAGGCAGGGGACCGAGAGCAAGAGCAAAGCAGCAGCGCGAGCGAGAGCTAAAGTAGCAGTAGGTCCTACTGATGTGGACGTCACCGCCGAGGGAGGGACTCCATGGAGGAAGTGGCCGGCGACGCCGCCGTGGATGGAGCCGCGCCGTGTCGGCTCGGGACCGAGCGCCGGCAGCACCGTGAGATAGAATCCAGAAGAAAATGCAGCGGTTAGTGTACAACCTCTTTGGTGGCGCCGATTAGGCCGCAACTTCATCCGAGGAAATGGTGATGATGATGCTCTTCCGGTGGAGCAGGTGAAACGGTGGTGTGGGAATGGAGGTGGCGCGAAAGACGAGGGGAACGTCGGGGCAGCTCCTTAGAGGTGGAGGACAGGGTGGCTGAACCGGCGAGACGATGAGATCGACGACGGATCCTCATCCGGTACGGTGGATGAGGGACGTCGAGGTGTTGCTGTGGATGACGTCGTCGGGGAAGATGCTCCCGCTAGGTGGCGGACGGAGCATGGTGTGGGGTGTCATCGCGGGTTTTCACGGCCTCGGTGTACGAATGGGTGGGCGGATGGGATGGCAGTGGGGAACCATGGCTTAGAGACGTGCTTGTCCTAAATGTGGGGTAAGTTACGAAAGTACCCCCACCGATTTGAGGCTGTTCTTTCGGTTCAGGGGTACCATGGGCATTTGGCGTGTCGGGATTTCACAGGAGGTGGGAGTTTTCGCGCATGTTGTAATTTCGGAATAGCAAGGCGCGGGTTGAGATGGAGGGAGTTGTCGGAGCACAACGAGACAAAGATATATCTTAAATATTTCGGGCTAACAAGGCGCGGGTTGAAGAGGCGGGAGTTATGCAGCACGATAGACAGAGATGCTAGCTTGAATTTTCGGCATAACAAGGCACGGCTAGAAATTTCGGAATAACAAGCTTAACTTGTACCCATAAAAGAGACAATTTGCACCTCAACACGCACAACACACACACAAACACCATTTAGACTAGAGTAAGGTACACGTGCAATGCACGCATGAGATTTGGCAACCAAATTATGAATAAATACCACATTATAGCATGCAAGCTTTGAGTCATATATGCATGATGTAGATGTTCGTTTAATTCTTATAGTTCATTTCATTCAAAATCGTCTAGTTTTTATAAGAAAGCTAATCTATTTTAAGATTCATGCAATTGTGCATCGTAAGACATAAAGTAAAAACAAATAATGGAAAATCATGTAGAAAAACATTTGGGCAATTCTGATACGGAAGATTCTAGAACAAATAAGAAGTGCTTGTGTTTTGATGTTTGTGCATTATGCTTAAGTTCAACCATGGAGTCTTCTAGATTATACATGTGGCGAAATCTGGTGGAATTTAGATGATATCCAACGGCCAGTAGTGCTCAAATTTGCCATCTTTGGCCCATCGGATTCGCCTCATCCAACGACCATCTTTCAAAGTTAAAGTTACCCGCACACAATATAAAAAAAATATAATATATATAGGGGTATAGATATAGATATGTGATGCAAAAGCCGCCCATCATCTCCAATTAGAATAGTGTGTCCATGCACGGATGCGACGTGGCCAAATGATGTCTGCCATCGGTATCTCAAATTCAAATCAGTCTGACCTTGTTCAATGTGTATACATTACAACATGCTCGTTTCCAAACCACACTGCGCAGATCTCCGTTATATTCATGCATGCATGGGTTTCAAACATCAGGATCTCTTCTTCAAATATTTGAATTCAACTTTACATTGATTGTGACCTCACCTATTCAGCTATTCTTTTACACCCACACAGTAGTCTTCTCTTTATAATTGTACCACTAACTTTCTCTCATGCATGCATGCACACACACTACCAGTCGGCATTATCCATCGCACACATGCAATCTTTTTCTTCAGGTCGGTCTCCCTTAAGTCACACACCAACACACATCCCCCTCTCCATCATATCGGGCATTCTTGATCTCTCACGCGTGCATGCGCAATGATCGATGTTCCTCTATGTACGTGTGTATATAGCTAGGTCTTTCATAGTTTTCCACACAAACCGATCAATCGATATATCAAGTGAGGTCTCACCCTCTTTCCCACGTCCACATCGATCAATCTATGCCTCTCTATATAGGATTAACATATATAGCTAATACACCCACATTAATTCTGTATCCAACGTCCCCTCTCATCATCCATGCCTTCCGCTTCATCTCTTAGACGCGTGCACAATGGCGAAGACTGGGGGCAGTAAGGGCCCTCCCCCCCCCTAACATCACTATATATCAAGGATAATATGAATGTGATCATTAGACAATTGCTGCTAAAAATGGTTTAAGTTCATGAATTGACCCTCCTCGTAAAGGATTAGCAATGCTTGGCCCCCTAGCTCATTTATTTTTCATGGCTCCGCCACTGCGCGCATCAACGCACGTGTTCGTCTCCTCTCTCTAAATATCGATCTCGCACTTGTGCATTCCTTCATACTCTCCCTCCACTCGGCCCCTCGCACCATCTTCTAGCCCCCCACCAGATTTTGCCACATGTACAATCTAGCACAATCCATGGTTGAACTTAAGCATAATGCACAAACCTCAAAACAATAGTGGTTCTCTTTTGTCCTAGAATCTTCCATATCATAACTGCCTAAACTTTTTTCGAGTTGAATTGCCATTATTTGTTTTTACTTTATGCTTTACAACACACAATTCCATGAATCATGAAATAGATTAAGGGCTTCTTTGATTCAAAGGATTCTCAAAGGAATTTTGGATGATTCTAATCATTAGGAATTTTTCCTATCTTGGTTGTTTGATTCGTAGGATTGTAAACTATAGGAATTTTTCCATATGATTCATTTGCACAAGATTTCATAGGAAACATCCCATCCACTCAAACCTCTTTGAAGGAATTCTACGTTTTTTCTGTGCACAATCAAACACTCGTACAATCCTGTAGGATTCAAGACGACATTCCACTATAATCCCATGTTTTTCCTATTCCTGCGTTCTTAGCTTTTTTATAAAAACTAATTGATTTTGAATGAGATGAACTATAAGAATTAAACGAAGGGCTACATCAGGCATATATGACTGAGAGCTTACATGCTATAGTGTGGTATTTATTCATAATTTGGTTGCAAAATCTTATGCGTGCAATGCACGTGTACCTTACTAGTACTTCGAGTATGTGCCAAACACGTAAATAGAATACCAATGGCACGCTACACAGTGTCTCTCTTACAGTTCATGAAGCCACGTGGCACATGTGTAGGCGTTCTCGCGACCTCCTTGTGTGGATTGATCGCAGTGACGTGCTGCTGGTTCCAAAAGAATGTACTCGTCTTCCCTGAGCCATACTGGCGGTACATGCACGAAGCGAAGATGTGCACGCACACCATGCACGCACTCATTCCTCGCACGCACACGCGGGTACACGGGCGGACGCAATTTTGTACCAAGATCCACCCCATGTGATAATTTGACGCGTGTAAAGTCGTTCACTTCATTGATGGTCAATTAATACAGCGCATGCAAATTGAGTGGACATGAGGGCGGAAGAAAGACATTATTACTCCACTGCGCGCATGCGAGTAGTTAAATCGTGGGTTGCTAGTAGTACTTCCATTGGTCTCCTTCGTATTTTGTGCCAATTTTTGACAGTAACATAATATTTACGCATTTGAGCAGTGTAGTACTTGAAATTTATGTTCCGCTAAACTCACCGGGAGCCGTTTCGGGCCTCGAAACCAAAACCATCAATTAATCTTTACCTTGCTCCCATCACATTCGAAAGCCTGCTCACACCTACTAGTAGTACGTACCAAACCTGAACGTGTTCCCACTATGCAGGTATTAGTACTAGTGCTAGTACTTAGGTTATAAAAAGGGGAACTACCTAACCGAAAATCACTCTACCTTTCCTCCTCATAAGTGCTTCTTCTTCGTCCGTCGTTGCCATGGCCGGTGAGCAGAGCTCTATGTCGAGAACTACTCGTAACAAGGGAGCGGCAACCAAGGCTGCGGAAAAAAAGTGAGGGCTCGCCGCCACGCAGAGACCTCGAAAGATCTCTCACGGGCAGGCGATGGCTTCCAGAAGCGCCCTAGCCGTGAAGGCGAACATGCCGAGCCAGCGGAGCTGGAGTCGTTATCCCTCGACGGCATGCCCGATCAGCTCAATAAGCAGAAGGAGTTCATCCAAGGCTTGATGGAGTTGTTGAAGGAGAGCCTCGACGACATGCCCGCTGAGCTCAATCAGCAGGGGGAGTTGACCACCGGCTTGGTGATGCTGCTGAAGAAGAGCATTGCCTCGGAGAAGAAGGCGACCAGCGAAATCCTGCGACTTCAGGAGGACAATGCAAAGCTCTGCCACGAGATCGACCTGTTGAAGGATAAGAACGTCGGCTGGAAGAAGCTGCATGAGAATAGTAGTTCCTCGATGAAGATGCTACAGGCCCTCGCCATGGAACAGAAGGAAGAGTTGGCGAAGCTCCGCATCGAGCACCCGGCTGCTGTCAAGGTACGGAATATGGTCGTGGAACAGATGATGAAGTCTCGCGTCGAGAAATGCCGCGTCATGGACACAATGATGAAGATGGTGGAGGAGACGCGCAAGGAGATGGAGGTCGTGGAGGCGAGGAAGAAGCAGTTACGACTCCGCGGCGAATTAGATCATTTGGGGTGATAATATTCCTTGTTCTTTTGCTCCTGTGTTTCATCTTTTGCTTCGGGTGTTTCACCGCACGTGGCACGTTCTCTGCGAGGCATGAATAGAACAATGTTTTTTTTGAGGGAATGAATAGAACAATGCTAACAATGGACGACTAGAAAATTAGATCATTTTTATCACCATATGGCACTGGGCTGCCGTGTTTCGTGCTCCTCCGTCGCAGTACTACTCCAGTGGAAAACTTGAGTATACCGCACGGTTCTTTGCTCCTCCTCGATCAGGTCATCGGTGCATTTATACGAGCTGTCAAATCACAAGGCCCCACCTTCCAGCAGTAATGAGCCGTCAAATCACAAAGGCCCTCGCCTCTCATGAAACCGACCAAGCTAGACTGCCCCGCCCTCTAGCCTTTTTAAAAATGTATACTTTTGTACAGCAGTAGTATCGATGGATTGCGCCATGGAACAAAACTTGAAATTAAAAATAAGGTGGTACATATAGAGAGCGCTCGTCGCCAAATTATGCATATAGTACTATTAAAAAGGCTACTCACAATAATGGTGTCCAGCACAACCCACCCCTCAAATAAAACTAAGAGGGTGCTTGGATACGTTTTAGTCCCATGACTAAAAGTAGTAGGACTAAAACATGCTAGCCTCACCCATGCTTGGATCCAAATACTAAAAAGGTTAAAATCAAGTTAATGAGCATTTATTATCCTCCAAACCCTCCAATCCAGAACTCGCCTGTGTTAAAGGAGAGGAGTTAAATGAGTAGAGAGAGGACTAATCCACATTTTAGTAGGGATACCCCTGACTAAAAAAATTTAGTCTCAAGACTAGTTTTAGCCCCTCTTTAGATAGGGGTGCTTGGAACTTTAGCCTCTTAAAGAGACTATTTTTAGTCAGACTAAAATAAGTCCCTTGGATCCAAGCACCCTCTAAGCATCCTAGAATTCTTTGACAAAACTAAGCACCTTGAAATTCTTTGACAACTAAACTGCTGGCTATATGATGTTGGCCATATATATTGTACGTATATAATGTGAAGAAACGAGTGGTAGTACTATACCAACTAAAAGATGAAATGTAAGAAATACTAGTATGTACGTACTGAAGAGTTAAAGTAACGAGAAGAAACATAACATAGTTCTGCTGGGGGCTCAGCACAACACACCCCTAAAATTAAATTAAGCACACCTGAAATTAAACTTTGCAACTATTCTGGTAGACACTGCATTAGAACCACCATGATCAACGACACTGCCACCTTACTCAGAGTCCTCGTCCACGTCCTCGACTTCGTCCTTGTCCCTCTTCCTCTTGGCCGATACTTCTTTGCTTGAACCGCACACTTGGCTGTTGCTCTTCATCCAACCCTTGTAGATATTGAAGCAAAGGAAGCCATCCATTGCAGCATAGTGGATGTGGTCTATATCTAGTACATTCCGCTGCCATGCATGACGATGAAATGTGTAATGAGGTTTCTCTAGTTTACCGTACGAAGGATGAACCATGGATCCTGCCAGGGTCAGCATTGAAGGCTGACAAGAGGACACCAGCCGATTCTTCTGGAGGTCGAAGGTGTTGCCTACAACAAGGCCTATCCGACATCGGACTTCTTTGTCGTTACCAAAGTCTACAGTAACGAATTTCACTGTTTTGTCCTTGAGGAAGTTCTTAAAATCCTGGCACTCAACGTCGGCATGGAATATGTGGTAGACCAAGCAAACGTTATGTACGCAAACCTAGATCATGGCGGGCTTCTTCCTCTCTTCGTCATTTAGATCCTTCTCTCGTCCCAGGACTGTGGTGTACTCAACATCTAGCCCAGCGACCCACTCATCATCTGAGTTTTCGAACATGCGGCTGAAGCGAGAGAGGCATCCTTTCACCATCGCGGAAGAATGGGTGTAGATGACGTCGAACTCATCGCCGGTGATGGTTCTAACCTAGTACTCACCTCCGATCGTGGAGATTTGAGACGCCATGGATTTGGGAGGAGGGTTAGGATTAGTGGAACTGCCGTAATGTGAATGGACGGGACGACTAGGAGTGAACCGCCGTAGTATTGAAGGACATGCGGGGACGAGTAGGCGCAAACTGCCGGCGTGCGAACGGCAGGGTAGTGGCTTTCCATTCTCCCATGATACGGGCTTCCGAGAGGCCTTGGATCCGAGATCTAACGGTTGCACGGCGTGATTCTAGACCTATGGGTGAATATCCTATCCTGGAGGGTTATTCTGCAAATTTTCAGCAACTGAGCATGCGACCGTTTGATCTCAGATCCAAGGGCTGCCAGCAGCCCGTATCATGGTCGCGCCTACCATGACCGCCGCATCGCTCGCGCGGTCGCGCCCTTGGAGATTTAACATGGTGCGTTAGGCTACACTACAAAAAAAGACACACCCATGACATTTTGGGCTGAACGAAAAAAATTCTGTCATACATATGACACTTCTATGATGATAATTGTGACAAACCCCGGTATCATCATAGATGTGGTGGGCTCCTACTTCTATGACAAAAAATCATGACAGAAAATGGGCTTTTCGTCCTGGGTAGGCCGGAGACGCAGCTGCATGACATTCTTTGGGCCGTCCATGACGGAAAAAACCATGGTAAAGCGAGGGCGAGGAAAATTTCGGGGAGTTCCCGGTTACGGTGGGTGGTCGGGGGCCGAGCGATGCGTGTTTCTCTCGTACACGTACGTGCGTGTGCGCGAGGCGTTGGCTCTAACTGAACCCGAGCGAGGCGTTCGGCTCTAACTGAACCCGAGCGATTGCACTGCAGGCTACGCATTACTGAACCCGAGCGATCGATTGATGGCTGTTAACTGAACCGTATCGAGCGATTCCTTCGCTACTGCTGCTAACTGAAGCCAATCGATGCTGCCTCTGGATGAACAGTGAGTGTTGCGGGGGGGGGGGGGGGGGGGGGTTGGATGAACAGTTCCCAGTGGGGGTGGATGAACAGGACCCCGTGGTGTTGCCTCTGGATGAACAGTACCCCGATCGATCGAGCCGGTTGGGGTTGGATGAACAGGACCCCGTGGAGGGCTGGTTGAACAGGACCACCCCGTGGAGGGTAGGATGAACAGTAGACGGTGGAGGGCAAGATGAACAGTAGCCCGTGGAGGGGTGGTTGAACAGGAGCCCATGGAGAGGGCTGGTTGAACAGTAGCCGGTGGAGTAGCGCGTGGTGGAGGCTGGATGAACAGGAGCCCGTGGATGAACAGTCGCAGGTGGAGGCTGGAGGAGGTCGACGGTGGATGAACAGTAGCTCGTGGAGGCTGGAGGGGGTCGATGGTGGAGATGAACAATATCCCGTGGAGTCCCATTTTGTGGTACGCCACACCCCTCCCGATGAACAGGACCCCCGTTTCGACCATAGCGCTCCAACACAAGTCCGTTTCCTCCGTTTTGCGGTATGCCACACCCCTCCCGATGAACAGGACCCCTGTTTCGATCGTAGGAGGTCCGTTCCTCTATTTTGCGGTATGTCAGACCTCTTCCGATCAACAGGATCCCGTTTCGAACGTGGCCGGTCGAACACAAGGCCGTTTCCTCCGTTCTGCGGTACACCAGCCCTCGTTTCCATCGCCTGTTCCGTCCAAGCCCTCCCGATGAACACGACGCATTCCGTTGCCTCCCCATGAACATGACGCATTCCGTTGCCTCCCCATGAACACGACGATGACACTGTTTCTCCATTCCGACCCAGCCATGTACATGAGCCCTGGCCGTACGTATGCGCGAGTAGGCATTCGAGACCCCGCCTGTATGTACACATACGTGGCCGTATTTTCTTTCTTGCACCCTGGCCGCTGTACGTACGTGTAAATGCTACGTGCACGCCTCTACTACGACACGTGCGCGCCTCTACATCGACCAGTATGTACGTACATGTTCGCGACCAGAATGACAATGCTACGTACGCTTCGACCAGGTGGGTCCCGACTGTCAGGCACTTCCTTGCCTGCGAAGATGTAGCTGGTGGGTCCCAGCAGTCAGGGGGCAAATCGTTTTTTTACCCAGACGCACTTCCTTGCATGCGAAGATGTAGCTGGTGGGTCCCAGCAGTCAGGGGGAAACGTTTTTTCGCGAAATACGGTGGCCCGTCCGGTGGGTCCCGCTGTCAGGTGGAGGAATAATTATTTTGCACGTAATAAGGAGGCACTTCCTTGCTGCGGCCGTGGACCCAACTGTCAGCCTCTCCACGTACAGTCCACGTCCGATGGAAGCCGTTCCTTAACCATGTTGACCACACCGCGCCGAGAGCACCAGGGCGGTGGACGACGGCGAGGCCTAGGAAGGGGACGACGCGGAGCCGGGGAAGACGCGGCAGTGGATGCCCATGCGTAGAGGAGTACGAGGGTTCACTGGTTCGCTGCAGTGTGAGGCTGCCGTCGCCGTAGAATAATAGGGGGTGTGGGTGAGTAGAGGGATGGCCTGGCCAGCGCTGGGAGTAGTAGGGGGCGGTGAGGCCTCCGCCGCATCGCAGCCGGCCACGGGAGGCAGGGGGACGAGGCACGACCGGCGCTGGTTTGGGCGGCTGGAGCAAGAAGACCAGAGTTTGAAGAAGCACTACGGCCGTTGGATGGACATCGTACGGTCACTGGAGCTAGAATCGTGCATATTGACTAAGTTGACAAAGCCCTCCGTCCCCATCAACTTAGTAGGCCCACAAGTCAGCCTGCCACTATACTAGGTCCCAGCTAACAGGGGGAGTATTCATTTTTTTGTGCGTAATAAGGAGGCACTTCCTTGCATGCGAAGATATAGCTGGTGGGTCCGAGCTGTCAGCGGCGGTAACGTTTTTTTCGCGAAATACAGAGGCCCTTTCGGTGGGTCCCTGATGTCAGGTGGATGAATCATTATTTTGCACTTAATAAGGAGGCATTTCCTTGCAGGCGGTCGTCGACCCAGCTGTCGGCCTCTCCACGTAAAGTCCACTTCAGATGCATGTCGGTCGTTGACCACATTGACCAGGCCGTGCCGAGAGCACCAGGGCGGTGGACGACGGTGAGGCCTAGGAAGGGAACGACACGGAGGCAGGGAAGACTCGGCAGTTGTTTCCCACGCGGAGGGGAGTAGATTGTACGAGGGTTTACTAGTTCGTCTGCCGTCGCTGGAGAATAACAGCAGGTGTGGGTGAGTAGCGGGATGGCTAGGCCAGCGATGGGAGTACGGTGGGGCGGTGAGGCCAGAGCGACAGCAGAGCCGGCCGCGGGGAGGAGGGAGCAGGCAGTCCCGCCGGCGCCTGTTTGAGCGGCTGGAGCAGGAAGAGCAGAGATTGAAGAAGCATGATGGCCGTTGGATGGCCATCCAACAATCACTACTTGTGCGTCAACCTTTTTTTAGGAAAGCCTCAAATCTGTGGAAAACATCATACAGCCCATTTGCCAATATTTCTAATAATTTACAGCCCATTTGCTAATTATTAAGGTTTTTTTGGAGCCCATATTCTTTTTGTTAGCATTACTGATGGGCCATTTTCTTGGCCAGCCGAATGAAAGCTCTCCTCGTCTTGAAAGATTTGCAGCCCAACAGGCCTGGCAAAGCGACTTACTTGGCAAATCACAAAAAAACTGGGTTGTGGCCGTGGACCCAGCTGTCAGCCCCTCCACGTACAGTACTCTTCTGATGGAATGTCGTTGACCACGTTGACCACGCCGCACCGAGAGCACCAAGGCGGTGGACGATGGCGAGGCCTAGGAAGGGGATGACGCGGAGCTAGGGAAGACACGGCAGTGGATGCCCACGTGGAAAGGAGTACGAGGGTTCAGTGGTTCGGCTGCGGTGTGAGGCTGCTGTCGCCGCAGGGCCTGGCTAGAGGTGGGAGTAGTAGGGGGCGATGAGGCCTCATCAGCAGCACAGCCGACCACTGGAGGCAGGGCAGGCGGTCTCCCCGGTGCTGGTTTGGGCGGCTGGTGCAAGAAAAGCAGCGATTGAAGAAGCAGCAGGACCGTTCGATTCAAGTCCAACGGTTACTGCTGCTAGAATCGTTTGTTGACTAAGTTAACAAGCCCTGCGTACGCGTCAACTTAGTAGGCCCACAGGTCAGCCTCCTAACCGGTGCACCCCAGATGTCAGTGGGAGGAATCATTTTTTCACGTAATAAGGAGGTAGTTGATTGCGTGCGGCCAGGCCAGCGGAGGGAGTAGGGTGGGCCGGGGAAGCCTGCGTGGCATCACAGCGGGCCATAAGAGGAGGGAGTAGCCAGTTCCGCCGGCGCTAGTTTAGGCGGCTAGAGTAGGAAGATCAGAGATTGAAGAAGCATGTCGGCCGTTGGATGGACATCCGACACTAACTGCTGCTAGAATCGTGTGTTCATTGACAAAGCCTTGCGTAAACAAGTCAGCCTCGACATCTGTGGCGTGTACAACCCATTTGCTATTATTTTTATAATTTTTACTCATTTTCTAATTCATATGGAATTTATAGCAGCCCGTTTTCCATTTTAAGAATTGCTGGCCATTTTCTGGTCAGTACCAAGGTCAAAAAAATAACTAAATATGTGGGAAATTTTGAAAATTCGCAATTTTTTGCCGGGGAACGAAATATTCTTAATCCGAAAATTAATAGCCATACTAAAACAAATTTAAAAATAAATTAGTAGTATGTCATGTTAAATCCAATGAAATATGTATAAGATATCATTGAAGAACAAAAACAAAAAAAGAAACTTATATCCCATTTGCTATAAATTTTTTGGAATTTTCAACCCCTTTTGATATTACTTTTAACAGACATTGACCATACTCTTAAGCCAGGCCGGAATGCATCCCTCCTCGTCTTAAAAGATTTGCAGCCTTGTAATTCGGAGAAAACAAATAGGCCTAGCTTGGGTATTCTTCAAAAAGAAATACTGGGCTACCTATTTTCCCAATGAACTGGTGCATGAGCATTTAGCTTTATCTATTTATTTACTTATTTATGTTTAGGGGACCATGAGCATGTACCTGGGCCGGATTCATGTGAGAGCCTCCCTTCTAGTTAATTATGGGCTTCTCTATTGGGCCTTCATCAGTGGGCTGCATGTTATCAACAAGTGGAAAATGTGTTCCGAGTTTCAAAAAAAAGGTGTTCCGTACGATAAATAGTATGCGCTACGTACGGTACGGGGCACTAAAGGATCGAACCATGCAACGACTTCCAAAACATTGTGTTGTCATTCTAACAACACATTTATTCAACCAACAGACGAAATATACTACTGATTGTACATTGAAAACAGCAGCAGCAGCAACCAGGGCTGGGGGTGCAACAGAAGCAGTAAGCAGGCCAGAAGAGTGAAGACGCAGCTCTTGCTTCCAAACCAAACATCAGCCATCATTACAAAAGGGCTACCAAAAAATAACAAGTGTATGCATCAAACTAAATAAAGATCCTACTACACCAAGTGTACGCATCTAACTAACTGGCTCAGTTAGACATTACTATTTATTAAGCTGTGGAGATTGGCTAGCGGCTTGAACCAGATGGGTGCCTGACGGGGGAAACTCCAGCCAGCAGGTCGAAGTCTGATACTTGCGAACCTCTCTCCTACTTTGGGCTGCAGAGCATGGCGTCACATATCAGGGTATGGTGCATGCAGAGACGCATGGTACGCCATGTACACACAGTTTTGCCTGATGAACGAAACCGCGCTGCCATCATGATCCTTGCCGTCGGTTATCTCCTGGTTAATCGGATAATTTAGTACGACAAACAAAGAACGTGTACCAAGGCTACTTACCAGCCTCCAGTCAAAAATTCCTGAAGGCCCGGAGAAGCTGGGATCCTGCTCAAAGACCTTGTAGTGACTGTGATTGTATTCCGCGAAACAACACATCCGGTACGTGCGAACGATCATCAATCTTTCGTCGTTGTCTGATCGAGCCAGGAACCACCTGCAACTGCCATGCCGCTTTTCTTTGAAAGGTTCTGGGATTAGGAAGGGTAGGGACACCAGGCGGCCTACAACATCATATCAAGTTGGAGTCAAATAAAAAAGGGCTCTTGGTTTAGTCAATCTTAAGAACAGCATGTTATGAGCATGAATATTTTTTCAGCAAATGTTGACAGTAATATAAGCAAGCCATCATGATATCATAGGAAAGTAACATACTGCTGTAACAGCCGTTTGTAGCGATGACTGGAGTAGGCCAGCAATACGTCCAGCCATAGAAGGAGTCGACAGCGTAAATGACGCCCTTGTGTTCAATGGCATCAGAGAACCATGGAGGATGTATGATCCTGCGATGGACGTGCAGATTTATCCACTTACCGCATTGACCTGTCAGATAGGCGAGACCGCGGTTGAAGAACGCAATTAGCCTGAAGTCTTTATAATTCGTAGATCTTGTGGGCACTTGGGACATTACAACCTTGAGCAAATCAAACTTGGTATCATGTTGGCTACTGTAAGATTCCGAGTATTCTGGGCCGCGGTGCCAAAGCAGTGCAGTGTTAATCGAAGGAAGGGGGATCAATCGCCGGGTGTAGACCTCCACGAGCATCCAGCTGCCGCGACCGTCGACAAGCACCATCCAAGACGTGTTCATGCCGACCCAGTACATACCGTTAATGTAGTTGAGGCTGACGGGGATCGGATCGCATTCAAGGGGGTTGATGCTCACCACCCTGCGATCGTTATGCTGCGTGACATGTCGTTTTTGAAGATCAGGTGGCATCAGCAAGCAAGGAGCTGGCTTAAAATGCTCCGGCCTGAGGGCTTTGAGTAAACGGTACAGCACCGACGAGCACGCGGCGAGCGACATGGTACTGAGATTGTCCACATGCGAAACAATGAGCTTGTTTACCTCTGTGGGGAGCGAATTCCAGCCACTCTTTCGGCGGACGCTGCTCGGTTCTGCCATTGTTAGTGCTTGGGTTTCGGACGAGGGGGGAGGCGCCTTAGTGGAGATGGAAGATTGGACGAGATTATGTGCGGACAAAGATGGAGAAGCAAATATGTGCTGCGGGAAGTGGACAGGTGATGATGACTACAGCACGCCGCTTGACTTACGAGACACATACCAGCAGCGTAGGGTCATGTCGATGCCAGACAACTTTCTTGAGTGATCACAGTACTCGTACTCCCTACAATGATATGCCCTAACTTGCTTGAGTAGAGTAGTAGAGTAGGACTCTGCTCTACTACTAGCACCGGAAGAGTAGTATATTCTAATATATAATAGTTACAAACTTCAATGCCCGAGCGTGGAACGACTACGAACCATGCTCAAAGACCGTGTCTACGTGGTGTTTGGACATGGGCGACAACCTCAACGCCAACGGTGCTGCTCCCATTG
Source organism: Triticum urartu (assembly GCF_056163025.1). NCBI lineage: Eukaryota > Viridiplantae > Streptophyta > Magnoliopsida > Poales > Poaceae > Triticum > Triticum urartu. Next base: position 165,378,152 of record NC_141875.1, read on the forward strand.
CACCATATGTGTTTATGTCCTTCCTGTTCGAAATCGTGGTAAAATTCATGTTTCTACTCTGTGTCCTACTACTATGCTAGTCCACATGATTAGTTGTGAACGATGACTTCTTCCCCGACCTTGGCAACCTCATCCTCGACGACATGGGCGACAACGTCAACGCCGGCAACCAGTGAGATACAGGGTGTAGGAAGCAGTTTGGGAATTTGCATGCCTTTCCAACCAGTGAGATACTACATACAAAGTCCGACAGAGAAATAAACACAAAGAAAGAAGCTAAAAGTAAACAATCAAACGAGCATTTTTGCATTTGTTTTGCATTGAATCATTTCACAAGCTTGACTAGTGTTGTTTTTCTACTTTTACAAAAACCGCATCGTAATGTTAAAACGTGCATTTGCACGTACATAAGTAATAGTAGTACTCCCTCCGTCTAGGTGTATAAGTCTTCCCTCCTTCTTGGTCACGGTGCACAACCAAAGATGACTTATTGACCTGGACGGAGGGAGTATCACAGTCTGCAAGCATATATCGAGAGAGACGTGTAGTGCGATAGTGGAAAAAAATTATATGAGACCAGGTCTCACGGTTAGCAGGTGAGACCCGTCCTGATGGATGACACGTGGCATTCACAAATCACAAAGCATTTAATGTCTCCCCCCCTGATTTTAAGTGGGGGTGGGGGATGCTTTGTGATTTGTGAATGCCACGTGTCATCCATCAGGATGGGTCTCGCGTGAGACCTGGTCTCATAGAATTATTTTCCTGTGATAGTATCTAATAAAGTTTGTGCTATATGCACGTACTTGCAAAATGCGTACGAATACACAAGGTTTCCAAACTTTCCCTTTTACATACTTAATTAAGGACGCTAAAAATTCCTGAACGTTCGGGATTAATCATTTGCCTCCCAAAACTAATGAGATCGCCTTACGAAACAAAAATTATACTCCTCCTAAAAGCCACGACGCTCGCGGGAGCGCTTGCGGCGCGCCACGAGTGCCCTGGTGCGCGGCCGTTTCCCAGTGCGCCGACACAACGCCTCTTCCTCAGCCTCGCAACTCACAAGGTGCTGAAGGGCGGCTTGCCGGCGGGCGAGCGCGATCTCACCGGTGTGGTGATCCGGCGCCAATAGGTACTCCTCCTCACTGGAAGCATGCACCCGGTCCACGTACCACCAAGCGTAGATGAGGCGCTTGGGCCCGACTGCACTCAGGCCGTCGGCACGGGCGTCCTCCGCCCCCCCCCCCCCTCACGGCCCTCGCACGAGCCTTCTGCCAAAGAGCCAATTGCCTGACTCTTTCAGACGCGACATAGGCCTCCCAGGCAGCTTGTTCCGCGGTGCGCTTCTCTTCCTCGGCCTTCTTCTCCGCCTCTATTTTGGCGCGCTCTACTGGAGGCAAAGCCTCCCACAAGGCGACATCCATTTGTTTCCAAAGCTCCTCAAGGCAGGGGGCTCGGCGGGCGGCGTGGCGTTCTCCTCGTAGCGGGGAGCCGACGCGTCCTCCGGCGCACGTGCTAGCGAGATTGGGAATGCCGACGAGTCCACCTCGACGCGTCGCGGCGAGGAGCGGAACGCCAACGCGCCCCCCTCGACTAGTGGCGGCGAGGAATGGAATGGCGACGCGTCGCGTAGCGGCAAGGAGCGGAACACCAACGCGTCCTCCTCGACTAGTGGCGGCGAGGAACCGAACGGCGACGCGTGACCGTCCGCGCAGTGCAGCGAGGGGCTACTAGGGCTTGGGAGGGGCGATGCCATGGTGGTCGACGTGAGAGGGGGGAGGAGATAGCGATGAACGTGAATGTGAGGGGGAGGAGATAGCGATGTCGTGGGAGGCGCGGTATTTATAGCGAGCAATGGCACACCTACATAAGATATGGACTGAGCTGCACTGACTTAACTGCCGGTCCAGTTGCGTCACTGACATGTGGGCCAGACCCCTGTTGGGCCCATATGTCAGTGACCAAATGCACCTGCAGTTAAGTAACAACTACGTGGGAATATTTGTTGGATTAAATTATGGGGGAGCGAAGGGGTGGAAATATTGCTGGTCACAACGGATTGGACGAGCGTGGGGGGAGGAGAGTCATGCATGCAGATTTTTTCACACAGGGTGGAGTGGTGGGATCACTGGAGGGAGAAGGAGAGTCTGGCAGGCATATTGTTTCCACACATGGAGAGGAAAAAATTTGGAGACGAACGGGCTTCCTGCAGGTATGGGGAACGGTGCATAATAAGTCATCTTGCATGTCGGGCTAGGTATAGTCTCAAGTCATTAAAAACAAACACGCCCCACACATGTTCGTATTTCAAGGTGCACTAAATTATTGCATGCGATGATTAAGGCTGGCCATAATGGTGGTATCTTAGCTGGTATCATGCACACGAGAATAGCAAACATGATGATGTGGCAAAGAATTAAAGAAGAGAGGGGGGTTAGAGTAACTAGAGTTCATGCATGCATTGGTAAACACATTTTTTGTGGAGAACGACAGCACTAGTTGAGTACTTTTGCAGACTTCAAAAACTATTCCACAATGTGTCAACATTCACAATGTCAAATCAATATTTTTACACTCATTATAAAACGTAGTTCTTATACTCCCTCCTTCCTTCTATATAGGGCCTAATGTGTTTTTCGAGGCTAACTTTGACCAAATGTTAGAGCAATAATATATGACATGCAACTTACACAAAGCACATCATCAAATTCGTATGTGAAAGGAGCTTTCAATGATATAATTTTCACATTATGCATGTCATGTAGTATTAATTTTATCAATAGTCAAAGGCGGTCTTGAAAAATGCATTAGGCCCTATATTGATGGATAATGTTTATTTGCTAATTAATAATCAGTACTCCCTCCATTTAGGTGAGCAAGTCATCTTAGATTGTGCACTATGACCAAGGAGGAGGGGAAAACGAGAGATCTTAATGTTTATTTGCTAATTAATAGCATTGCATGCAATGAACTAACCACTGCATGTCGTGTTTGGTAGTCTCAAGTCATTAAAAGCATGCACGCCCACATCTCCTATTGGTTGATATGTCAAGAAACAAGAAACGAGGTAGAAGTTAATGCACCGCGCCTAAGTGTTTTCGGAGTATTGTAGATATTGATATTTTTAGTATAAATTTGGTCGTGGGATTTCATTGATGCCTATCAAAGAGTTGACAAGTCTGCTATGCGTGACTTGAAGATGAAAGCGTTGAGCATCTCGAAGTTGATCAACAATCTTCAATTGTCAAAGATTAGCCGTTCTTCGATGTGTATATGTTGTAGTTTCTGTTTCTCTTAAGCGTGGTGTTCTTCGATGTGTAATAAGAAGAGTCTTAATCGTCCTAATTCTTTCGTTTTTAGCTTGATGTAGGAAGTGGGTGTTCTCACCTTGTAGTCTGTTTTTATTTATTTATTCCTTTTGAATTCACTTCTCCGAGTTCTGTTTATCTGGCTTCTACTAAATAGATCTAGGTTGCTCTGAGTATTGATCTAAAAAAGAAGTAACTTCATGTAAGGATGCAGTTCCTGCGAGGAGGGAAGTATGGTCAACCTCGAGATCATGTTTCCAAAATGAGGCTGGATTACACACAAGGTGCCAGTTCCCTAATGATGCTGGATTAGACACAAGGTGCAAATTCCCAGATGATGCTGGATTACACACAAGCTAGGTGGAGTCGTCAGCTGTTCGTGTCCTCGTGGCATTAGTAAAGGCTGAAAGAAAACGTGCAGCAGCCCTTGAGAATGTAGCTGAGTTCTTGAAGAAGCGAAAAGAGCAATCAGATGCTCTCTTCACCCAAGCCAAAGAAGAGATGGAAGAAGCCAGAAATAAGCTAGCACAGGCAGAGCAGGCTAGGCGTCTCCTGCTATCTAAAACTGTTGTCAATACAAAATTTCCTTCATAATAGCTAGGTTCAAATGTTTATCCAGTCAGCATGCCTGTTGTGATGTCCGTGCATCTATTGATGTGGCACAAAATGTTTTTTTCGGGTCATGTAATAACAACAATTACTTTCCAAACAATAACAGACGAAGCATTGGACATGGTATAGTTCACGCGCAAGCCCGACATTCCAAGTTCAACTTCCACATCAAACTCATGTTCACAGATATCTGCACATTCATACATAATGTCCTCAACCATGATTCACTTCAAAGCCAAAAAAATGTGTGGAGAGTTATAAATAAAGAAAATCCTCTAGTAGTTCCTGCTACCAGTGCGAGGACAACAAGTCAAGACCATGCGTGAATTAATTATATTTTAGACATTTTTGTGTTCTAAAATGCCTGTCGGCTCGCGGAAGGACGTGTTGCAGGCACACGCGCGGATTCAATGAAGGCAGGCGGGGCAGTCTTAAGTTGGTTGCACGCGGCGAGGAGGCGTGCTCAGCCGGGCCTGCAGTGAGTGTGGCCCTCTTGGCCGGCGCGCCGGTTCAATGCCTGCTCTATGAGAGGTCGCGTCCGTGTCAGAGCAATCACTCCCTCCAGTCCTTTTTTTATTTGGGTATAACAAAATCTCGTTTTCCATTCACATTTTAGTGGTAGGAGTTGTGCATATGTGTCTGAGAGAGAGAGAGGAGACGGTAGTCGGGGTTGTCTGATCGGTAAACAAATGAATAATGTCAGTCTGGGATGGAGACGAAAAGGAGACCGCAACAAATGTTGTGTCTACAGGAGAGATAGAGAGAGTAATTTTAGTGGTATGAGTCATATGTAGAGACATATAGGGTTTGTGAGAGAATCCCATAGAGAGAAAGACAAAGTGAAAGACGAGTGGAGACTGTGTGTTTGGCGGTGAAAAAGAAAGCTTAGGTACCGAGTGATACCAGAGAACAGTAGAGACATGAGAGATAATGAAAACCGTGTAATTTATAATGATAGGGAGAGTGTGACACTTCTCAAGGGAGACGTCGAGAGACCATGTTTGTGAGGATAGGAGCAACATGAAGTGAGCGTGCGGGTGAGCTGGAGAAAAGAGAGTGATAGCTACCTGAAGGAGCATGCATGCGAGAGAGATGGGCGTGAAAGGAGTGAACAAAAAAGGGATTCAAATATTTGAATTCGAGATGATGATACATGTAATCCATACTCGAACCAAAATTGATCTATCAAACATGCATACTCATATGAATTCACGCACATCTATGTTATTTAATATGTAGATATTATTGATCCATACATTTTAGTAGAACATAATTTGGTTAAAAAAATCGAATTCAACCTTAAGATTTCGAGATCGTTGTATTTCTAAATCATATTATACATATAAAGGAGCAGAATTCTTTGTTGTGCTTTTGAAAGTATATATATACAAAAAATGATGTATATAGAATGTAATTCCAATTGAAAATGGATCCCGCCCGAAAAAAATAGAATACAAATGGGATTCGAATTGAGTTGGCAAGTAAACGTGCACTCTGCAAAATTTGAACGAAGCGGGGAAAGTCGCAGTAACCGCCCGAAACCAAAATCTGCGAGATGGAAATCACTACTGCCTATCCCTGCCACGCAAAGCCTATATGCTGGATTTCTATAGGTTTCGATAGGGGTAGGTTTGTAATTTCACCCAAATGTGACGTAACCGCCTCTCACCTGGATTCATACACGGTAGGCGCCAAAACACAGTGTGTCCTCAGCTGAAATGGACTCCCTCCCTGATTCATATTCATACACGGTGGGCGCCAAAAACAAACTCTCGTCGGCAAATATTCGGTGTATGCGAGATTACCGTCATATCCCCAACTGACTAGTGTTGCTGTGATGTAGTAGAAATTTGAAACGGGGGCTAAGTTTGTAAATTTCCTCGCATTTGAGACAAGCGCGCCCTGAATACATGGTTTCCCCCATCCTCTCTACCTCCCTTTCCCCATCCGTACTCCATGGGCGCCAAAACACCCTCTCCACCCCACCCTCCTCCGTCCGCCGCCGTCCACCACCCCATCCACCGCCGTCCTCCTCCACCATGCCGGAGCTGATACCCCGACGCCGCCGTCCATTACAAGAGATCGACCTCTCTCATCCACGGCTTCGGACCAGGATCCTTGCATCCCGTCCTCTCGCTTCATCCCCGCCATCGTCCACCTTGCCGGCGCCGCTCCTACGACCGTCTTGTCCACCGCGCCCCGCCGCCACCATCTACCCTCCTAGATCTGCTTCCACACCGCCGACAGCCATCGCTACCGCAGCACCGTCAAATTCTCAGCAGATGCGTACACGGCGCCGCACTAGAGGCGATACTCTTTCGTATCTGCTCAACTTATTTATCGCAGCAAGAAAATAGATCGCCACTGCTTTACTATGATTTCTTGTCTTGGTTGCGAAGTTGCCTTTGTCCGGTTTGCACCTTCAGATCCGCCATGGCACGCTCAACACCATACTCGCAATGCTTATGGTTTTCCCCTTTTATATTCCACACTAGTTAAATCACAGTAGACTAAATTTCAAAATTGGGTCAGTCGATTTTTCAAAGTTCGCCGGTGCGATCGAAGGGGCCCGGGTGGTTGTGGAGCCTCGCCGAACGAAGAAAACTCGATGTGGGTGGGGATTGGGGTGGCGGTGGGGGCCGGTGGTCTGGCCGGCAGCCCGTGCGGTGTTCTGTATGGGAAGAATCAGAGACGAGGAAGAAGAAGGGTTAGGAGACGTAGGATCTTCATCCAACCGCCTGAAATGGTCGAGAGACAGCTAGGAGTTGCATTCTTAATGATCTCTGGTTCATCATGTGTGGGCACTCTGCAACCAACATTTTATTATCCAAAATCTGCTTGCTCTTCTTTACCATGTTCCTCTTCCGTTCTTCTTTAATATGTACTCTCTCCGTTCCTAAATACAAGTCTTTGTATAGATTCCACCATGGACTACATATGGAGCAAAATGAGTGAATCTACACTCTAAAATGTACCTGGATACATCTGTATGTGATCCATAGTGGAAATCTCTACCAAGACATATATTTTGGAACGGAGGGAGTATGATAGTAGTACAGTATGTTCCTTGTACTGAAGATGAGCAGGGACATTTGCAGTGTAGAGGTCTATACGGTCGGTTGTGATGGAAACTTTGAGCCTCTTTGATTCGTAGGATCTTGTAAACATAGGAATAGGATTTGTAGTGGCCTGCCCACTTGAATCCTATAAGAATAGCAAGGAAATGCGGGGAGCTGTGTCTCCTTTGAGAGTTACATTGATATTAACAATACCGCACCTTCACTTGAAGAGAGCTGGTATCTGAAGCCTTTCTAGCCATACCGGCAATACTAGCACATATATTCCAGCAAGTTCCACTTTGCTGATTTTACTCTGATGCTTAAGGTTTTCCCGTTATATCTACACTATGATCTGTGTAGCTGCTTTGTGTCGCACTAGCAGCAGTCCACTCCTGAAGCTAAACACTGCAATGACTTACAAAATTGGCACCAAGGCATTGAGTGCCATTCTGGATGCAATGAAACTCATACGCTCCCCACCTGTTGATTCTTGTTTAGAATATGATCCTAATGACTATTCTAACGTCTAGGAGTCAAAGGCAGATGGCATGTCCTGTTCACCCATCAAGGTGCCTGTTCTAATTTGGCAATGTTTTATTGATTGCGGGTATCTTGCATATGTTGTCTTGCATTTCTTCTACTTTGTTGCACCGCCATCTGCTTAGTTTACTCATCATATATGTTGAGATGCCATGCCCATCCATTATCAATAATTCTATCTGTCATCACACCATGTTTTTCCACTCAAATGCTGTTCTTGTGCATCAGACATCAAAAAGGAAGAGGGTGATTGCCGAACCTGAAGGAGCACCAACAAAGTCCTTGAAAAACGTGGTGGTGCCGGAGAAATCAGACAGCACCCCACTTATATTGGATGTACAACCAATGACACAAAACGTAGGACCGACTCCAGCAGACTGTACCCATACTTCATTGGCCACGCCACTAGCCCCACCACATCGGACCTACACTCCAGCAAAAGGTATACCGATTTCATTTGCCATAGCACCAGCTGTACCACAGAAAAATCCCACTCCAGCAAAAAGTACAGCAAGTCCATTGGCCGAAGACCTATCCCAACTGCAGAGACGGCCAATTCCTGCAGATTGGAACCCCATTCCATTTATTCCCAGTTTAAAAGACAATGCTTTCAATGTTGTTAGGGACTACGTGCATATATTCCCATCATGGGAAGATTATTGTGAAGACAAACACCATTTTCACATCTTCCTGTCCAACTTACGTGTAAGTGCTATTATTCATGGCTATTATTTTCCTATTTTCTACTGATTGAACACATCAATGATTTACATTACATTGTTGTAACTAGGCGAGGGTCAATCTGGATAGTCATGACGAGCAAAGCTTGCTTGTGCTTTTCAAGGAAGCATTGCAGCAGTATCGGTGATACCTGAGGAAATCACACTTTGATGGCAAGTCTATAAACGAATTTCCGGTGAAGTCTCCTGTGCTAAATTTAGAAGACATTGAATGGAAAAACCTTATTATGCACTGGTCTCGTTCCCAGGATGAGGTACTGTCTATGAAATCACATGAGAATTTGAACTTCTACTTTTCCGCATGTGCCTTACGGATCTTTTTTGCAGGAAATCTGCTCGAAGAAGAATTCCGGTTTGACAAGAACGACAGGATATCGCAAATATGTTGTCCGCTGCTTTGCTCTTGTTAGTACATGTTGTCCTGTATCACTGTACTTGCATACATACCTGGTTCATTATGTGACAGTAGTATGCATGATAGCTTGCTTATCAGTTGTTTGCTCCAAATTATCTGATCTGTATGAATGGCTACATTAGTGTAGAATATATCCAATGCTAATGTTTTTTTAGCTCTGCATTGTTCTTGTAAGTACATGATGTCCTTTATCAGTGTACTTATAATGACAGGTAGTTTTTCATGTACCATCACTCTGCAGCTTATTTTCCTTTGCCCTCCATTTTCTACACATCAGATCTATATTTACTCTTACCATAAGGTTGGTACTGAAGAAGTTTAGTTGTGCATTGCTCTTGGCTGTACCTTTTGCCTGTATCACTGCACTTACATTTATAGCTACTTGGTTATGTAGCATCACTCTTCATCTTATCTTAAATATTCTCCATTTTTTCGTATATTATCACATCTATATTTACTCTTAACAAAATGTAGAATAAAGGCAATGCTTTTGAAGAAGATTCTGTGGTAAACTTCTTGAATTGCCCCCCCCCCCATCAGCATGGACAAGGCCTTTATAGAGCCTGTCTTCACCAATAATGTAAGTTTGTCCATCTCAAGCCTTCAAACTTTGTTGTATATATTTGGTTAGGCATGACTGCAACAATTGTTTATTTTTGGTGTTTGCATCAAATTGCTTGTTTAAAGTTTATTATGTGTAGTTCATAAACAAAAGTTCGTCCTTTCTCAATTTAAGTTTTCAGTTGTACAACCAAGTTCCTTCTTCATACCATGTAAATTAAACTATACAGAGCAAGTGATCTTCTTTTGCACTTCATGTATGCTTCTGTTCGTCATCTGTAATCCAGTGGTGTGGTGAACCTACCCACTACAGCACATTGTCATATTCTGCAATGTCTTAACTATGAAAAATGTCATATCATTCTACTATTATTTAAACCATCTCTTTATTTGCCAATCTGAAATGGTATAAATTGACAGCACACTAACCATTGAAACTTATGAGTTCTTGATCTATAATCCAGTGGTGTCGTGAAGCTGCCAACTCCTTCACAATGTCATTTCTTGCCATGTCTTGACCTGAACAAGACCATATTGTGTTAATGCAAATTTAAACCATGTCACTTTATTTGTCAGTAAGAAATGTGATGAATTGTCAGCACTGTTACTTTTATGTGCAAAACCTGTCATCTGTCTGCTTGTTTATCTTTCAGAGTGAGGAAGATATAAGTGTTGAACAAGCTTAGTCTCATCCTCTTGCTCGGCTGCTTGCGCTGCAGCTCCCCAGCAGGGCTAACCTTTCTTGAACTCTATTGAAGTGCTGTCGGTTTTGTATATTTTTTTGTCGGCGTGTTTATTTGCACTGGTGGTGATCTTTGATGCCCATTGTATGTAATCTGCTGTTTGCTTGTGCTTTATTACCATAGTGGCAAACTTTGATGCCCAGTGGATGTAATATGCCGTAATTTCTTTATTGTATAATATAGGGTTTTTTTTCTTATTCACGATGCTGCCATTATTTTACTGTATATATATATATATCCTGTCTTCGCAGTAAACCGGCCAAACCGTAAAATTACGGTACATAATCGGGTCGTCATGCAATCACGATGTAGGTTGGGCCTTAAACGTGCCGAACAGCTCACGGGCCGGCAGCTGCCCGAAATGAACCCCGGCCCATGATTGTGTGAATCAAATCACGGGCTTTTAATAGGCCGAAAAATTGTCTCGGTCCTTGTTTGGCCCATTCAGATATCGGCTGCGAGAAGGCCAGATGCAAACCGGGTCGTAGTTAGGCCCAACTATATGACGGGCTTTTAACAGGCTGAAATTAATATAGGGCTGAAATGTTAAATGGGCCCTTAACAGGCCAAAACTAATATCAGGCCGAATTACTAAGTGGGCCTTTAGCAAGTGGGCCCAAAAGCATAATGTCCAGTTGACGGGCTGAATCTGATATGGGCCATAATTAGGCCCAATACCTCTTAAAGGGCCGGACCTGATCTAGGCCGTAATTTGGCCCAGAACGTGGTACGCTTTTAACAGGATGGATCTCATATTGGGCCACTATTAGGCCCAAAGCGTGGCAGGCCATTAATAGACAGTATCAAATATGGGTCGGCATTTGGCCCAAAACATGGCAGCCAGTTAACGGGCCGGCCTACTAGGGTCCTCAAAATCTTGTGGGCCTACAGCTGGGCCGACCCATTAATGTCGGCGAAATCTCATGGGCCTTTAGCTGGCCCGGCCCATTATGATCCGCAAGAATTTTGTGGGCCTTTACCTGGGCCGGCCTATTATGGCACACAAAAATCTTGTGGGCCTTTACCTGGGCCGGCCCATTATGGCCTGCGAAATCTTGTGGGCCTTTAGCTGGGCCAGCCCATTATGGTCCGCAAAATCTCGTGGGCCTTTAGTTGGGCCGGCCCATTATGGTCCGCAAAATCTTGTGGGCCTTTTGTTGGGCCGGCCCATTTAAACTTGTTGGGTCATGCCACGTGTCGACGTATCATAGGTGCCTTCTGTCCAGTGAGTGGATGACATCTGTCCCGACGATGAGCCGACACGTGTTTCCTCTAGCCAACGATGATTTTACACATGGAAAATCCCCATTGGTCGGGGCTGTTAACGGGTTATCGGATCCAAAACCTGACCCGATAGCTTAACGGTGTTCCGTTACGGTGGATGCCACGTGTCGGTCACCCTTGACGAAAGCACTTCTGTGACGCGCGATTTATCATCATGGAAGTGGACACTTCCGTGATGATAATTTTGGTAATGTCATGGAACACTTCTACGACAGCACATGTATGACTATCTTGATTCTGTCATAAATTTTTCATGGATGTACATGCATGACAAAAAAGCGACCTACTGTGACAAACACGTATCATCACGGAAGTGTATTTTTTTGTAGTGCTATCTGATGTTGGCATGTCATACATAGTCATCACTTAGTCACTCATACTACAACAAGGTTGGCTATAAGTGTATTTTTTACTCCTCTCTATCTCTTTCTTCGTACTCAAGGAAGAAACGGTGCTAAGCGCGTGTATTTATTGCATTTGCCAAGGAGTGACCTCTTCCAATGAAATGGTGTTGCTAAGTTTGCTTCATTTAATTAGCTATAGACTCAAAATTGTCTTTTCACCTAGGTACATGCGCTTAGCACCGTTTCTTCCTTGGGTCACCAAACTAGTCTCTCTCTTCTTGATTAACTTGCCACATCAGACTTTATGCCTATGTTGCAAGCTTAAGCACCTGTAGGAGCAAGTAAAAGTAAGTACAATAGTGCGCTTTACATGGCATTTTTGCATATGTGGAGGAAAGAGAGGCAGGGAAAAAGTGGAGAAGTGGGCTCTCATGCAAGAGCCAGTCTCTACTACATGGTGGAGCATTGGGAGAGGCACCTGTATGGAGGTGGTCAGGAATCTGGGAGACTCACGCCGGTCGTAGCGCCGCAGTTAAAATGATAATGGCAAGTCAAATCACGGGGCCCCACCTGTCCAGCAGTAACTCACTGTCCAATCACACAGCCCTACGTTTGCAGCAGCCTACTCCCTCGTCTTCTCGCGTCTCTGTCGAACCGACTAGGCGGAACTGCCCCGCCACCTACCGCGCAGGAAAAGCCCCGCCCTCGACTTTTAAATAGTATACAGTATATTGATTTTGTATCCATGGATTGCGCCCGCGCCATGGAGCAAAGTGTCTAGAAAATGGAGGAGAGACAGTGGTCTTGCAATAGAGAAGAGGGAGAGGCGAGACAGTGGTTTTGGAATGGAGATGATGGAGAGGAGAGGAGGTGGTTTTGCAATGGAGAAGAGGGAGAGGAGCGTGCGGTAGCGATTTAGGATTGGACGAGAGGGCTGGCGCGCTCTGACTGGATCAAAATCAAAATCAATTTACCCTACAATTAAGAAAGCGACCCCACATTAACTAGTCTCCCTTTTATTCCGGGTCATAATTGACCATGATTTTCGCACATAAAATATATGTTATACGTTGTATACAAGGCCACTATCAAAATTACAATTTGCAACTATACAAGGCCACTAACATTAATCGAGCCAAAATTGATGGCGTTTGCCTCATACTAGCACCCGAGGACATTAATATCCCTTGTGTGCATGCGGGAGTGAGAAGGTTAGCTTGCATTCCCAACATTAATCAACCAATGAGGATTAAGAGGGTTGGCTTGTTGTGCTTGGGAGAGAAAAACCACATTAATTAACACGATAATCAAGGTGACAAGCTAGCTTGCAACATTGACTTAAACATAGCATTGATTTTTACCTTGGTACCTGTAATATGAGTTTGTGGCTGAGGGAGTCCTGGATTAGGGGGTGATCGGGTAGCTGGACTATACCTCAGCCGGACTCCAGGACTATGAAGATATAAGATTGAAGACTTCGTCCCGTGTCCGGATGGGACTTTCCTTGGCGTGGAAGGCAAGCTTGGCGATGCGGATATTCAAGATCTCCTACCATTGTAACCGACTCTGTGTAACCCTAACCCTATCCGGTACCTATATAAACCGGAGGGTTGTAGTCCGTAGGCAATCAACTCCATACACAACAATCATACCATAGGCTAGCTTCTAGGGTTTAGCCTCCTTGATCTCGTGGTAGATCTACTCTTGTACTACCCATATCATCAATATTAATCAAGCAGGAGTAGGGTATTACCTCCATCGAGAGGGCTCGAACCTGGGTAAAAACATCGTGTCCCTTGTCTCCTGTTACCATCCGGCCTAGACGCACAGTTCGGGACCCCCTACCCGAGATCCGCCGATTTTGACACCGACAGTGGCCTTGTATACAAAAATGGAGGGAGTATAATTTGAAAGTACATTCAGATACAAACCAAACGATACAATTTTTGGTGACATGCATTCACATTTTGCTTGTCAAATACAGTACGTGGTCAAACTTTGACCCAAAATACGCGAAACAACAAAAAAATACTTCCAAGACCAGCGCCGCTCTTCCACTCTTCTCCTCTTAAACCACCATCGCTCCTCTCCTATTCCAATCTAAATGCAGCGCCGCTCCTCTCCTCTTCCATTTCAAAACCACCGCCCCTCCTCTCCTGTTCCAGTCCAAAACCAGCGTCGCTCCTCTCCCGTTCTAATCCAAAACCAGCGCTGCTCCTCTCCTCTTCCATTCAAAAACCACCGCCGGTGAGTGAAGGTGCTTTGGAGAAGTAGATCGATGGAGGAGTACAACCGATACGTGAGGATCGCAGACGACGACCCTGTGAAGCTAGCTAGGATGTTGGAGATACAATATTCGTTTGACAACAAGGACCAACTAGCGGCGACGGCGACATCCATGGCCAAATATCTGCAACAGAGCGAAAAGGCAGCGATACTCCCGGAGGGAGTCGCGCCGGAGTACATAGAGCTGCTCCTCTAGGCCATGGAGCAAACAGATTCACCGAATCCGATCGTGAGGGAGCGGTGGCGGGAGTATCGATCCCAGATGGAGCATCCACCAGAGATTGAAGGATCGAGCATCTACAGGGTGCCGTTTGTGACGGTGTCCTGCCAGAGCGAGCCGGTGGAGTCTTCGTCGACCGAACCCAACTACAAGAGGAGAAAAGCAGTTGGCCCGATGACGCTTCCCCGCCATCGTCTCCCTCGTCGTCCACATCGTCTCACGGGGCGGCTTTCTACCACCGAGGAATAGGAGGGGGCTGCCCCCCCAGCCCAATAGTCGGACAGGTTGTGAATTGTCCGGAGGAGCTTAGGGTTGTCAGTATTTGCAGGTTGTGAATTGTGTTTTGTGTTGTGTATTTTGAGAGTACTTTCAGATATGAATGTCTTTTGAATTTCAGATTTGCAGTATTGAGCATATAAAGTATTTTATGAATTCTAGAGATCTATTTTTAGCACTTAAAAATGTAGTTTCATAGGAGTATAAAAGTGCAGACAATGTGATTCTCAGAGAAGAAACTGCAAGTTTCAGTTTCAGATAAGAAACTGCAAGTTCAGTTTCAGATAAGAAACTGCAACTTTCAGAGGCAGAGCATTTATATTAACACGACCTTTTCAAACAGGGTTAACATCATGTTGGAAGTTTTATTCATGGTCAAAAATGGAACTACCAGCCAGTTAACATCATGTTGATCAACATTCATGCATAGCACATCTTCATATGATGCACAGTCAAAATGCCCACACAACGTCGAGTGTGCGAAACACAGAGAAAACGAGGGACGAAGTTTTGACAAGTGTTGGACGTGGTTTTGGGCTGCCCCGTCTAGGATTTCATTTTTAACATGCGCAGCCCAAGACCTCGGATGGGAGGTCCATAGGCCTGTTTGTATTTTCTTAGGGCCGTCATGTATCGACCGACCTATGGACCTCCCATCCGAGGTTTTATTTTTGGTAGCCCAATTTATGTATTTTTTTTGAAGAAAACGCAGAGGTCTGTTCTATTTTTCTATATAAGAATAGGAACGCCAGGTCCAACTTATGTTTCCCTTCTAACTATATTATATATATTTAAATTATTTTATATGTTGACTGTTTGGTTCACATACTCCCTCCTTTTCGGTTTATAGGGCTTATCTCAAAATTTTAGTTTTTCCATTTTATAAGCTCAATTTGGTTGTTTTCCATCACATGTTCAGATTCCAAGGTGCATTAAATCATTGCATGCAAGTATTAAGAGAAAATTGACCAATGGATGTACTTTATGCATGCATGCATTGCAATTTATGCATTGATAAACATAATTTTTTGAGGAAAAAAAGTGCATTAATTAGGTGCTTTTGCAAACTACAAAAAGTATTCCACCATTCATCATCTACCTTGGTTGGTGAGATTTTTGAATTAAGCCCTATAAACCGAAAAGGAGGGAGTAATTGGCAAATAGATCTCGCCGCCACCCCCCGCCTCCTGAATCCGGGCGCGCCTGCCCCCCTCAGCAAGTCCGCTCGCACGCCCCATGGAGTCGCCGGCCATATCCATGGAGGAATGGCTGGAAGACAGGCAGATGTACAAGATGCATCTCCCGCATGTCTACAAAGCCTTCCGGCGGATGCTCCAGCCGCTCGACTCCGTCGTGCCGGCGGTGCTGCGGGAGACTCGAGGGAGGAGATGGAGGGAGCGGGCGATGCGGATCCGCGACGACGCTCTCTCCTGGACCCAGTGCACGCGCGAATGGAGGGAAGCAGAGGAGGAAGCTGCGAGGGAGGAAGCCGAGGAGGGACCGATTCCGTTCTCTCACTCGCGCAGGTATGCTCAGATGTGCAAGGATCATGTGGATTGGGAGCTGCTGAATCTAGCCTTGCGGATCTACTTCGAAGGAGATTTCTCGGAGAAGCACAGGATGCCCCACCCCAGTGAGCCGCCGATTGCGTTTGTTCGATGGGCGAAAGGAGAAGTGAATTCAGGAGATCCATGTTGTGTTGTGAGATGGGAATGCTTGACTGGACTCCTGCCCACCAGCACGCCACCGGAGCCGGAGCAGGTGGATCCCCTACCTTACCTCTCCCCCAAACCTGCAGAAGATTGAAATTAGGCTTGCAATCTGCTTCACTTGAGCTGTCTGGTGGTTATTTCTGCTTCCTGAGAGACAACATCTGGCTGGAGGATGAGAATGAACCAGGAACTCCGATGAATTTCCCCTATCACAATGGGGGGGAGCGCCGGTTGGGCAGTGGTACGGCCCACCTCCGCCCCAAATGGGGCACAATCTGGGCAGGCTCCTGTAATTGCCCAAGATCAATCTGCTGGTGGTTCTGACTCTCAGATCAGTGGGAAATCTCAAGGCAAGAATCAGCAAAAGAAGAGATAGGACATCCAGAAAACTGCTCCTGCCCCTGCTTCCGGCCATATGGCATACTCTGAGGTGATCTGCTACAACTGTGGGGAACTAGGGCATCATTTGGATAAATGTGTCAAGCCCAAGAGTTGATTTATCTGCAAAATGGTTATCCATAAAGTTGAGAATTACCCTGTCAGAAGGAAAACCCACAGTTCTGCTAGATATGTTGGAAGTGCTGCTCTAGGATTATGTCCACCGTTGACAGAATTTTCTGTGACACATAATTAGATAGTTTCTTTCCCCTTTCTAGTTGTAGAGCTCTGCCCAGATGTGGTAGTGACCACACTCCTTTGCTCTGGGACTCTGGTCTTAACCAAACTCCAAAGAGCAATAGTTTTAAATTTGAAAAGTGGTGGTTCCTTAGAGAAGATTTTACTGAGCTAGTCAGGAAAATCTGGAATGAGCCTATTGGGAGCAGCTGCCCCCTAGAAAATTGGTAGATCAAAATCAGGAGATTTAGAAGAACTACCAAAGGGTGGAACTCCAATGAGGAAGCTAATCTTAGAAGATACAAAAGGCTTCTCCTCCTTAAGTTTGATTCTCTAGATATTAAGGCAGAAACCACTGACCTCTCTGAGGCTGAGACTAATAGATTAAACTTTGTCCATGGAGAGCTCAAGAAATTTTGGCTTCAAGAAGAAATCAAAGCCAAACAAAGGTCTAGAGATAGGAACATTAAGGAGGGTGATAGAAATACTGCTTACTTCCATGCAGTAGCTAACCAGAGGAGGAGGAAAACCCTCATTCACTCCCTTGATGGCCCTAATGGCCATGTTACTGAGGTAGATGAGATGCTGAAAGTGGCTAGTGACTTCTACAAAGACCTGTTTAAGAAAGAAAACCCTTCTGGGTTCTCTCTACAAAACAATTTTTTCCATGCTTCTGAAAAAGTCTCTCCTGCTGAAAATGAGCTGCTAGAAGCCCCTTTTTCAGAGACAGAGGTGAAGGAAGCCATTTTTAGCTCTTATCCTAATGGGGCTCCTAGTCCTGATGGGATCCCTTCTTGTTTTACCAGCATTTTTGGGACTTAGTGAAAAATGATCTCTTAGATCTTTTCCAAGCCTTTTATAGAGGAGAGTTGGATCCAGCAACTTACTCAAGGGGGGTCTGTTGGGGTCAAGTTAAATAACTGTGAAAGTGATTTTTTTCCTTGCTGGTAAAGGCCTTAGGAAAGGTGACCCCATATCCCCGCTTTTGTTTAATTTAGTAGTGGACGTTCTTACTAAAATGCTGAGCAAAGCTGCTGATCATAGTCTGATTGCAGGGCTCTGTCCTGAGGTCTGCCCTGGTGGCATCATCTGCCTTCAATATGCAGATGATACCATCCTTTTCTTAGACAATGACTCCACACATGCTAGCAATCTGAAAACTGTTCTAACTTGGTTTGAACAAGTCTCAGGCATGAGAATCAACTACTCTAAAAGTGAACTCATCCCTATCAACATGGATGATCAGGAGTTAGCTGACTTCCTCTCTATTCTAGTCTGTAATAAAGGTAACTTCCCCATTAAGTACCTAGGTATCCCTCTCCACTATGATAAACTGAGGAGAGAGGATATCCAACCCTTCTGGATAAAATCATTAAAAGGATTGCTGGCTGGAGGGGCAAACTTCTCTCTTACAGAGGTAGATTGATCCTCATACAAGCTTGTTTGGCTAGCATTCCAGTGTATCTACTCTCCTTCTTCAAGTTCCCTAAATGGGCAGTGAACCTCATCAATTCTCACATGTCTCATTGCTTGTGGAATGATTTTGAGGGAAATAGGAAGCTACACCTTACTAATTGGGCCCTAGTCTCTATGAAAAAAGATTTTGGAGGCCTAGGCATACCTAACCTCCAAGAAATTAACATCTGTCTTCTAGGGTCTTGGATTAAAAGATTCTATGAGGAAGACCTGAAACCCTGGAAGCTTCTTATTGCCCATAAATACCTAGGAAATAAACCTAATATTTTTGTCCCTTCCTCCAACCTAAGACCTCTAGATTATGGAAAGGGTTAAAATCTATTATGCATGCTGTGAAATTTGGCTACAGATGGAACATAGGGGATGGGAGCAGAACCAGGTTCTGGGAAGATACTTGGTTTGGCACATCCCCCCTAGCAGTCCAATTTTTGCCTATTTACTCTGTCCGCAATGAGCTTAACAAAAGTGTCAATGAAGTTTGGGACGGTCAATGCCTAAAACTCTCTTTTAGAAGGAACTTTAGTGATAGTCTCATGGAATAATGGTTCCACTTGGAGGAAATTGCCAAAAGCATTACCTTTACTGCCGAGCGGGATGCCCTGATTTGGCAGCTGGACAATAAGGGGAAGTATTCCTCCAGCTCCCTCTATCATGTTATCAACTTTAGATGGGTTCAATCCGTGTTTATCCCTGCTGTCTAGAAATTGAGAGTTCCCCCTAAAATTCATGTATTTCTTTGGCTTCTCTCCAAAAACAAATTGATGACTAGGGATAACCTTAGGAAGAGATACATTATCACACCCCTTGATTGTGTTTACTGCTTGGAACAAGAGTCTTGTTCTCACCTATTTTTTGAATGTATAGATGCTAAACATCTCTGGGCCCACATTGAGGAATATTTCTCTAGTCAGATTGGCTCATCCTTCGAATCTGTCGCCAGATTCTGGATTGCTACCAAAAAGTGCTCAGTTTTAAACACTGTTAGCTCAGCTATCCTTTGGTGCCTCTGGAAATATAGAAATGCTATGATTTTCAGTAACACCTCCTAGATTTCCATTCCGCAGGTCTTGAGGTTGATCAGGAACATGGTGAGGAACTGGGCAATTCTCTCCTCCGGATCAGACAAGGACAAGTTGACGAGCTTCGTGGAAACCCTAACAAGATCCCTCCAGAAACCGTTGGCGATCACTTGTGGCTGAACAAGGCTCGACCTGCTCTGGGGCTGGACCCGTGGGCTCGTCTCAAGATCTCTGATGAAGATGATGGGCACCTGGCGCCGAAAAAGAGGGACATTCACCATGCTACGCCTTCCAGCTCGGTGTCTCCGCTTGCTTACTGGTCATCGCAGGCTGACACGGCCCCTCGGCTGAAGACCATGAAGGCTTCACTGGACCCTCCTTGTGTCATTTGAGTGCTCTATCCGCTCTGCCTTTGGCACCACTCGGGTGATTTGTGTTATTCAGAGAACTTGTTCATCCACCCCCCTAGTTTGTAGCTTTTCTACCTTTGCTTTCGAACTGCTCTTTGAGCTGCTGTATCAGAATATGTTGTGGTTTCGTTCTCAGCAATGGAACCGGGGAGATGCTCCCTATTTTTCTAAAAAAATATTTTATATGTTATTGTATATTATTTTTTATTGTCATCATATATTTAACAGATACTTACATATGTAAGAAAACAATATCGCACATCTTATTAACTTATAAAAATAATTTCTTAACAAATAAAATCCTGGATTGTTTTGGCACGAAAATCCTGGTGATTGTGTACAAAAGCTTGGTAAGATTTAAAGACGAATGTAATAATATCACTTATTATTTAAATATATTTATAACAAAATGCTCAGCCCCTTTTTATTTTTTGATAACATTGCTGGCCCAACCCAACATTATAATTAGAATCAGCCCAGCAAAATCGTGTATTTTGAGAAAGTGCAAATGGCCTGTAATTTTTTAGGAAATAAAATAAACGGGCCGCATGGACGCTACATTATTTGTTCACCCAGCCCAGCTAATAGCTGTAATTCAAAAAAAAGATCAAATTGACTGTAAATTCTACCGCGCGAAAAAAGACTGTAAATTCTGAAAAAATGGGTTGAATACGTGCCACATTTTTGGAGGCTGAAATGTGGGCCAATAGTTCGAAGCCAATGCAAGTCGTTGTCAATTTAGTCAACAAATGATTTTGACATGTTAGCCGTTGGATTTACATCCAACGACCGGCATCCATCTTCAATCTCTCGTCTTCTTCCTCCAGCGCCGTTGGGACCACCTCCCACCTCCTGCTGCTAGCAGCTCTTCTTAGCACGCTTCGCTATGAAGCGCTACTCCATCGTTGGCCAGGCCATCCCTCCACCCCTCCACACCTCCTGTTCTTCTCCACCAACTGCCGAACCACACAGCACTAGAACCAGTTAACCCTCGTACACCTCTCTGTCTGCGACTCTACTCCCGCATCTTCCCATCTCCGGCTTTTTGCTATCCGGGGCCTCGCCGTCGTCCACCACCTTGGATGCGCTCGGCGCGGCATGGTCAACATGGTCAACGAACGACACCATCGGAAGTAGACTGTGCGTGGACAGGCTGACAGCTGGGTCCACGGCCGCACACAAGGAAATGCCTCCTTATTACGCGCAAAATAATGATTCCTCCACCTGACATCTGGGACCCACCGGAAGGGCCTCTGTATTTCATGAAATAAAGTGCCCCCCGCTGACATGTCGGACCCACCAGCTATCTTCGCACGCAAGGAAGTGCCTCCTTATTACTCACAAAAAGTGAATATTCCCCCAGCCAGCTGGAACCCAGCATAGTGGGAGGCTGACTTGTAGGCCTACCAAGTTGACGGGGCCGGAGGGCTTTGTCAACTTAGTCAATATGAACGATTCTAGCTCCTGTTACCATACGATGTTCATCCAACGGCCATAGTGCTTCTTCAACCTCTGGTCTTCTTGCTCCAGCCGCCCAAACCAGCGCCGGTCGTGCTGCGTGCTCCTGCCTCCCGTGGCCGGCTGTGATGCCGCGGAGGCCTCACCACCCCCTACTACTCCCACCACTGGCCAGGCCATCCCTCTACTCACCCGCACCCCCTGTTATTCTGCGGCGACAGCAGCCTCACACCGCAGTCGAACCAGTGAACCCTCGTACTCCTCTTCGCGTGGGCATCCACTATTGCGTCTTCCCTGGCTCCGAGTCGTCCCCTTCCTAGTCCTCGCCGTCGTCCACCGCCCTGGTGCTCTTGGCGCGGCATGGTCAACGTGGTCAACGTGGTCAACGACCGACTTCCATTGGAAGATTACTGTACATGGAGAGGCTGACAGTTGGGTCCACGGCAGCCGCAAGGAAGTGCCTCCTTATTACGCGGAAAATAATTATTCCTCCACCTGACAACGGGGACCCATCGGATGGGCCACCAGTATTTTGAGAAAAAATCGTTTCCCCCTGACTGCTGGGACCCAGCGGACGGGCCACCGTATTTCGTGAACAAAACGTTCCCCCGCTATCAGCTCGGACCCACCGGAAGTGCCTCCTTATTACGCACAAAAAATGAATACTCCCCCGGCTAGCTGGGACCCACCTTGCTGGGAGGCTGACTTGTGGGCCTACTAAGTTGATGGGGACGAAGGGCTTTGTCAACTTAGTCAATATGAACGATTCTAGCTCCAGTGACCTTACGATGTCCATCCAACGGTCGTAGTGCTTCTTCAACCTCTGGTCTTCTTGCTCCAGCTGACCAAAGCAGCGCCGGTCATGTCGCATGCTCCTGCCTCCCGTGGCCGGCTGTGCTGCCGCAGAGGCCTCCCGCCCCCTACTATTCCCACCGCTGGCCAGGCCCTGCGGCGACGGCAGCCTCACACCGCAGTCGAACCAGTGAACCCTCGTAGTCCTCTCCGCGCAGGCTTCCACTGCCGCGTCGTCCCCTTCCTAGGCCTCGCCGTCGTCCACCACCGTGGTGCTCTCCGTGCGGCGTGGTCAACGTGGTCAAGAAACGACTTCCATCGGAAGAGTACTGTATGTGGAGAGGCTGACAGCTGGGTCCACGGCCACAACCCAGTTTTTTTGTGATTTGCCAAGTAAGTCGCTTTGTCAGGCCTGTTGGGCTGCAAATCTTTCAAGACGAGGAGAGCTTTCATTCGGCTGGCCGAGAAAATGGCCCATCAGTAATGAGAAATGGGTTGTACATTTTTAAAACACATCAAACCGGCAATTAGTTTCAAATATCTTTTTTTTCATTTCAAGATTTTAAATTACATTAATTTTTATGCGTGGAGAATTTGTTGGATTTTATATTGATATACATTTATTTTTAAAATCATTTTGAATGTGAGTCAAAATTTCGGGATTAAAAACAGTTCGGACCGCACCGAAATAAGCAAAATTTCGTATAATTTTGTAACCGTTGCCACAATATGGGCTGTAATGCTAACAAAAAGAATATGGGCTCCAAAAAAACCTTAAGAATTAGCAAATGGGCTGTAAATTATTAGAAATAATGGCAGATGGGTTGTATGTTGTTTTCCATTTCCTAAAAAAAGGTTGATGCACAAGCACTGACTGTTGGATGTCCATCCAATGGCCGTCGTGCTTCTTCAATCTCTGCTCTTCCTGCTCCAGCCGCTCAAACAAGCGCCGGCAGGACTGCCTGCTCCCTCCTCCTCGCGGTCGGCTGTGCTGCCGCGCAGGCCTCACTGCCCGACCTTACTCCCATCGCTGGCCTAGCCATCCCTCTACTCACCCACTCCTGCTGTTATTCTCCGGCGACGGCAGACGAACCAGTAAACCCTCGTACAGTCGTACTCCCCTCCGCGTGGGAAACAACTGTCGAGTCTTCCTTGCCTCCGTGTCGTCCCCTTACTAAGCCTCGCCGTCGTCCACTGCCCTGGTGCTCTCGGCGCGGCGTGGTCAACGTGGTCAAGGAACGACTTCCATTGGACATGGACTGTACGTGGAGAGGCTGACAGCTGGGTCCACGGGCGCAGCAAGGAAGTGCCTCCTTATTACGCGGAAAATAATGATTCCTCCACCTGACAACTGGGACCCACCGGACGGGCCACTGTATTTTGTGAAAAAAACGTTTCCCCCTGACTGCTGGGACCCACCAGCTACATCTTCGCACGCAAGGAAGTGCGTCCGGGCAAAAAAAAACGATTCGCGCCCTGACTGTTGGGACCGACCAGCTACATCTTCGCAGGCAAGGAAGTGCCTGACAGTCGGGACCCACCTGGTCGAAGCATATGTAGCGTTGTCATTCTGGTCGCGAACATGTACGTACATACTGGTCGATGGAGAGGCGCGCACGTGTCGTAGTAGAGGCGTGCACGTGTCGTAGTAGAGGCGCACACGTGTCGTAGTAGAGGTGCGCACATAGCACTTACACGTACGTATAATGGCCAGGGTAAAAGAAAGTAAATACGGCTACCTATGTGTACATACGGGCGGGGTCTCGAACGCCTACTCGCGCATACGTACGACCAGGGCTCGTGTACATGGCTGGGTCGGAACAGAGAAACAGCGTCGTCGTCGTGTTCATGGGGAGGCAATGGAATGCGTCGTGTTCATGGGGAGGCAATGGAATGTGTCGTGTTCATGGGGAGGCAACGAAATGCGGCGTGTTCATCGGGAGGGCTTGGACGGAACATGCGATGGAAACGAGGCCTGGCGTACCGCAGAACAGAGGAAACGGCCTTGTGTTCGATCGACCACGATCGAAACGGGATCCTGTTCATCGGGAGGGGTCTGGCGTACCGCAAAACGGAGGAAACGGACCTCCTACGGTCGAAACGGGGGTCCTGTTGATCGGGAGGGGTGTGGCGTACCGCAAAACGGAGGAAACAGACTTGTGTTGGAGCGCTACGGTCGAAACAGGGGTCCTATTCATCGGGAGGGGTGTGGCGTACCGCAAAACGGGACTCCACGGGATAATGTTCATCTCCACCGTCGACCTCCTCCAGCCTCCACGGGCTCCTGTTCATCTAGCCTCCACCGTGCGCTACTCCACTGGCTACTGTTCAACCACCCCCTCCACCATCTACTGTTCATCCAGCCCTCCACACCACGGGGTCCTGTTCAACCACCCCTCCACGGGCACCCCTCCACCGTCTACTGTTCATCCAGCCCTCCACACCACGGGGTCCTATTCAACCACCCCTCCACCGTCTACTGTTCATCCAGCCCTCCACACCACGGGGTCATGTTCATCCACCCCTCCATGGGCACCCCTCAACCGTCTACTGTTTATCCAGCCCTCCACCACACCACGGGGTCCTTTTCATCCAGAGGCAACTCCACCGCTCACTGTTCATCCAAACCCCACCGCAACGCTCACTGTTCATCCCATCGATTGGCTTCAGTTAGCAGCAGTAGCGAAGGAATCGCTCGATCGGGTTCAGTTAACAGCCATCGATCGATCGCTCGGGTTCAGTAACGCGTAGCCTGCAGTGCAATCGCTCGGGTTCAGTTAGAGCCCAACGCCTCGCTCGGGTTCAGTTAGAGCCAACGCCTCGCACACACGCGCATACGTGTACGAGAGAAACACGCATTGCTCGGCCCCCGACCTCCCACCATAACCGGGAACTCCCCGAAATTTTCCTCCCCCTCGCTTCTACCATGGTTTTTTCCGTCGTGGACGGCCCAAAGAATGTCATGCAGCTGCGTCTCCGGCCCGCCTAGGACGAAAATCCCATTTTCTGTCATGATTTTTTGTCATAGAAGTAGGAGCCCACCACATCTATGATGATACCGGGTTTTGTCACAATTATCGTCATAGAAGTGTCATATGTATGACAGAAAAAAAATCGTTTGGCCCAAAATGTCACGGATGTGTCTTTTTTTCTGTAGTGCCCCTCCATGGTTTACTCCTCCGGTCATATTGTCATACTGCTTAGGCGAAGCCCTGCGCGGATCAGATCATCATCACCATCACCACGCCGTCGTGCCGACGAAACTCTCCCTTCACACTTTGGTAGATCAAGAGTTCGAGGGACGTCATCGAGCTGAACGTGTGCTGAACCAGAAGGTGCCACATGTTCGGTGTTGGATCACGAAGACGTTCGACTACATCAACCGCGTTAACCTAACGCTTCCACTTTCAGTCTACGAGGGTACGTGGACACACTCTCCGCCTCTTGTTGCTATGCATCTGCTAGATAGATCTTGCGTGATCGTAGGAAATTTTTTGAAATTGCATGCTATGTTCCCCAACAAAATAGTGATGCTATAGATGTGAATTTTATCTCATGAAATCATTTCAATAACAATGCTTATAGAGGTAATTTTAATCCTAGGACTTTTCCTAGTAATTCCTCTAATAATTATGGTAATTCCTATGGAAATCCTTCTTATAATAATAATAATAGGAACACCTCTGATCTTGAGGATAATATTAAATAATCTATCAACACGCAAAAAGTTTTCAACACTACCATAGAAGAAAAGTTGAATTAGATTGATGATTTGTCTAGAAGTGTTGATAGAATTTCTCATGATGTAGAAAATCTCAAAATGACAATTTTTGTGCCTAAAGTTGAGAAATCAATTAAAGCTCTTTATGTTTCTGTGGATGAAAGTAATAAAAGAACCGCTATGCTTAGAGCTAGAAGAGAATTTTTAGAAAAAGCGTTTTATAGTGATTACTTTGGTAAAAGTGATGAAGATCTTAAAATGATTGGTGTTTCTTCTATTGATTCCTCATTTAGTAAAGTTAAGATTGATGAAAAAGGGACTGGAGAAGAGTCAACTTTAGCTAGAAGGCATCTCGATAATTCGGAGGGTGAAAATCTTGTTGAGAAAATTGATAAAAGTGGGTTTGAAGAGGTCAAAACTTTAGCTAGTGATGTACCCACTCTTTTGGATTACAAAGACTTTAATTATGATAGTTCCTCTTTGATTGATTGTATTTCTTTGTTGCAATCCATGATAAATTCACCCGATGCTTATGAACAAAATAAAGCTTTTACTAAACATATTGTTGATGCTATGATGAAAGCTTTGGAAGAAAAGTTGGAATTAGATGTTTCAATTCCTAGAAAATTGCATGATGAATGGGAACCTACTATCAAAGTCAAGATTAAAATTTATGAGTGTTTTTCTTTGTGTGACTTGGGTGCTAGTGTTTCTACAATTCTGAAATCTTTATGTGATGTGCTTGGTCTTACCGATATTGAAGAGTGTTCTTTAAATTTGCACTTGGCGGATTCTACTATTAAAAAGCCTATGGGAAGAATTAATGTTGTTATTATTCTTGCAAATAGGAATTATGTGCCCACAGATTTTATTGTTCTTGATATTGATTGCAATCCATCATGTCCAATTATTCTTGGTAGACCGTTTTTACGCACTATTGGTGTCGTGATTGATATGTGCTACCTCTTGAGCTTGCGTTGGTTTTTCCCTTGAAGAGGAAAGGGTGATGCAGCAAAGTAGAGTAAGTATTTCCCTCAGTTTTGAGAACCAAGGTATCAATCCAGTAGGAGAAAACGTGCAAGCCACCGAATACTTGCACAAACAAACACCAAATTCCACCCAACGCGATAAAGGGGTTATCAATCCCTTCACGATTATTTGCAACGTGAGATCTGATAGAGATAGATAAACGACAAAGTAATGTTTTTGGTATTTTGGGGTTTATGGAATGGAAAGTAAAAGATTGCGAAGAAAGTAAATAGGAAATGAAAAGTGTAGATCGGAAACTTATATGATGGAAAATAGACTCAGGGGCCATAGGTTTCACTAGAGGCTTCTCTCGAGATAGAAATTATTACGGTGGGTGAAGAAATTATTGCCAAGCAATTGATAGAAAAGCATAAAGTTATGATGATATCTAAGGCAATGATCATGAATATAGGCATCACGTACGTGTCAAGTAGACCGAACCGATTTTTCATCTACTACTATTACTCCACACATCGACCGCTATTAAGTTCATAAGAACAGAGTAACACTTTAAGTAAGATGACATGATGTAGGGAATTAACTCAAGCAATATGATGAAAACCCCATCTTTTTATCCTCTATGGCAACAATACAATATTTTTCGGTTCCTCTTCTGTCACTAGGATCGAGCACCGCAAGATTGAACCCAAAGCTAAGCACTTCTCCCATTGCAAGAAAAACCAATCTAGTTGGCCAAACCAAATCGATAGTTCGACGAGACTTGCAAAGATATCAAATCACGCATATAGGAATTCAAAGAAGATTCAAATAATATTCACAGATAAGTTGATCATAAATCCACAATTCATCGGATCTCGGCAAACACATCGCAAAAGAGTATTACATCGAATAGATCTCTAAGAACATCGAGGAGAACTTTGTATTGATAATCAAAGAGAGAGAAGAAGCCATCTAGCTACTTGCTATGGACCCGTAGGTCTGTGGTAAACTACTCACGCTTCATCAGAGAGACAATGGTGTTGATGTAGAAGCCCTCCGTGATCGAATCAATCTCTGGCAGGATGCCGGAAAAGGCCCCTAGATGGGATCTCATGGGTACAGAAGGTTGCGGCAGTGGAAAAGTGGTTTCGTGGCTCCCCTGGAATTTTTTGGGGTATATGATAATATATAGGAGGAAGATCTAGGTCAGGAGTCACCGAGGGGCCCACAAGGTTGGGGGGCACGCCCCACACCCCTAGGCGCACCCTCCACCCTTGTGACCGCCTCGTGGCTCTTCTGAATTGCACTCCAAGTCTCTTGGGTGTCTTTTGGTCCAAGAAAAATCATCGCGAAAGTTTTATTCCATTTGGCATTCCTTTTCTGCGAAACTCTAAAATAAGGAAAAAATAGGAACTGGCACTGGGCTCTAGGTTAATAGGTTAGTCCCCAAAATCATATAAAATAGCATATTGATGCATATAAAACATCCAAAATAGATAATATAATAGCATGGAACAATAAAGAACTATAGATATGTTGAAGACGTATCAAGCATCCCCAAGCTTAATTCCTTTTCTTCCTCGAGTAGGTAAATGATAAAAACAGAAATTTTGATGTGGAATGCTACCTAACATATTTATCCATGTAATTCTCTTTATTGTGGCATGAATGTTCAGATTCATAAGATTCAAAAAAAGATTAATATTGAAATAAAAACGATAATACTTCAAGGATACTGATGTCTCTTGAAGCTATGTCTGTATTTCCCCAAAGAGGAAGGCATGATGCAGCACAGCGGCGGTAGGTATTTCCCTCAGATATCAAACCAAGGTTATCAAACCAGTATGAGAACCAAGCAACACAACGTAAACAGCACCTGCACACAAATAACAACTTCTCGCAACCCGACGTGTTAAAGGGGTTGCCAATCCCTTCCGGCGTGCGGCGCCTCAAAATAGGCAAACGGGCGTGAGGTAAATTTGTAGTAGATTGATAGATCGAACACCAAATAAAATAAATAAGAATAAATTGCAGCAAGGTATTTTTGTATTTTTGGTTTAATATATCTGAAAATAAATGCAAAGGAAAAGTAGATCGCAAAGGCAAATATATGAGAAAGAGACCCAAGGGCCGTAGGTTTCACTAGTGGCTTTTCTTGAGAAAAATAGCAAACGGTGAGTGAACAAATTACTGTTGGGAAATTGATAGAACTTCAAATACTCATGACACTATCCAGACAATTACCATTACATAGGCATCACATCCAAGATTAGTAGACTGACTCCTGCCTTCATCTACTACTCTTACTCCACACATTGACCGCTATCCGGCATGCATCTAGTGTATTAAGTTAATGGAGAAACAGAGTAATGCAATAAGAACGATGGCATGATGTAGACAAGATCTATCTATGTAGATAGACCCCATCGTTTTATCCTTAGTAGCAATGATACATAGGTGTCGGTTCCCCTTCTGTCACTGGGATCAAGCACCGTAAAATCAAACCCACTACAAAGCACCTCTTCCCATTGCAAGATAAATATATCAAGTTGGCCAAACAAAACCCAAATATCAGAGAAGAAATACGAGCCTATAAGAAATCATGCATAAAAGATATCAAAGAAACTCAAATACTTTCATGGTTATAAGAAGAGATAGATCTGATCATAAACTCAAAGTTCATCGGATCCCAACAAACACACCGCAAAAGAGTTACATCATATGGATCTCCAAGAGACCATTGTATTGAGAATCAAGAGAGAGAGAGAGAGAGAGAGAGGAAGCCATCTAGCTACTAACTACGGACCCAAAGGTCTACAAAGAACTACTCACACATCATCGGAGAGGCACCAATGGAGGTGGTGAACCCCATCCGAGATGGTGTCTAGATTGGATCTGGTGGTTCTGGAATCTGCGGTGGCTGGATGAATATTTCGTCGACTCCCCTAGGGTTTTGGGAATATTGGGGTATTTATAGAGTAAAGAGGCAGTCCGGGGGCACCCGAGGTGGGCACAACCCACCAGGGCGCGCTTGAGCCTCCTGGCGCGCCCGGGTGGGTTGTGCTCTCCTCGGAGCACCCCCTAGGCGCAGCCAAGGCCCATTATGTTCCCTCTGGTCCAAAAAAAATCTCCGTAAAGTGTCATTGTGTTTGGACTCCGTTTGATATTGATTTTCTGTGATGTAAAAAACATGGAAAAACCCAGCAACTGGTACTTGGCACTATGTCAATAGGTTAATACCAAAAATGATAAAAAATGACTATAGAATGATTATAAAACATCCAAGATTGATAATATAACAGCATGGAACTGATAACCCACAAGTATAGGGGATCAATTGTAGCCTCTTTCGATAAGTAAGAGTGTCGAACCCAACGAGGAGCTAAAGGTAGAACAAATGTTCCCTCAAGCTCTATCGACCACCGATACAACTCTACGCACGCTTAACGTTCGCTTTACCTACAACAAGTATGAAACTAGAAGTACTGTGTAGATGTTTTTGGATAGGTTTGCAAGAATATAAAGTGCACGTAAATTAAAAGTAGGGGCTGTTTAGATAAAGTAACGATAAAGGTAATATAGCGAGGGTGGAAAAGTGGTGGTAGGAGTTGCGAAATTGTCCCTAAGCAATTGACTACTTTACTAGACCGATAGCAAGTTTTATGTGGGAGAGGCCACTGCTAGCATGTCATCCCTGAATTGGAATTCTATGCACTTATGATTGGAACTATTAGCAAGCATCCGCAACTACTAACGATCATTAAGGTAAAACCCAACCATAGCATTAAGATATATTGGTCCCCCTTCAATCCCGTGTGCATCAATTTCTATGGTAGGTTGAAGCTTCTGTCACTCTTGCCCCCCAATACATAGTCCTATCAACATACAACTAACCCTATGGTGTGATCCACGCGCGTGCTCATATGATGGGAACCAAAGGACAGCAACATAACCACAAGCAAATTAAATCAATCATAGCAATTCATCAACCACCGATAGGACAACGAAAATCTACTCAGACATCATAGGATGGAAACACATCATTGGATAATAATATGAAGCATAAAGCACCATGTTCAATTAGAGGGTACAGCGGGTTGCGGGAGAGTGGACCGCTGTAGATAGAGGGGGGAAGGTGATGGAGATGTTGGTGAAGATGATGGAGGTGTTGGTGTAGATCACGGTGATGATGATGGCCCCGACGGTGTTCCGGCGCCACCGGGGGAGAGGGGGAGAGAGCCCCCCTTCTTCTTCTTCTTCCTTGACCTTCTCCCTAGATGGGAGAAGGGTTTCCCCTCTGGTCCATGGCCTCCATGGCATGGGAGGGGCGAGAGCCCCACCGAGATTGGATCTGTCTCTCGGTCTCTCTCTGTTTCTGCGTTCTCGATTCCGCCCTTTCAGCGTTTCTTATATTCCTGGAGATCTGTAACTCCGATTGGGCTGAATTTTGGACATAATCTCTATCCGGATATTAGCTTTCTTGCAGCGAAAGAAGAGCAGCAACCTCCTTACGGGGGGGGTGGCCATGAGGGTCAGGGGCACCCCCTTGCCTTGTGGCCCCCTCGGGCACCTTCTCGACTTGATTCTTTTCTCATATTTCACAAATATTCCAAAAATATTCTCCGTACGTTTTTATTCCGTTTGGACTCCGTTTGATATGGATTTTCCACAAAACAAAAAACATGCAACAAACAGGAACTCGCACTAGAAACTGGATCAATATGTTAGTCCCCAAAAATAGTATAAAAAGTTGCCAAAAGTATATAAAAGTTGTAGAATATTGGCATGGAACAATCAAAAATTATAGATACGACAGAGACGTATCAGCATCCCCAAGCTTAATTCCTGCTCGTCCTCGAGTAGGTAAATGATAAAAAGGATAATTTTTGATGTGGAATGCTACCTAGCATAATCTTGATCAAGTATCTAATCATGGCATGAATATTAATACATGAGTGATTCAAAGCAATAGTCTATCATTTGACATTAAGACAATAATACTTCAAGCATACTAACCAAGCAATTATGTCTTATCAAAATAACATATCCAAAGAAAGCTCATCCCTACAAAATCATATAGTCTGGCTATGCTCCATCTTCACCACACAAAGCATTCAAATCATGCACAACCCCGATGACAAGCTGAGCAATTGGTTCATACTTTTTAATGCGCTTTAGCCTTTTCATCCCTCGCGCAATACATGAGCGCAAGCCATGGACATAGCACTATGGGCGGAATAGAATATGATGATGGAGGTTTGTGTGAGAAGACAAAAAAGGAGAAAGTCTCACATCGACGCGGCTAATCAACAGGCTATGGAGATGCCCATCAATTGATGTCAATGCGAGGAGTAGGGATTGCCATGCAACGGATGCACTAGAGCTATAAGTGTATGAAAGCTCAAACTAAAACTAAGTGGGTGTGCATCCAACTTGCTTGCTCATGAAGACCTCGGGCATTTGAGGAAGCCCATCATCGGAATATACAAGCCAAGTTCTATAATAAAAATTCCCACTAGTATATGAAAGTGATAACTCAAGACACTCTCTATATGAAGAACATGGTGCTACTCTAAAGCACACGTGTGGTAAAAGGATAGTAACATTGTCCCTTCTCTCTTTTTCTCTCATTTTTTCTGTTTTTTTGTTTTTTGGTGGGCTTCTTTGGCCTCTTTTTTTATTTGGGCTTCTTTGGCCTATTTTTTTTGATAACCTCACATGGGACAATTTTCTAATAATGATGATCATCACACTCTTATTTACTTACAACTCGATATTACAACTCGATACTAGAACAAAGATATGACCCTATATGAATGCCTCCGGCAGTGTACCGGGATGTGCGATGATCTAGCATAGCAATGACATCAAAAAACGGACAAGCCATGAAAACATCATGCTAGCTATCTTACGATAATGCGAAGCAATATGACAATAAATGCTCAAGTCATGTATATGATGATGATGGAAGTTGCATGGCAATATATCTCGGAATGGCTATGGAAATGCCATGATAGGTAGGTATGGTGGCTGTTTTGAGGAAGATATAAGGAGGTTTATGTGTGATAGAGAGTATCGTATCACGGGGTTTGGATGCACCGGCGAAGTTTGCACCAACTCTCGAGGTGAGAAAGGGCAATGCACGGTACCGAAGAGGCTAGCAATGATGGAAGGGTGAGAGTGCGTATAATCCATGGACTCACATTAGTCATAAAGAACTCATATACTTATTGCAAAAGTTTATTAGCCCTCAAAGCAAAGTACTACTATGCATGCCCCTAGGGGGATAGATTGGTTGGAAAAGACCATCGCTCGTCCCCGACCGCCACTCATAAGGAAGACAATCAATAAATACCTCATGCTCCAACTTCGTTACATAACGGTTCACCATACGTGCATGCTACGGGACTTGCAAACCTCAACACAAGTATTTCTCAATTTCACAATTACTCAACTAGCACGACTCTAATATCACCACCTTTATATCGCAAAACTATTGCAAGGAATCAGACATATCATATTCAGTGATCTACAAGTTTTATGTAGGATTTTATGACTAACCATGTGAATGACCAATTCCTGTCATCTATCTAAATAGATATAAGTGAATCAAGAGAGTTTAAGTCTTTCTACAAAAGATATTCCCACGCTCTAACAAATATAAGTGAAGCAAAAGAGCATTCTACAAATGGCGGTTTTCTATGTGAAGAGAAACAGGCAATCGAAACTTCAAATGATATAAGCGAAGCACATGAAGCATTCTATAAAGACATACTCAAAAGATTTAAGTGAAGTGCAAAGAGAATTCTATAAATCAACCAAGGACTATCTCATACCAGCATGGTGCATAAAATAAAAATGAAAGCTAAATGCAAAAGACGCTCCAAGATTTACACATACCGCATGAACGAAACGAATCCGAAAACATACCGATACTTGTTGAAGAAGGATGGGATGCCTTCCGGGGCATCCCCAAGCTTAGACGCTTGAGTCTCCTTGAATATTTACTTGGGGTGCCTCGGGCATCCCCAAGCTTGAGCTATTGCCTCTCTTCCTTCTTCTCACATCAAGACCTCCTCGATCTTCGAACACTTCATCCACACAAAACTCAACAGAAAACTCGGTAAGATCCGTTAGTATAATAAATCAAATCACTATTCTAAGTACTGTTGCAAACCAATTCATATTTTGTTTTTGCATTGTAGCTACTGTAATATAAATTCTCCATGGCTTAATCCACTGATATAAATCGATAGTTTCATCAAAACAAGCAAACTATGCATCAAAAACAGAATCTGTCTAAAACAGAACAGTCTGTAATAATATGAACATTCACCATACCTCTGGTACTCCAAAAATTCTACAAAAATTAGTAAAAATAAAAAATTTGTATAGAAAGACAGTGCAAAAAGTTTCAGAACCGTTTGACGTTCTAGTAAAAAATGTAAAATCGCGCACTACAGCCAAAGTTTCTGTCCTGCACCGCACAAACCAACAAGCAATCTAAAACATCCTAAAGGCAAACCTTGGCACATTATTTTTATTTTTAAACCTTATAAAAGCACACAACAGAAATAAATGACTCTATAAAACTTCCGGGTTGTCTCCCTGGCAGCGCTTTCTTTAAGGCCATTAAGCTAGGCATATAGTGCTCAAGTAATGGATCCACCCGGATCCCAAGGTATATCAAAGCCAATTTTAATTAACAATGATTTGTAATTTAGTAGTGAGCACAAAGTAACATATATCATGTAATGATGAAGTCTAACTCTCTTCCTATGCATCGGCATGTCATAAAAGAACAATTCATGCACACAAAGTAAAGGCCAATGCATAGTATAAATAGTTTCTTGCAATTTTATCATATTGGAAACATAGAGAGGTGAAGGTATAGTTCCTCTCTCATAATAATTGCAAGTAGGAGAAGCAAGCACATGCATATTATATCTATCAAAATCATCATGTGTAATAGTAAAACGCAACCCATCAATATAATCCTTAATAAGGGCAAACTTCTCCGATATAGTGTAGTCGGGAAAATTCAAATAGATAATAGGACTATCATGTGTGGGTGCAATAGCAACAATTTCATGTTTAACATAAGGAACTATAGCAATTTAATCTCCATAAGCATAATTCATATTGGCATCTTGGCCACAAGCATAGCAAGCAATCAAGCATCACCAAAAACGGATATTTCAAAAGAATCAACGGGATCATAACAATCATCATAGCAATCATCCTTCGGTAAGCACGAAGGGAAATTAAACAATGTA
The DNA here is from genome assembly GCF_056163025.1 of Triticum urartu. NCBI lineage: Eukaryota > Viridiplantae > Streptophyta > Magnoliopsida > Poales > Poaceae > Triticum > Triticum urartu. The sequence continues at coordinate 165,412,991 of NC_141875.1, forward strand.
TGAGTTGAAGAGTTACTCTCATTAGAAGGTGGGCACAGGTGATCAATCCGCTCTTCCTCCTTTTGTTCTTCGCTCTCCTCCTCATCCTTTTCATCCAATGAGCTCACAGTTTCATCAATTTCTTCTTCCATAGACTCCTGCAAAATATTAGTCTCTTCTTGGACAGCGGAGACTCTCTCAATAAAGTCATCAATATCGGAATTGAATTCATAATTCTCATAGCAATATTTAAGGATAGCTAAATTTTCAGGTCTATAAACTGAATCATCAAAATTTTCACACTCTTTAAACAAAGATTCAATTTCATAAGCACCCATAAAAGCAACAAATTCTTCTATTTGTTCCACATCATAGTGATCATATATACCATTAGCATAAGAAGCCAAGGTTTTATCATCATTAAATTTGCATAAAAAGGGAAGGTGTGGAGCCTTCATCCTAGAGCCACAAGTATAGTCATATCTCAAGCATAGTTCCTGAGCATACCAATGCAACATATGAATTTGATCCCATAATAGTTTCCCTTTTTGAGTCAAGCGATAATCCCTAAAGTATTCACATTGATCGAACGTGTCTCCCATTACATAATTGAATGGGATTTTCTCAGTATTATCAAAGTAGTACATAATATTTTTCACATAACCAGCATCGAGGGTTTTAGGAGGTTCCCCATCTCCATGAGTAGCAGGTACACCTATATTTTTTTGTATTTCATGTTCCATATCCATAACTAAAGATAGAGAACAACTTAGAACAACAAATAAAAATTACTTAGTGATAAAGCAAACAAGCACACACGAGAATATTCACCCCACGCTATAACTCCCCGGCAACGGCGCCTGAAAAAGGACTTGATAACCCACATGTACATGGGATCAATTCTAGCCTCTTTCGATAAGTAAGAGTGTCGAACCCAACGAGGAGCTAAAGGTAGAACAAATGTTCCCTCAAGTTCTATCGACCACCGATACAACTCTACGCACGCTTAACGTTCGCTTTACCTAGAACAAGTATGAAACTAGAAGTACTGTGTAGATGTTTTTGGATAGGTTTGCAAGAATATAAAGTGCACTTAAATAAAAAGTAGGGGCTGTTTAGATAAAGTAACGATAAATGTAATATAGCGAGTGTGGAAAAGTGGTGGTAGGAGTTGCGAAATTGTCCCTAAGTAATTGACTACTTTACTAGACCGATAGCAAGTTTTATGTGGGAGAGGCCACTGCTAGCATGTCATCCCTGACTTGGAATTCTATGCACTTACGATTGGAACTATTAGAAAGCATCTGCAACTACTAACGTTCATTAAGGTAAAACCCAACCATAGGATTAAGATATATTGGTCCCCCTTCAATCCCGTATGCATCAATTTCTATGCTAGGTTGAAGCTTCTGTCACTCTTTCCCTCCAATACATAGTCCTATCAACATACAAGTAACCCTATGGTGTGATCCATGCGCGCGCTCATATGAAGGGCACCAAAGGACAGCAACATAACCACAAGCAAATTAAATCAATCATAGCAATTCATCAACCACCGATAGGACAACAAAAATCTACCCAGACATCATAGGATGGCAACACATCATTGGATAATAATATGAAGCATAAAGCACCATGTTCAAGTAGAGGGTACAGCGGCTTGCGGGAGAGTGGACCATTGTAGATAGAGGGGGAAAGTGATGGAGATGTTGGTGAAGATGATGGAGGTGTTGTTGTAGATCGCGGTGATGATGATGGCCCCGGCGGCGTTCCGGCACCACCGGGAGAGAGGGGGAGAGAGCCCCCCTTCTTCTTCTTCTTCTTCCTTGACCTTCTCCCTAGATGGGAGAAGGGTTTCCCCTCTGGTCCATGGCCTCCATGGCATTGGAGGGGCGAGAGCCCCTTCGAGATTGGATCTGTCTCTCTGTCTCTCTCTTTTTCTGCGTTCTCGATTCTGCCCTTTCACCGTTTCTTATATTCCCGGAGATCCGTAACTCCGATTGGGCTGAATTTTGGACATGATCTATATCCGTATATTAGCTTTCTTGCGGTGAAAGAAGAGCAGCAACTGCCTTACGGGGGCCCACGAGGGTCAGGGGCGCGCCCAGGGGGGCAGGCACGCCCCCTGCCTTGTGGCCCCCTCGGGTACCTTCTCGCGTTGATTCTTTTCCAATATTTCAAAAATATTCCAAAAATATTCTCTGTCCGTTTTTATTCTGTTTGGACTCCGTTTGATATGGATTTTCTACGAAACAAAAAACATGCAACAAACAGGAACTGGCACTAGGCACTGGATCAATATGTTAGTCCCCAAAAATAGTATAAAAAGTTGCCAAAAGTATACAAAAGTTGTAGAATATTGGCATGGACCAATAAAAAATTATAGATACGATGGAGACATATCAGGAACAATAAAAAATTATAGATACGTTGGAGACGTATCAGCATCCCCAAGCTTAACTCCTACTTGTCCTCGAGTAGGTAAGTGATAAAAACAGAATTTTTGATGTGGAATGCTGCCTAACATGTCATATCATATTATTCTCTTTATAGCATGGACATTTGGACTTTTATGTGATTCAAAGCAATAGTCTGGTTTTGACATGATAATTTAATACTCAAGCATATCAACAAGCAACTATGTCTTTCAAAATATCAACGCTAAAATAAGTTATCCCTAGCCCATGATGCTCAACCATTGATCCATTCATGAAACACACTTGCATATTAGCTAGACCCAATACTCAAGTACGATCATATTGCCTCCTAGTTGGTGCTTTTATAAGAGAAGATGGAGACTCAAATTCAAAAAAATTGCATAAAGTAAAAGAAAGGCCCTTCGCAGAGGGAAGTGGGGATTTCTAGAGGTGCCAGAGCTCAAAGAGAAAAACTTAGAGATAAAAACATTTTGTGAGGTGTATCCATCCCACCAATTAAAAATGACTTAGAGTTCTCAATACTTTCCATGCTTAGATATATCATAGGCGGTTTCCAAAGAGAAAATAAAGTTTATTCCTTTTTCCACCATACTTTCACTTTCCATGGATAGCCGTATCCACGGTTGCCCTCCATACCAACACTTTCCAAGTAATTTATTATTTGACAACATAAAGTAAATTCATTTTTCATTTCGGGACTAGGCATCCCTAATACCTTTGCCTTACTCTCGTGCAATGACAAGTGAAGAAACACTCATCGTGAGAATAACACATCTAGCATGGAAAATATTAGCCACCCCTGACCGTTCCACGAGCGAAACGAACACAAAAAAGAGAAGTTAATTTTGAAAATTAGAGATGGCACATACAAATTTTCTTAGAACGGCAAAAGAATACCGCATATAGGTAGATATAGTGGACTCATGTGGCAAAACTGGTTTAAAGGATTTTGGATGCACAAGTAGAGATCATACTTAGTGCAAAATGAAGGCTAGCAAAAGATTGAGAAGCGACCAACCAATAAACGGATAATCCCATAAGCGACCATTAAGCATAATTAACACTGAGTAATGCACCACAAGTAGGATATAATTTCATTGCATGACTATTGACTTTCGTGCTTGCATAGGGAATCGCAAACCTTAACACCAGTATTCTTAATAAAGCATAATTACTCATCAACATAACTCACATATCACATGATCATATCTCAAAACTATTACTAATAATCAAGTTTATTTTGTCCAATGATCTTCATGAAAGTTTTTATTATATCCTTCTTGGATATCTATCACTTTGGGACTAATTTTCATGTGTTGCTTTTCATAAGCTCAAACAAATATAAGTGAAGATGATGAGCATAATTTTCTTTCTCTCAAAATAATTTAAATGAAGCAAGAGAGAATTTCTTGAAAATTTTACTAATTCTCAAATAAATCTAAGTGAAGCAAGAGAGCATTTCTTAAAAAAATACTAAAGCACACCGTGCTCAAAAAGATATAAGTGAAGCACTAGAGCAAGTCCATAGCTCATAAAAATTTAAGTGAAGCATAGAGAGCAATTCTAACAAGTCATGCCATAATTTTGGCTCTCTCAAATAGGTGTGTCCAGAAGGGATCAAGACTTAAAACACAAAATAAAACAAGCAAAGACCCATATCATACAAGGCGCTCCAAGGAAAACACATAGTATGTGATGAATAAAAATATAGCTTCGAGTAAAATACCGATGGTCGTTAGAAGAAAGAGGGGATGCCACTCGGGGGCATCCCCAAGCTTAGTTGGTTGCTCATTTTTGGATAATAGCTTGAGATGCCGGGGCATCACCAATCTTAGGCTCTTCTACTCCTTATTCCTTCATCCATCATAAGATAACCCAAAACTTGAAAACTTCGATCACACAAAACTCAACAAAACCCTCGTGATATCCGTTAGTATAAGAAAATAAATCACTACAATAAGTGTTGTATTAAACCAATTCATATTTTGTTCTTGCATTATATCAATTGTATTCCAACTTTTCTATGGCAAAAACTCATCAAATAAAACCATAGAGCCATCAAAGTAAGCACACAACGCAAAGAAAACAGAATATGTCAAAACAGAACAGTCTGTAGAAATCTGACTATTTCGAATACTTCTGTAACTCCAAAAATTCTGAAAAATTAGGAAGACCTGAGAAATTTGTATATTGCTCTACTACAAGTGGAATGGGTATTTTCTAGCTCTCTTATTAAAAATGAGAATTATTTTTATGAGCACAAAATTTTCTGTTTTTTCAGCAAGAACAAACAACTATCACCCAGGAAGATCCTAAAGGCTTTACTTGGCACAAACACTAAATAAAACATAAAAAACACAATCATAACAGTAACATAATTGTGCTAACACTCAAAAACAGGAAGCAAAAAGTGTTGGGGAACGTAGCATGCAATTTCAAAAAAAAAATCCTACGATCACGCAAGATCTATCTAGGAGATACATAGCAATGAGACAGAGAGAGTGTCCACGTACCCTCGTAGACCGAAAGCGGAAGCATTAGATTAAGGCGGTTGATGTAGTCGAACGACTTCGTGATCCAACCGATCAAGTACCGAACATACGGCACCTCCGAAGTCTACACACGTTCAGCTCGATGACGTCCCTCGAACTCTTGATCCAGCAGAGGGTCGAGGAACAGTTTCGTCAGCACGACGGCGTGGTGACGGTGATGGTGATGTGATCCATGCAGGGCTTCGCCTAAGCACTACGACGCTATGACCGAAGGAGCAAACTGTGGAGAGAGACGCCGCACACGGCTTGGAACAATTGTTGTGTCTCCAAGGGGTGTCCTGCCCACGTATATAAAGGAGGGAGAGGGAGGAGGCCGGCCCTAGGGTCGCGCCATAAGGGGGGAGTCCTAGTAGGATTCGCCCCCCTTCTTTTCCTTCTCACGGAGGGAGGAAAGGGGAAAGGAGAGGGAGTAGGAGAAGGAAAGGGGGGTGGCGCCGCCTTACCTACTCCAATTCGGCCTCCTTCCTTGTGGGGGGCGCACCAGCCCCTTGTGGGCTGGTTAGCCTCCCTCCTATGGCCCATATGGCCCATATCTTTCCCCGGGGGGTTTCGGTAAATCCTCCGGTACTCCGGTATGTACCCGATACACTCTGGAACCCTTCCGGTGTCCGAATACTACTTTCCAATATGTCGATATTTACCTCTCGACCATTTAGAGACTCCACGTCGTGTCTGTGATCTCATCCGGGACTCTGAACAAACTTCGGTCACCAAAAACACATAAATCATAATACAAATCATCATCGAACGTTAACCGTGCGGACCCTACGGCTTTGAGAACTATGTAGACATGACCGAGACACTTCTCTAGTCAATAACCAATAGCGGAACCTGGATGCCCATATTGGTTCCTACATATTCTACGAAGATCTTTATCGGTCAAACCGCAATAACAACATACGTAATTCCCTTTGTCATCGGTATGTTACTTGCCCGAGATTCGACCGTCGGTATCATCATACCTCATCATACCTAGTTCAATCTCGTTACCAGCAAGTCTCTTTACTCGTTTCGTAATGCATCATCCCGTAACTAACTCATTAGTCACATTTCTTGCAAGTCTTATAGTGATGTGCATTACCGAGAGGGCCCAGAGATACCTCTCCGATATTCAGAGTGACAAATCCTAATCTCGATGTATGCCAACCCAACAAACATCTTCGGAGACACCTGTAGAGCATCTTTATAATCACCCAGTTACATTGTGACATTTTGTAACATCCCAAAATTCTAAATTTTGGAATGTTATAATAAATAGATAGATTGATTGTTTGTTTGATTGTTGTGTGATTGATTGAGTGAAATTCGAAACTTTTTGAAAGTTAAATGAGAGGGAATAAAAGGACTTTCCCAAACTTTCACCTTTTTGCATTTTGATCTCCGTGAATTCAAATTCTTTTCAAATACAAAACCCTCGAGAGAAGATGATATGACTTCTTCCATTTAATTAAATGAAAAGGGGTTTTTGAAAAGATTTGAATTTTATTTGGAAATATTTCAAATTCAGAAACTTTAAGCAACTCAATGATTTTCATGAGAGAAGATAAAATGACTTCTTCAAAATATATGAAATACGAGTTGGAAGTTTAAAAGGATCAAATTTAAAGTCCGTTTGAAATTATTTTCAATTTGGAGTTATTTGGGTTTTATTCAAATTATTTTTCTCCAAAAATAAAATAATGGAAAATAGGGTAAAATGATTCCCTACATCAGAAAATTGGAGAGAAATAATTTTGAAATCATTTTGGTATTTCTAAAATGATTTTTATTGGGTTTTATTGTAGAAGTAGCACTGTTTGAATTATTTGAATTTTTGTGAACTTTATTTGGCACTAGAGAATTGTTCATGTTGTATAAAATCTTTTTCTGAAAATTTTGATATATAATATGCCTATATAAAATTTTATTTTATTATCGTTATCCGGTTTTCTTTTTTGTTTCTATATAAAAAAAGAAAAAAATCTACGCGTGCACCTGGAACTAACCGCCGCCCACATGCGTAGCATAGCAGCAGGCCGGCCCATTTTTCTTTTGTTTTCTTTTGTCTTTTTTTAATTTTATTTTCGTTAATGTTTAGTTTTTTTGTGAAACAAATTTCAGAAAGAAAAAATAGACTTCAAATAGAAAAAATGCAGCCCGTGTACGGCGCGCGGCTGGCCGAGGCCTTTAGGCCCGTGTGAGGCGTTATCCTTTTTCTTCTCTGTTTCGTATATTTTTCGTCTATGTTTAGTCCCACATTGCCTAGCCTTTGACCCTTAAACATATTTTCCACCTATAAATATAGACCCATAGAGCCTCCAAAAATCATCTGATTCGGGTTAAATCAATATTTTGGTTTGACTAGATTCATTTAAAAAAATATATTTCTCCTCTTCGACGCGACTTCTGGAAATTGTCTCTTGTCTCCAAAGTCGTCTTTTCTCTGCCTTATAAAGGTATGTTTCTTTGTCTTTTATATACTTTTGTAGTTTATTATTTCTATACTAATACGATAGAATATTTAGATTATCAATTAGTCTACATATTTATACATTAGACCTTAGCTGTAGCTATTTTTCTTCCGTAAAACAGCTTGGCCCTGATTTTTTAAATAGCCATAACTTTTTACTCGTTTATCCAAATTAGATGAAACCATCGCCTATACCTTCGTCTTGTTTTCACCTATCCAGTGAACTTGTCACATCAAATTTTTGAAATTTTCAAATTTCAAATTTTGTTCAGATTCTTATTCAAACTTCTTTTGAAAATAACTTGAGTTTTGAACTCCGATTTAGTTGATTTCTTTGCAATCGAAGCTCTTGACCTAAACTTTCTGATAAGGCCAAATTCACATAATTTTGGTATTGTTAGAAATTGTTTTATGTTGCAAGAGTTATTTGCTTGGTTTTGATGTTTTCCGAGCTGTCTTCTTCATTCTTCCCGATCTTTTGAGTGATTGCTTATGTGTGGTTACTATTGCTTGCTCACGATAGATTGAACGGAGTGTGACGAGTAGAACTATCAAGAGTTATGAATGTGAATCATCTTCATCAACAGTACACGGAAAGTTCACACTTTGATCATACCCTTTATCACCCAGTTTTTATGCATTAGCTCCAATCCTCAAACATTGCATGATTAGGATGTGATTAACATGTGGGTTGGGAAGTAGTTGATGAGGTAGAACCTATTGCCCTGTTATTATCAAACCCTTGGGAGTTACTTCTACATATTTCTTATATTGCTATGCTATGCTTGTAGACGTGGATTGGGTTTGAGTGAAACCATGACACATGTGAGGTTATTAATTAATGGTTCAACTTAAGGTGGCAACTTTAATACACATCTGGGTGGATTGCTTTTTGGGCACCTGGAGAATCCAGTGTTGTCCTAGGATATCCCGGATTACCCGTGTGATAATCCTACGGTCCGCCACCCAGGCTCAAAGGGAACTGAGATATTTCATGCTAGAAACTTCTGTGTGCAGCCACAAGCTATTATGGGCTCTAGCATAGTTGACTAAGTTGTGTGAAGCTCTTGAAGAGATATACTAGCAGGTAGTGGGTTGTAGGTGGTATAGTCTATCCAGAGTAGAGAGTTAATGCTTCTGAAAGACTGTGTCTCGGTCATCCGTTTCTCAAACATCATGTAGTGCGAGAAATCCAACGGAGGAGATCGAGTCTTGTGGGGAAAAGTGTGCAAACCTCTGCAGAGTGTACAAACTAATCATGGTTAGCCGTGTCCCCGGTTATGGACATCTTGAGTATCTGGTTCTTGGAATATCATGTTGATATCAACACTTCATGTAATTAATTTGATTGGGTTAATGATTATTATTTTGGGATTGAGTTGGAGGAACCTTCTCAATATTTATCAACCAACTTTGTAGTTAAATAAAATATATTCCATTGATGTAGGGAAAAATTGGCTTTTCGCAAAAACATTATAACCATAGAGCCTTTCCACCAGCCAAATATGCATGTAGTGATAGCCTTTATTCATCATTATCCTATGGTGTGAATTTGCCAGTACATTCAATGTACTGACCCTTTGTGGCTGCAACATCTCATGTTGCAGGAATTTTACGATGAGTAAGTGATACGTTAGGGTTATGATTTCTACTCTCAACTTTGCCATTGGTGTTGATGGGAATCCACAACCTTTGTTACTTCTGCTATATGGATTGAGCTAATAGTATTTACGTTACTTTATACATATGATTTACCTCTGTTATAAATCCTCAAGTACTGTGTGTGTCAGCATACCGATCCATAGATGGCACTTAAGCACAAAGACTTGACCGTCTGAGGTCGGGTCGCTACAAGATGGTATTAGAGCACATGTTGATTGTAGGACGTAACCCCTAGAAACTGGCAAGCCCATAGGAAAAAAATTCTCTACAACTTCACTTTCAAAAGATCTTTTACCTCTCTTCTCTTCTGATCTTATTCAGATATTCCCTTTTTAGTTAGACTATACCCCTTTCCCCTTTTGACCATGCGAAGATTCGACCGATGAGACCACTTCGAGAAGGACAAGATATCGGGCAACCGAGACCACTTCGGAATGAAGAGAATTTACCGTGCATTATAATGGAAACTACAACGGTTGAAGACTCCGAAGACTAGGAGAATTTGAAGTCTATGAAGAATTTCCAGAGTGGTATGACCTAGGAAAGTTACCCGTATGGAATTAGTCAGACTATTGAAGTTGTCAACACTCGAGATCAAGATGTGTCGGAGAAAGACCGGAACATGGAGCGTTAAAAGTCAAAGTTTTGTCAAGAAAACACTAAGGCAGGAGATATCAACTATGGACTGATAGCTCATGGCAGAGACATGGGCATAGACATGGCTATCCATGATGTTATGGCCCGCTTATTCTATTGGCACCATGCTGAGTTAAACATGCATGTCTTCAGAAGGATTGGACGGTAGAAGGCTGATGGAGCATCTGTCAGCGAAAGATGAGGTTTTAACCTTAGTCGGTGTATCACCGGGATCTGGAACATTTCATCAAGGATTTTAAGATGGACCTTCAGGAAGCTATACTTGACAAGGAAGCATTTCGTGAAAAACTCAGGACCCAGAAGCTGAAAGTAGCCAAGCTAGTGGAGCAAAAACTCGAGACACCAGAGATTCGTCAGGAACTGAAGGATAGTGGGACCATGGTTCATGCCAAGGATGTTGAAAACCAGAAGTTTGAATGCAACTACAGAACTATTAAAGGACGTCATGAGAGACTTCACGTCAACAAAGATGATCTGGCAAAAGAACTTGAGAAGGACAAGCATGATCGGAAGAAGCCATCGGAGACATGAACAAGACTTGAGGAGTTTGATGACTTTGAAGATTTATTGACCTTTAGAAGACCAAACCCCTGTTATATACTTACGTTAGATGCGACATTTGTGAGTTGTCATTTGTTTGTTGTTTTTCTGACAGCCACAAAATAAAATCTGTCTTTTCAAAACTATTGTTTGGGTGTGTATCCCTGCCTATCTCTCTCTCTCACCCCAAAAACCCTTGGACCCAATAGAGGATGAATGGAGATGAACTCATATTTTCTAGACCGATAAGTCAATTGGAGACAGACCATGGATTCAGAACATGGAAGATCATATGAAGAATAACCCTATAGTTGGAAAGGATATGACCTAGCATGCTCTTCAGTGATTTGAAAGAGGTGTTGCTACTTGGTGGAGGATGTACCAAACCATCAATGGATGGCAAGGAGTACCCACTTGGAAAGATTTTAAGTTGACTTTGCTAAAGTCTCGGTTTGTGTCCTAGAAATTGATGCCTTCTGGAAAGGATATGAAGAAACCTTGTGCATGCAAGCCTTGTGGAGAAATAGGACACAAGCATAAAGAACACAGGGATGAATGCCCTAATTGTGAAGGAAGTCACCCAGCTGAAGAATGTCCAACTAGGCAGATCACTTGTTTCTTGTGTGAAGGGACTACCCACTACCCTGCTCAGTGTCACATTTACTCCATGGTACAAAGAACCATCCAGCAGAAGAAAGAAGCAATTAAAGGAGCCCTCATGGAAATTTTAGAAGAATCTATGATGAAGGAAGAGGTGGAGGACACACCCGCAGAAGACCCAATTAAACCCTGCAACAAGTCTTGCTATTCATGTGGAGAAGAAGGACATATCTCCCAGAATTGTATGAATGGGGATCTAGTAGAATTCCCGACGGAGGAAGTAGAGTATGACCCACAGGAAATACAAGCCCTGATTGGAACAGAAAAGTCCAGGAAGAGAAGTAGATTGGATTACAGGAAGGACCTGAGACATATCACCTGTTTCAGGTACAAGGAGTCAGGGCACTACTCCAGTAGTTGCCCAAAAAGGAAACCTCGAGACTTGTCAGAAGTAATATGTTTTCGTTGTAATGAAGCAGGGCACTTTGCCAGAGATTGTCCCAAGGAGAAGGAGACTTGTGATAATTAGTTTTGTCAGTGAGAAATATAGTAGTAGCAGTGGGAACATTTCCTTTATATTGAGGTGTTGAGTTGAGGCATGTAATGGAAATGTAGGAGGTTGTAATAATTGGAGAATCAATAAAGTTAGCCCCGTTGGTACTGATTTGGATTTTATGAGTTGTTACTCTATGGAGAGAGATTTTGACCATTTCGAGGGTATGAGAAATATGGTCTATGGATGAATTTGTGCATTTCAAGGGTGGTAGTACCCTGTGAGGACACTTGACCTCTGGAAAGGATAATGAAATTCCATGGAGTGGACTACAGACAAAATAAGTACGAGTTTTATCTCGATATGTGGTATACCCCAATAATATGGAGGGATGAAGTACTATTGGATATAAAGGAGGTATAATGTTGGTAATATGGAGCAATTGTAACTCCATGATGAATCTGAGTAATCACGCCTTAGTTTGGTACAAATAGAAGGAAGGGAGACAGTACAATCAGATGGATTTAAGAATGTCAGGAAGCTGGATGTTTGGAAAATAATCAGTTGCCCCTAGGATGAGCTCAAGGATTACAAGTAATGAGATGGGCCATAACCCACAGGCCCCAGGACCTGCCAAGGAGCAAGCACACTCTTGCTGAAGGAAAAACCCTAGAAGAAGTTACGTTTATCGGCAGACGATCTTATAGAGTAACGCAAAACCTGAGAGTTGTGAAGAAATGATAGATGTTTGTTTGGCTTGCAGAATCAATGGATTTATCCAAATTTGGTTCGTCGACTAGAGAAATTCTACAATGCTTGAGAGGATGACCGAGTGTTAGAATGTGAGATTCGCTAAACCATGTACAAGGTAATGATTTGGGTGCGGGATGGATTGATCACTATACCGACTTACTCTTATTATTCGCCTTGCTATATGGGATGGTAAATCTGAGTGACTTACCTATAGTATAGAGACGACGATATTAAGTCTTGTTTAAACCTTAGAATGGTATAATCATTTTCCCTTGTACAAGGCAGTTGTTGCCAATCGTAGGACATACGGTGAGAATGAAGCCTAGACCCATTTCCTGCAGGAGAAGCCATAAATGGTTGACCACCATGAGATATCGATACACTACAAAAAAATACACTTTTGTGGTGGTACGTCTTTGTCACAGTAGGTCGCGTTTTCTGTCATGCATGTACAATCATGACGATTTTATGACAGAATCAAGACAGGCATAGATGTGATGTTGTAGAAGTGTTCCATGACCTTACCAAAATTATCATCACGGAAGTGTCCACTTCCATGACGATAAATCGCGCGTCACAGAAGTGCTTTCGTCAAGGGTGACCGACACGTGGCATCCACCGTAATGGAACGCCGTTAAGCTATCGGGTCGGGTTTTGGATCCGATAACCCGTTAACAGCCCCGACCAATGGGGATTTTCCATGTGTAAAATCATCATTGGCTGGAGGAGACACGTGTCAGGTCCGCGTTGGCACAGGTGTCACTCATCCAATGGGCGAGACACGCCTTTGATATGTTGACACGTGGACCGGCCCATCAAGTTTAAATGGGCCGGCCCAACTGAAGGCCCACAAGATTTTGCGGACCATAATGGGCCGGCCCAGCTAAAGGCCCACGAGATTTTGCGGACCATATTGTGCTGGCCCAGCTAAAGGCCCACAAGATTTTGCGGGCCATAATGGGCCGGCCCAGGTAAAGGCCCACAAGATTTTTGTGTGCCATAATGGGCCGGCCTAGGTAAAGGCCCACAAGATTCTTGCGGATCATAATGGGCCGGCCCAGCTAAAGGCCCACGAGATTTTGCCGACAATAATGGGTCGGCCCAGCTGTAGGCCCACAAGATTTTTAGGACCCTAGTAGGTCGGCCCATTAACTAGCTGCCATGTTTTGGGCCAAATGCCGGCCCATATTTGATCCGGTCCATTAATGGCATGCCATGCTCCGGGCCTAATAATGGCCCATATGAGATCCGGCCCGTTAAAAGCCTACCATGTTCCGGGCCAAATTACGGCCCAGATCAGGTCGGGCCCTTTAAGAGGCTTTGGGCTCAATTATGGCCCATATCAGATTTGGCCCGTCAACTGGACACTATACTTTTGGGCCCACTTGCTGAAGGCCCACTTAGTAATTCGGCCTGATATTAGTTTTGGCCTGTTAAGGGCCCATTTAACATTTCAACCCTATATTAATTTTGGCCTGTTAAAAGCCTGTCATATAGTTGGGCCTAACTACGGCCCGGTTTGCATCCGGCCTGCTCGCAGCCGATATCTGATTGGGCCAAACAACGACCGAGACAATTTTGGCCTATTAAAAGCCCGTGATTTGATTCGCACAATCATGGGAAAGGGTTCATTTCGGGCTGCTGCCGGCCCGTGAGCTGTTTGGCACGTTTCAGGCCCAACCTACATCGTGATTGCATGACGGCCCGATTATGTACCGTAATTTTACGGTTTGGCCGGTTTACTGCAAAGACAGGATATATATACGGTAAAATAACTGCAGCATCGTGAATAAGAAAAAATCTAGACTATACAATAAAGAAATTACGGCATATTACATCCACTGGGCATCAAAGTTCGCCACTATGATAATAAAGCACAAGCAGACAGCAGATTACATACACTGGGCATCAAAGATCGCCACCAGTGCAAATAAACACGCCGAAAAAATAATATACAAAACCAACAGCACTTCAATAGAGTTCAAGAAAGGTTAGCCCTGCTGGGGAGCTGCAGCGCAAGCAGCTGAGCAAGATGATGAGACTGCGCTTATTCAACACGTATATCTTCCTCACTCTTAAAGATAAACAAGCAGACAGATGATAGGTTTTGCACATAAAAGTATCAGTGCTGACAATTCATCACATTTCTTACTGACGAATAAAGTGACACAATTTAAAATTGCATTAACACAATATGGTATTGTTCAGGTGAAGACATGGCAGGAAATGACATTGTGAAGGAGTTGGCAGCTTCACAACACCACTGGATTACAGATCAAGAACTCATAAGTATCAATGGTTAGTGTGTTGTCAATTTATACCATTTCCGATTGGCAAATAAAGAGACGGCTTAAATAATAGTAGAATGATATGACATTGTTCATAGTTAAGACATTGCAGAATATGACATTGTGCTGTAGTGGGTAGGTTCACCACACCACTGGATTACGGATGAAGAACAGAAGCATACATGCAGTGCAAAAGAAGATCACTTGCTCTGTATAGTTTAATTTACATGATATGAAGAAGGAACTTGGTTGTACAACTGAAAACTTAAATTGAGAAAGGACAAACTTTTGTTTATGAACTACATAATAAACTTTAAACAAGCAATTTGATGCAAACACCAAAAATAAACAGCTGTTGCAGTCATGCCTAACCAAATATATACAACAAAGTTTGAAGGCTTGAGATGGACAAACTTACATTATTGGTGAAGACAGGCTCTATAAAGGCCTTGTCCATGCTGATGGGGGGGGGCAATTCAAGAAGTTTACCACAGAATCTTCTTCAAAAGCATTGCCTTTATTCTACATTTTGTTAAGAGTAAATATAGATGTGATAATATATGAAAAAATGGAGAATATTTAAGATAAGATGAAGAGTGATGCTACATAACCAAGTAGCTATAAATGTAAGTGCAGCGATACAGGCAAAAGGTACAGCCAAGAGCAATGCACAGCTAAACTTCTTCAGTACCAACCTTATGGTAAGAGTAAATATAGATTTGATGTGTAGAAAATGGAGGGCAAAGGAAAATAAGCTGCAGAGTGATGGTACATGAACAACTACCTACCATAATAAGTACACTGATAAAGGACATCATGTACTTACAAGAACAATGCAGAGCTAAAAAGACATTGGCATTGGATATATTCTACACTAATGTAGCCATTCATACAGATCAGATAATTTGGAGTGAACAATTGATAAGCAAGCTATCATGCATACTGCTGTCACATAATGAACCAGTTATGTATGCAAGTACAGTGATACAGGACAACATGTACTAACAAGAGCAAAGCAGCGGACAACATATTTGCGATATCCTGTCGTTCTTGTCAAACCAGAATTCTTCTTCGAGCAGATTTCCTGCAAAAAAGATCCGTAAGGCACATGCGGAAAAGTAGAAGTTCAAATTGTCATGTGATTTCATAGACAGTACCTCATCCTGGGAATGAGACCAGTGCATAACAAGGTTTTTCCATTCAATGTCTTCTAAATTTAGCACAGGAGACTTCACCGGAAATTCGTTTATAGACTTACCATCAAAGTGTGATTTCCTCAGGTAACACCGATACTGCTGCAATGCTTCCTTGAAAAGCACAAGCAAGCTTTGCTCGTCATGACTATCCAGATTTACCCTCACCTAGTTACAACAATGTAATGTAAATCATTGATGTGTTCAATCAGCAGAAAACAGGAAAATAATAACCATGAATAATAGCACTTACACGTAAGTTGGACAGGAAGATGTGAAAATGGTGTTTGTCTTCACAATAATCTTCCCATGATGGGAATATATGCACGTAGTCCCTAACAACATTGAAAGCATTGTCTTTTAAACTAGGAATAAATGGAATGGGGTTCCAATCTGCAGGAATTGGTTGTCTCTGCAGTTGGGATAGGTCTTCGGCCGGTGGACTTGCTGTACTTTTTGCTGGAGTTGGATTTTTCTGTGGTATAGCTGGTGCTATGGCAAATGTAATCGGTATACCTTTTGCTGGAGTGCAGGTCCTATGTGGTGGGGCTAGTGGTGTGGCCAGTAGAGTATGGGTACAGTCTGCTGGAGTCGGTCCTACATTTTGTGTCACTGGTTGTACAGCCAATATAAGTGGGGTGTTGTCTGATTTCTCCGGCACCACCATGTTTTTCAAGGACTTTGCTGGTGCTCCTTCAGGTTCGGCAATCACCCTCTTCTTTTTTGTTGTCTGATGCACAAGAACAACATTTGAGTGGGAAAACATGGTATGATGACAGATGGAATATGTATTGATAATGGATGGGCATGGCATCTCGACATATATGATGAGTAAACTAAGCAGATGGCGGTGCAATAAAGTAGAAGAAATGCAAGACAACGTATGCGAGATACCCGCAATCAATAAAACATTGCAAAATTAGAACAGGCACCTTGATGGGTGAACAGGACAGGCCATCTGCCTTTGACTCCACAAGGTTAGAATAGTCATTAGGATCATATTCTGAACAAGAATCAACAGGTGGGGAGCGTATGAGTTTCATTGCATCCAGAATGGCACTCAATGCCTTGGTGCCAATTTTGTAAGTCATTGCAGTGTTTAGCTTCAAGAGTGGACTGCTGCTAGTGCGACACAAAGCAGCTACACAGATCATAGTGTAGATATAACGGGAAAACCTTAAGCATTAGAGTAAAATCAGCAAAGTGGACCTTGCTGGAATATATGTGCTAGTATTTCCGGTACGAATAGAAAGGCTTCAGATACCAGCTCTCTTCAAGTGAAGGTGCGGTACTGTTAATATCAGTGTAACTCTCAAAGGCGACACAGCTCCCCGCATTTCCTTGCTATTCTTATAGGATTCAAGTGGGCAGGCCACTACAAATCCTATTCCTATGTTTACAAGATCCTATGAATCAAAGAGGCTCAAAGTGTCCATCACAACCGACCGTATAGACCTCTACACTGCAAATGTCCCTGCTCATCTTTAGTACAAGGAACATGCTGTACTACTATCATACTCCCTCCGTTCCAAAATATAAGTCTTGGTAGAGATTTCCACTATGGATCACATACAGATGTATCCAGATACATTTTGGAGTGTAGATTCACTAATTTTGCTCCATATGTAGTCCATGGTGGAATCTATACAAAGACTTGTATTTAGGAACGGAGAGAGTACATATTAAAGAAGAACGGAAGAGGAACATGGTAAAGAAGAGCAAGCAGATTTTGGATAATAAAATGTTGGTTGTGCAGTGCCCACACATGATGAACCAGAGCGCATTAAGAATGCAACTCCCAGCTGTCTCTCGACCATTTAAGGCGGATGGATGAAGATCCTACGTCTCCTAACCCTTCTTCCTCGTATCTGATTCTTCCCATACAGAACACCGCACGGGCCGCCGGCCGGACCACCGGCCCCCACCGCCCGTGTTCCTCCGACACCCCCACCCCCACCCCTACCCCAACCCCCACCCGCGTCAAGTTTTCTTCGTTCGACGAGGCCCCACAACCACCCGAACCCCTTCGATCGCACCGGCGAACTTCGACGAGCTCTGAAAAATCGACTGACCCAATTTTGAAATTTAGTCTACTATGATTTAACTAGTGTGGAATATAAAAGGGGAAAACCATAAGCATTGGGAGTATAGTGTTGAGCGTGCCATGGCGGATCTGAAGATGCAAACCGGACAAAGGCAACTTCGCAACCAAGACAAGAAATCAGAGTAAAGCAGTGGCGATCTATTTTCTTGCTGCGATAAATAAGTTGAGTAGATACGAAAGAGTACCGCCTCTGGTGCGGCGTCGTGTACGCATCTGCTGAGAATTTGACGGTGCTGCGGTAGCGATAGTTGTTGGCGGTATGGAAGCAGATCTAGGAGGGTAGACGGTGGCGGCGGGGTGCGGTGGATGAGACAGTCGTAGGAGCGGCGCCGGCAAGGTGGACGACAGCGGGGATGAAGCGAGAGGACGGGATGCAAGGATCTCGGTCTGAAGCCGTGGATGAGAGAGGTCGATCTCTTGTAATGGACGGCGGCAGCGGGGTATCAGCTCCGGCATGGTGGAGGAGGACGGCGGCGGATGGATGAGGGTGGGGTGGAGAGGGTGTTTTGGCGCCCACGGAGTACAAATGGGGAAAAGGGAGGTAGAGAGGAAGGGGGGAACCATGTATTCAGGGCGCGCTTGTCTCAAATGCGAGGAAATTTACAAACTTAGCCCCCATTTCAAATTTCTACTACATCACAACAACATTAGTCGGTTGGGGATAGGACGGTAATCTCGCATACACCAAATATTTGCTGACGAGAGTTTGTTTTTGGCGCCCACCATGATGAATATGAATTGGGGAGGGAGTCGATTTTGGCCGAGGACACACTGTGTTTTGGTGCCCACCGTGTATGAATCCGGGTGAGAGGCGGTTACGTCATGTTTGTGTGAAATTACAAACCTACCCCTATTGAAACCTATAGAAATCCAGCATATAGGCTTTGCGTGGCAGGGATAGGCAGTAGTGATTTCCATCTCGCAGATTTTGGTTTCGGGCAGTTACTGCGACTTTCCCCGCTTCGTTCAAATTTTGCAGAGTGCACGTTTACCGTGCCAACTCAATTCGAATCCCGTTTGTATTCTATTTTTTCGGGCGGGATCCATTTTCAATTGGAATTACATTCTATATACATCATTTTTTATATATACTTTCAAAAGCACAACACCATTTATACATAAATATGGTTTACAAATGCCATGATCTCAGATTCATAAGGTTGTATCCATCAATTTGGATTTTCAAGTATTTGAAACCACTTTATGTTGAAATCCAATGTATGCATTCCTCGCTAACTGTCTCCAATTAATGTGTGTTTCATGCGGGTTTTTTTTACTTCTCAAACATGTATAATGTGTTTCACACACGCAACATATAGTGTAATCCCGTTTAGACATTAATTGCATATAAACCATGCATTGTTTGTAATTGAAGAATCTATGGATCACCAATATTGATAAACTATATAACATTACACGTGTGCCCAAATTCAAATGAATATGCATGTTTGATACACTAATTTGTGTTATGATATTATCGATGTCGTGATCTCCAGTTTAAATATTTGAATCCCCTTTAATCCAGATATTCATCTTATATAGCTATCACTCATGCTTATATAGGACTATCTCTCTGGACATATACGTGTTCATCGTCTCTCAGGTATCTCTCGTGCTACCTGTATGTCGACAATGATCTTTTATCTTCGTAACACACTGACGGTACTCTCTCCCTCGACCTTCATCACTCTATCTCTCTCTAAGTATATCTCACTCCCTGCTATGTGTCTCTAACTGTGATTCTCCATGTGGAATCTCTTTCTCTCACACAAACACAAAACTTTGTCTCCCGGGGTCTCATTTCTCTCTACTATTCCCATGTGTGCCACTCGCACACCCCTCATACAGAGATGTCTTTCGCTCCTTAGATATGAGAACCTACGACTCTTCCTCTTCAATATCTCTTTCTCACACACAAACACAAACTCTGTCTCCCAGGGTCTCATATTTCTCCATTGTTCTCTTGTATGTCGCTCACACACACCCTCTCTCCCTAGAGATATCTTGCGTTCCCTCGTATGTCTCTCTAGCTATCACTCTCGTTGTGAAATATCTTTCTCTCTCGCAGACACAAAACTCCGTCTCTCTGGATCTCATTTTCCTCTGATATCTGTTTGTATGTGACTCACATGCACCCTCTCTCTATCTCTCTCACACCCACACACATAACCCAGCCTTCTGATCCACTCGACTCCTATCTCTAACGCACACTAGCTAGCATCTTTATCTTTCTATTTATCTGTTTCTCCATCAACCTTCTTTCTTGCCCTCACTCTTGATTCCTATCACGCACACTACATATGTTTCTCTCTACATGTAGTCAAGTGCCCTCTCACACACATATATAACTTCACCCTTTGAACCACCTGACGGTCATCTCCAACACCCAAACTAGCGGATGTCCCTCTAGGTAGCATCTCCATCTCTGTATCTATCTGTAGTTTCTCCGTCAACATTTCTTTCTCGCACGGAGTATTGCTTCCTATCACCCACACTATATATGTCTCTCCATACATATGCATTTACAGGTTGGTCTCTTTTGCACAATCATTGAGCCTCACTCCCTCTGCTCGCCATAGATGCATGCTCCAGCCCACGCCACTATCGCTTAAAGACAAAAACACATGCTCAATTGTCTGGCCTTCTTCCCTCCATTCTCACATGCATGCTATTGTCATACCGATCCGTCTCTCCCATGTCGTTGATCTTATGACTTATGTCTTCTTTCCTTTATCTCGATCATGTGCGCGCGCACACACACACATCCCATGTATACATGTATACCTCTCACACATGCACGTTCAAGGTCTGTATGTCTCCATACGTAGTTAATTACCCTCAATCCTAACGCTACATCGAATCGTTCTCCTCTTTTGTGCACATAACTTCCGCCCGGATGGGTAAAACACACACTCACACTTAACAATCTCCTTCTAGCTACCCCCCCCCCCCCCCCGCCTCTCACTCTTCCCCCGAAACCAATAAGACCATCCATTTGTTTAATTCCCGCCTACATGCACCATCGATATATAGTAGTCTTCCTCAGTGTCTCTCGAACAAACACGTTCTCTCGATGTCGACTCCTCTCACGTGCACACACCTTCTCTTCCCTCTCTACGGGCATTTTCTCTCTCGCACCCCATCGTTGATGGCCTCTGCCATACACATCACCTCTCTATGATGAAGCCATGCACACTTAAATTACATCCGCCACAGAGGACCCCGCGACACACACACACAGGCACGCACGCACCCCCCCACACACACACACACACTAAGACTCCATCTCTCTCACACACACACAAACACACACACACACACACACGCACACCCCCCCCCCACACACACACACTAAGACTCCATCTCTCTCTCTCACACACACACACAAACTAAGACTCCATATCTCTCTCTCTCACACACACACACAAACTAAGACTCCATCTCTCTCTCTCCTCTCTCTCTCTCTCACCCCACACACACTAAGACTCCATCTCACACACACATGCTCTAGGCGGAGCATTTGTTCCTACCACCCTTCATCCAACCTTACCCGTATGATAAACAATCACCTTTATTTACTTGCATAACATGGACAAATTCCACTTTACTTTAGTAGTCAGCAAACTTATCATCTGTACCCTTATAAAAAACGAGTTGGCGGTGATGGTGTGCCTGCCATCTTGTAATACAGACCGTATGATCTATATCTGAGGATAGAAAGCAAACTATGATAATTTTACAAAAGATACCCGCACCTCTCTCCACATCATTATCTCCTGCAACCTCATTGCTCAGCAATTAAAAAAGGAATAAGTCTCTGGAACAATCTAGCATGCATGGTGGCCGTTGCCACCTGCCGATGCCATCCATCCCCATGCTTCCGCCCATTCCGACCACCAGTCACCACCACGCTCCGCTCCTCCTCGCCTTATCTCTCATCTTTCATTTTTTTGATGACATTCTCGAGATACCAGTTTTCCGATAAAATTCTCGAGATGTCATTAGTTTTTACACATGGGATTACTCCTGCATGGGTCAATCACAACAGGTGTTTTATAAAAAAATGCATATTGATGTTCCCTGCAATGCACGAGAATCTTGCTTGTAATTATATAACGAAAATCACGAGCAGGAAGTGACATTTTTTTGACACAACCATGTTAACATGGCCACATAAATCACTAGCTAAAGTAAATACCATTATACTTATATCCCGATGAAAAAGGTTGAGTACATGTCCGAAGAGTAGAGTCGCACACACACACACTCTCTCAGAATCTCTCTCTCTCACACACACACCAGTTACGTGACGCCCACTTAAGCAGACACGTATGTTACAATTTGTGCACCCGCGGGTACACGTGATGCTGCGCATTTATTTAAGCCGGAAGGCGAACCCAAACAGTAGCTACATTCATTCCCCTCCCACCGCCTCTTCTCTGGTCGCCGTCGCCTGGTAGCCATGGGCCGGCCGAAGGTAACAACATACGCCATACTCCCGCCGGAGCGGTGCTTTAATATGGAAATTTTAGTGGTCATGCATGCATCTTTTTGTGCTAGCACTCCTATATAAGGGTTGACCGATTGCTTCTCGCGGACGTGTGCGGGCGGTGGAAGAGGAAGGAGAAGGGAAGCGGGCTTTGGAGTAACGTTTTTTACCACAATTTCTTAGGAAACTGAGTGCAATAATTGAGTAGTTTTGCAAACTACCAGTACTACACCTAAAACGGTTCAAAACATATACTCCCTTGCCAGCGCGCGCTTCCCGCGTGAAACGATCAGCGTCACCCTGGAGCGTCAGTGCCGCATTAATGCCCGGCCAGAGCGGAGGCGACCTCTCACTGGCACCGGCTTTGAAGTGGCGCGACGGCCGAGAGAGCGCCGCTTCCCGGTGCACGCGACTGCTCCGCGTTGAGACTGGCCATAGGACCTGTTTGGATCCATGGGTTATAGTTAGTTTGAGCTAGATGGGGCTCAAATATCCCTAAAGTATCCAAGCATGAGGGTTTAAATTGGAGCAAGTTGCACCGAACCCACCAAAAAAAACTATCCCACCCAAGAGGTGCTAACTGGAGATAATTCTCAATCTAACCCTGACACAAACACCTCTTTGGCTATAGTTAGTTCAGGGTTAGTCATGAGTTAGTCTAACCTCTAGCTAAGTTAGAGTATCAAACAGGAGCAGTATAGGACAGGCAAGTTGCTCAAAGCATACAGGCAAATTCGTACGTGAAAGGATTTTTTCCTTTTTGAAAACGGAACGTGAAAGGAATTTTTTTTAGAATGCTCTTGGCATGTCGCTAACATGTGATAGTTAACTGACCTCAATAGATGGCAGAAACGCCAGCCCGCCGCACTTTGATAGAGACGAGGAGGGAGAAGCGATACAGGGTGCTGGATTACTAGAGATAGGTGTCGCACGAAAGCCAAGAAATATGGTGATAGCATGGGTTAGCCATGTACTAGTATGATGTAACTACACTGGGCTGCCGTGTTTCGTACTCTTCCAGTACACTGTGGAGATGATTGGTTAATTTTATATCGCTGAATAATATTAAATATTATGAGTAAAGACGCTCCACCACGAGGTTCCTTGCTCCTTCTCGGTCGTCCAGAATCTATGTTCTTCCACTCTATTTTTTTACGTGAGATTTGTTCATCCTTTTGCCAACACGCGAGACATCTAGCATCAAGGTACACGTGTTATGCAAGGATCGTTCCATCTATATGAAGAACACATGGGACTGGAACTATGAGACGGACATGTACCCAAGAGTGGACGTACGAACCTGAGTAATGTAGCACAGTAAGTGAAGTAGAAAGGCACAAATGGTATGAACATGCGTGGCATATAGGGTGTGTTTGGTTGCGTTCTCATCTCAGCATAGTTGTTCCCTCTTCATGCATGCTCAACTCAACACCCCTTGATACGTCTCCAACGTATCTATAATTTTTGATTGCTCCATGCTATATTATCTAATGTTTTGGACTATATTGGGCTTTATTTTCCACTTTTATATTATTTTTGGGACTAACCTATTACCCGGAGGCCCAACCCAGAATTGCTGCTTTTGCCTATTTCAGTGTTTCGGAGAAACAGAATATCAAACAGAGTCCAAACGGAATGAAACCTTCAGAAACGTGATTTTCTCATCAGATAAGATCCAGGAGACTTGGACCCTCCGTCAAGAAAGCCACGAGGCGGCCACGAGGGTGGAGGGCTCCCCCCTAGGGCGCGCCCCCTACCTCGTGGGCCCCTCGAAGCTCCACCGACGTACTTCTTCCTCCTATATATACCTACGTACCCCCAAACGATCGGGGATGGAGCCAAAAACCTAATTCCACCGCCACAACTTTCTGTATCCACGAGATCCCATCTTCGGGCCTGTTCCGGAGCTCCGCCGAAGGGGGCATCGATCACGGAGGGCTTCTACATCATCATCCAAGCCCCTCGGATGAAGTGTGAGTAGTTTACTTCAGACCTATAGGTCCATAGTTAGTAGCTAGATGGCTTCTTCTCTCTTTTTGGATCTCAATACGATGTTCTCCCCCTCTCTTGTGGATATCTATTCGATGTAATCTTCTTTTTGCGGTGTGTTTGTTGAGATCGATGAATTGTGGGTTTATGATCAAGTCTATCTATGAATAATATTTGAATCTTCTCTGAATTCTTTTATGTATGATTGGTTATCTTTGCAAGTCTCTTCGAATTATCAGTTTGGTTTGGCCTACTAGATTGGTTGTTCTTGCCATGGGATAAGTGCTTAGCTTTGGGTTCGATCTTGCGGTGTCCTTTCCCAATGACAGAAGGGGCAGTAAGGCACGTATTGTATTGTTGCCATCGAGGATAACAAGATGGGGTTTTTATCATATTGCATGAAACTATCCCTCTACATCATGTCATCTTGCTTAAGGCGTTACTCTGTTTTTAACTTAATACTCTAGATGCATGCTGGATAGCGGTCGATGAGTGGAGTAATAGTAGTAGATGCAGGCAGGAGTCGGTCTACTTGTCTCGGACGTGATGCCTATATACATGATCATACCTAGATATTCTCATAACTATGCTCAATTCTATCAATTGCTCAACAGTAATTTGTTCACCCACCGTAGAATACTTATGCTCTTGAGAGAAGCCACTAGTGAAACCTATGGCCTCCGGGTCTCTTTCTTATCATATCAATCTCCATCACTTTATTATTGCTTTGCTTTTACTTTACCTTTTACTTTTTACCTTGCATCTCTATACCAAAAATACCAAAAATATTATTTATCATCTCTATCAGATCTCACTTTCGTAAGTGAGCGTGAAGGGATTGACAACCCCTAAGCGTGTTGGTTGCATTGAGCTATTGTTTTTGTGTAGGTACAAGGGACTCGCGTGTAGCCTCCTACTAGATTGATACCTTGGTTCTCAAAAACTAAGGGAAATACTTACGCTACTTTGCTGCATCATCCTCTCCTCTTCGGGGAAATCCAACGCAGTGCTCAAGAGGTAGCACCCCTCTTCATGCATGCTTCTAGTGTATTTGTGCTAAACTAGCGTGGACTCATGCACCCTCCATACACTCTATCAAACACCCAAAAGTAGGTCGAGAAGGGAACTGTTGGGCGACATTTGTCTCTTACTACGTACTACCACTAAATGTTGTGCGTGCAATGCACGGTGATGTTATGGAGTACGTGCCTAAGTACTCTACTACTACTATATTAGTTGGAGGCACATATTAACTTTTATATTTGTTTACGTGTATGCCCCGAGACCTTCCAACTAGACGTGTCTTTCTCTCCAGGTCGCACTTTGTATCATTCATACCACTAAGTACTACTACGTGTGGTCTCCGACCCAGAAGTGGAAGAAGTGGAGACGCTCTACCATGCTGTTTTTTTACGATGGGCTCTACCACACTGTTCACGTCTCACTCCTTTCGCTGACATGTGGGACATCCAGCACGTGCCGTGTTTGGCACCCTTCATCGTAAGAGTTGAAACGCTAGCATTCATCCAAAATAAAAAATAATTATAAATCGGCAGTGATACTTTTTTTTGCGAACCAATCAGCAGTGATACTATACCACGCGGTCTCCTTGCTCCTCGATATCAGAAAGAATACTTCCGTTCGCCAACATGTGGGACGTCGACCATCCTGGTCCACTTGCCATGCATGCAGAACTCCAAGGGAGAGTCACCCAGGTCGTCGCGCCGCAGTAACAGTGACTAATGAGCCGTCAAATCACAGGCCCACTTCCCACTTTGAAGTTGCTCGGACGAAGGAACCATCATGACTTCGTTGAATTCCGCTTCTTGAAGAAAACTACTGTACCAACAGTACTGCTAGTTACAGTAGTTACTCCAACAGAGGCCTCCTTTCGTTCATAGGATAGTAATATGAAAATCATAGGAAGTGAGGTGACATGCATCTCAATTCCTATAGAGAAAGAGATGCCATTTGATGCTTAGGATAGGAATTTTTCCATTTAGTCTAGGCTAATGTACTGGTAATTTGCTCTAAAAACTACAGAAGTAACTAGTAGTATTGGTACATCCTCGTACTCAGACACAGACACACACACTAACTACTAGTACTACTACTTCTCACATGCTGGCCAGACGTTGTCATTCTCCTTCCCGACTTTGTTGGCGTCACCCCACCGTGCTTGGATCTCTGCCGACCTCTCCGCAGCAGCGCGTGCGTCCTTTTCTTTCTTGCGGCGGCGGGCCTCTCTTTTCTTGAGTGCTTTCTGACTTTTCTGCTCCCTCTATGCGGCTTTGGCCGCCTCTTGCTCTACCGCCCATTTGGCCTTGGCATCTTCAAATTCCTCCCACATAGTTGTGAGGTCGCGAGCGGCGATGAACTCGGCACGGTGGGATGCCATCGCTTCCCTACCATTTTGTGTGCGGTCGTGGGTAGTGAGGAACTCGGCGCAGCGGGATGCCATCGCTGCCTTACCGGTTAGTGTGCGGCGCGGTGGCATGAACGACACTTGATGAGAGCTCTGGGGTGGAGTGGCCGGACAACCGTATAGTGCATTGGTTTGTCAAGAGCTCAAGGACAGAAGATGAAGCAAATTTGGATTCCCCTTCAATACTGGTCATTTATTACCGAGTAAAATGCATTGGCAGTCATCGAACTTGTCTGTAACATCCCAAATTTTCAATTTGGAATGTTATACATTAGGTCATCATGCATATCATATTTTATTTTGCTTTTGGTTTTGATCCTAGAAAATCCTAAGCAACTCAAGGACCCACGGAGAGAGTTGGGGATTTCGTTATTTACATATTTGAGTTTTCTCAAATTATGTAAACAGGATCATTTGATTTTATTTATTTTATCATCTCTTATTTCTATTACAAAAATATGAGAGCGGGAATAAAATGACTTTCCCAAAATATAGAAATATTGAGGATTTAATAAAAAAATCAAATAAGTTTTATTTCGGAGTTTTTCGGTATTTTTATTTGAATTTAGGAAAAATGCGCATTTTTCAAGGTTGTAGTTTGGGCCCAGATAAATGTTCACTTTATCGGGCTTGATTTTAGAAACCCGGCAAAATTTATTTTGTGATTTTTGGAGTCCGTTTAGTATTTCTTTTTATTTTTCTTCCGAGCGGAATTTAAAAAAACGGAAACCGACTACGGGCCGTACTCGGCCAGGACTCCCTGGCCGGGGCCTTTATAAGTCGCCACCCCGGGGCGAGAGAGGCCCGAGCTGAAACCCTAGCCCAGCCGCCCCAGCCGCCCAGCCGCCGCCGCCGCCGCCCACCGCCGGAGCGGCGCGCCGCCCGAGGTTGGCCGCCGCCTCGTTTTTCGTGCTGTTTAAAAAAAATTATGTTCGTCGTTTTTCCTTTTTCGTCGGATTTTCCGCGGTTATTTTCTGATCGTGATTTCTGATCCGATTTTTGTTTTAGTATAACTTTTCGCTCGTTTATCGGAATCAGGCGATTCAAGCGCCTGGAGTTTCGTCTCGAAACCCTCTTTCCGAATAATCAACTTAAACATGTTTTTGCTACTGTAAAATTTGCCCTAGATCCAGATTACTAGAACGAAGTTGTTTTCCTTCGCTGTTTGATTTCTTTTGCTTCGTTCGATTTGATTCTTTTTGCCAACCAGGGTTCTTAAGTTGAACATTCTGGTTAGATCTTCTATTTGAGTTTTACCTGTGCATTAGATGAGTACTTATTGTATGCTTGTTGTTTGTCTGCGATAGAATACCCGGAGTGCGCCGCCTGTTACTTCGAATCTCTAGGTTACGCGGATCATCAGCAAGGCAAGTAACACTTTGTTCATACCTTTTCTACAATCCAGTTTTATTGCATTAGATCAATCCTCACACATTGCATGATTAGGATCTAATTAAACTGTGGGATGGGAAGTAGATGAGGTAGTACCTATTACCTGTTTATTATCAAACCTTTGGGAATTACTTCTAGCCATGCTATGCTAGTAGACGTGGATTGGGTGAGTGATATCCATGACAGATGTGATATTGATAATTAAGGGTTTATCTAAGGTGGCAACCTAACACACATCTGGGTGGATTGAGGCACCTGGGGTTTCCAGGACTTGCCTGTTTTATTTGGACCGCCACCCAGGCCCAAAGGGATCATGAGATTATTCATACTAGAAACTTCCGTGTGCAGCCACAAGCCATTATGGGCTCTGGCATAGTTGACTAAGTTGTGCGAACTCTTACAGGGTAGACTAGCAGATGTAGGGGAAAGTAGGTGTACCGTTCTATCCGTCGTAAGGTGCTAGCGCTTCTAAAAGACTGTGTCTCGGTCATCCGTTTTCTCAAACACCCTGTAGTGCGAGAAACCAAACGGAGACGATCGAGTCTTGTGGGGAAAAGTGCGCAAACCTCTGCAGAGTGTAACAAACTAATCATGATTAGCCGTGTCCCCGGTTATGGACATCTTGAGTATCTAGTACCTGGATTTTCATGTGAATCTCAACATGTTACTCTAAATTAATTTTGATGGGTTTTAATGATGTTACTTAATTGGGATTGAGAATGCTGTCAACCATTCTCAATGTTTAACAACCACCATGATAGTAATTAATTTTATTCCTTTGAAGTAGGGAAATATTGGCTTTACGCAAAAACTGTAACCATAGAGCTTTCCACCAGCCAAATATGCATATAGTATAGCTGTTGCATTCCATTACTCTCTATGTGTTACCTTGCCAGCATATTCCATGTGCTGACCCGTTTTCGGGCTGCAGTGTTAATGTTGCAGACTTTTCACACGACGATTAAGGAGTTTTAGGTCGTGGTTCTATACTCAGTGATGCCATTGGAGTTGATGGACTCACTTATCTTCCAAGCCTTCCGCTGTTATCGTTATTAGATGGTCTTAAGCCATATTTATTGTAATAAGTTCTCTTTTGAGACACTCGATGTAATAAGTGTGTGATTGCTACTCTGCTATAAATCCTCTGAGTACTGTGTGGTGTCAGCATTACTGATCCAGGGAGGACACCGGAGCACAGAGATCAGACTGTTTGAGGTCTGGTCGCTACAGAGATGGTATCAGAGCACACGCTGACTGTAGGACACGACCACTAAGCTAAAGACCTAGATCACTACTCACTCTCTTCTCTTCTGACTTCTCATCTTTTCTACTCTTTAGGATGGCGGATGCAAGGAACAAGTTCACCCAAACGGATGAAGATACACCCTTTGGATGCCACTTGAAGGAAGTCACTAGATACCTGAACATAGGAGTACCAAGCTTCACGGGAACCTACAACTCCACCTTACCTGAAGAAGAGCGCCGGATGATACAAGTTCAAGTTCCAGGAAGGACGTTCATGCCAGTCACTGAGCCCATAGAGTTTTCTTTTGATGCACCAACTTGGAGTCTAGGAAAGAGTATGGCAGCTCACATCGCCATGGGACGCATTGGAGAAGTCTACCGCAAGGATCTCAAGGATACTATCTACCAGATTTGTGGGCGCCGAGATGAACACTGGGAGATGATCAGCACCAGGAAAGATAGATCAATTGCAGCTTTTATTCAGGAGTTAAACCAGCACATTCGACGACTGGAGAATCAGATGTGTGCCAACATGATAGATCTGAAGAAGGCTAAGACTAGAATCAAGGAACTAGAGGAAGAACTCAAGGCTACACGTGAAGATTATGAAGAAGAAATTGAAGTATTGGTGGATAAGAATGCCGACCTAACAAAGAAGATTGGAATATTTATGGGAGGCCCGACACCAGTAGATGAAGACGAGGAACCCAAGGAGATTAGCCCGGAAGACTACATCATCATCGACGACACCGACTCGGAGCAAGATAGTAGCGATGATGACTATGTGGATGAAGCAGGAGCAGATATCATGGAGTCTACAACCGTAGAATATTTCTAGTAGACCACCTCATCAGTAGTAGTAGTCCACCATGTAAATATAGTAGTCCGAGCACTTTTGCGATAGCTAGACCGATTGTATGCCTTTGTTTGATTGATTGAAGTGAATTGTGTGCTTTTTCCTCATGTGCATATGGGTAGTGTTTTCTCTTTAGACCCCCTCTATTCTTATATCTCATCTTTTCTAAACCCTCAGATGCCTCCGAGACGTGACCCCGGATTTGCTTTTCCGCCGGAGCTCACCCAGTTGATCCAGCAGCAGAACACCTTGATGCAGTTGCTAGTTCAAAATCAGAATCAAGGGAACAACAACAACCCACCACCACCACCACCTGTTGACCACTTAGCCCGTTTTCTTAGGCTGAATCCGCCGGTGTTTTCCAGTAGCACCGAGCCAATAGTAGCTGATGATTGGCTCCGCAAGATAGCTAGGGAGTTGACCACAGCAGGATGCACAGATGTGGAGAAGGTTAAGTTTGCCGCACATCAGTTAGAAGGACCCGCAGCATCTTGGTGGGAGAACTTCACAGCCACCTTCCCAGTCGACACTGTCACATGGGACCAGTTTCAGCAGGCTTTTCGTACTGCCCATGTTTCAGCAGGAGCAATGGCCATGAAGAAGTGTGAGTTTCGTAACTTGTGCCAAGGAGGATGGACAGTTGGCCAGTATGTGGAGGAGTTTAGTAAGCTAGCACGTTATGCCCCAGATGACGTTGCTACAGATGCAGCTAAGCAGGAGAAATTCCTGGAAGGACTGAATGATGAGTTGAGTATGCAGTTGATGGTAGCCACCTTCAACAACTACCAGGAGTTGGTAGATCGTGCTCTTATGATTGAAGGGAAGCAGCAGCAAATTGAGAACCGCAAGAGGAAGTATGGACAAGGAAAGTATAATTCAGGAGCTCTGCAGAAGCCTCGTTTTACCCCTAGACCAGGAGGACATTTTCAGCATACCCATGGAGTAGGTAGCTCGCACAATCACAATGGCACCAAGAATGGTAATGGGAATGGAGGAAGTAATGGACAGAACCGCAGCACCCCATCAACCCAAGCCAAGAAGGACTTGAGCCACGTCACTTGCTATAAGTGTTTGAAGCCAGGACATTATGCAAATGACTGTCCTGAAGGACAAAACGGCAATGGAAGCTCTGGAAAGAAGCCGAACCCTTTCAACAGGGGACAGGTGAACCACGTTAATGTGGAGGAGGTTGAAGCTCAGCCCGATGCAGTAATAGGTAAGTTTTTGGTTAAGTCATTTACTGCACTCGTTCTTTTTGGTACTGGTGCATCGCATTCATACATATCAAGGGGATTTGTGGAAAAGTATAGCCTGCCCACTAGGATTCTTAAAACACCTATGCTAGTAAGCTCACCAGGGGCGGAGTACATGGCCAGTCAAGGATGTTTTCAAGTGCCATTAAGTATAGGAAGGCATGTTTTCCCAACGGATTTAATTATTTTGGAATCCCAAGGTCTGGATGTGATTCTTGGTATGGATTGGCTGTCGATGTATGGAGGAAACATCGATTGCGCCAGTAAGACAATTTTGCTCACAACGCCAGAAGGAAGAAGGATCAAGTATGTATCCCGACATACGCCAAACAGGACACGAGTAAATTCCTTATCAGGAGTTGTGCAGGAGGAAGTACCAGTGGTAAAGGATTTTCCTGATGTATTCCCCGAAGAGTTGCCAGGCATGCCACCGGATAGAGACATTGAGTTTTTGATTGAGCTTTTGCCAGGCACTGGGCCAATATCGAAGAGACCATATAGGAAGCCAGCAAAAGATTTGGTGGAAATTAAGAAGCAGATTAAGGAGTTACTGGATAAGGGATATATTCGCCCAAGTTCTTCGCCTTGGGGATCACCAGTACTTCTAGTGGAGAAGAAGGATGGATCGTTAAGGATGGTTGTTGATATCGAGGATTGAATTAAGTAACGATCAAGAACAAGTACCCACTACCAATGATCAACGATCTGTTTGATCGATTGCAAGGAGCTAAAGTGTTTTCCAAGATCGATTTGCGATCAGGATACCACCAGTTGAAGATTCGAGAACAGGATATTCCAAAGACATCTTTTACCACCAGGTATGGGCTGTATGAGTATACCGTTATGTCATTTGGACTGACTAACGCGCCTGCCTATTTTATGAACATGATGAACAAAGTGTTTATGGAGTTTTTGGATAAGTTTGTCGTAGTGTTCATTGATGATATCCTGGTTTATTCGAAGAATGAAGAGGAGCATAAGGAGCATTTGCGTTTGGTACTTGGAAAGCTCAGAGAACACCAATTATATGCCAAGTTCAGCAAATGTGAATTTTGGTTGAAGGAAGTAGGATTCCTCGGACACGTTATATCTGGAGAAGGTATAGTAGTAGATCCCGCTAAAGTTGAAACCGTGACCAAGTGGGAAGCACCAACAACAGTTGGAGAGATCCGGAGTTTTCTTGGACTCGCAGGATACTACCGGAGATTTATTGAGAATTTCTCAAAGATCGCAAAGCCTATGACGGAGTTGCTGAAGAAGGATACTAAGTTCAAATGGACTGAGGAGTGTGAGGCTAGTTTCCAGGAGTTGAAGAAACGTTTGGTTACCTCACTAGTGTTGATTTTGCCAGATCAAACCAAGGATTATGAGGTGTATTGCGACGCTTCACGTCGAGGGCTTGGAGCAGTGCTTATGCAGGAAGGAAGAGTTGTTTCGTATGCTTCACGACAACTGAAGCCCCACGAATTGAATTATGCTACGCATGATTTGGAGTTAGCAGCCGTAGTGCATGCATTGAAGACATGGAGACATTTCCTCATTGGAAATCATTGTGAGGTGTACACGGATCATAAGAGTTTGAAGTACATTTTCATGCAGAAGGAGTTGAACCTCAGACAAAGGAGATGGTTGGAGCTTATCAAGGATTATGATATGAAATTACATTACCATCCCGGAAAAGCTAATGTAGTAGCTGATGCATTAAGCCGCAAGAGCCATGTCAATACGTTAATGACAGGAGAAATACCCAAGGAGTTAGCAGAAAATTTTCGTGAACTATGTTTGGAAATAGTTCCGAGAGGCTATGTAGCAGCATTGGAAATTCAGTCAACTTTGATGGATAGAATCAGAGAAGCTCAAAAAACTCACAAAGAGATTGCTGCTATAAAGAAGAAACTGAGCAAAGGAAAAGCTAAAGGATTTCATGAGGATGAGCACGACACCCTATGGTTTGAAGACCGTGTTTATGTACCCAATAACCCGGAGATCAGGAAGTTGATTTTGCAAGAGGCACATGATTCACAGTATTCGATTCACACAGGAAATACCAAGATGTATTTGGATTTGAAGGATATTTTCTGGTGGTCCGGTATGAAAAAGGATATTGCGGAGTATGTAGCAGTTTGTGACGTATGTCAGAGAGTAAAGGCAGAGCATCAGAAGCCAGCAGGATTGTTGCAACCATTGCCGATACCCGAATGGAAGTGGGATAAGCTAGGCATGGATTTTATCACGGGATTGCCAAGGACTCGTTCAGGCTATGACTCGATTTGGGTTGTAGTCGATCGATTGACGAAAGTAGCTCATTTCATCCCAGTAAAGACCACTTACACCAGTGCTAAGTTGGCAAAGATATACATGACCAGGATCGTATGTTTGCATGGAGTTCCGAGGAGCATCGTATCAGATAGAGGAACCCAGTTTACCTCAAAGTTCTGGAAGCAGTTGCATGAGACTTTGGGTACTAGGCTAGAATTAGTACAGCTTTTCATCCGCAGACAGATGGACAGACCGAGAGAGTCAATCAGATTTTGGAGGATATGCTGAGAGCTTGTGCGCTAGATTATGGATCTAGTTGGGACGATAATTTGCCATATGCAGAGTTCTCTTACAATAATAGCTATCAGACCAGTTTGAAGATGGCACCTTTCGAAGCTTTGTACGGAAGGAGGTGCAGGACACCGTTGTCATGGGACGAAGTTGGAGACCGCCAGTTGTTTGGACCAGATCTGATTAAAGAGTCTAAATAGAAGGTGAAGTTGATTCGCGATAGGCTCAAGGTAGCCCAGTCCAGGCAGAAGAGCTACGCAGATTCTAAACGCAAGGAGACAGTTTACGAAGTTGGAGACAGAGTTTATCTTCGAATATCCCCACTTCGAGGGATTAAGCGCTTTGGAGTTAAGGAGAAGTTAGCGCCACGATTTGTAGGGCCATATCGAGTTTTGGAGCGTATGGGAGAAGTGGCCTACAAGTTGGAATTGCCAGAAGTATTGGCAGGAGTGCATGATGTGTTCCACATTTCTCAGTTGAAGAAGTGTCACGCGGAGATGGCTGACATACCTTTAAGAGACAGAGTGCCATTGGAAGCAATTCAGTTGGATAACAATTTGACCTATGAGGAGAAACCAGTCAAGATTCTTGAGTTTGCCAGCCGAGTTACTCGTAGCAAGGTTATCAAGTTTTGCAAAGTTCAGTGGAGCCACCACACGGAGGATGAAGCCACCTGGGAGCGAGAGGAAGATTTGCTCAAAGACCACCCTCACCTATTTTCTAGCCAACCCGAATCTCGAGGGCGAGATTCATCTTAAGGGGGGTAGGTTTGTAACATCCCAAATTTTCAATTTGGAATGTTATACATTAGGTCATCATGCATATCATATTTTATTTTGCTTTTGGTTTTGACCCTAGAAAATCCTAAGCAACTCAAGGACCCACGGAGAGAGTTGGGGATTTCGTTATTTACATATTTGAGTTTTCTCAAATTATGTAAACAGGATCATTTGATTTTATTTATTTTATCATCAATTATTTCTATTACAAAAATATGAGAGCGGGAATAAAATGACTTTCCCAAAATATAGAAATATTGAGGATTTAATAAAAAAATCAAATAAGTTTTATTTCGGAGTTTTTCGGTATTTTTATTTGAATTTAGGAAAAATGCGCGTTTTTCAAAGTTTTAGTTTGGGCCCAGATAAATTTTCACTTTATCGGGCTTGATTTTAGAAACCCGGAAAAATTTATTTCGTGATTTTTGGAGTCCGTTTAGTATTTCTTTTTATTTTTCTTCCGAGCGGAATTTAAAAAAAAACGGAAACCGACTACGGGCCGTACTCGGCCAGGACTCCCTGGCCGGGGCCTTTATAAGTCGCCACCCCGGGGCGAGAGAGGCCCGAGCCGAAACCCTAGCCCAGCCAGCCCAGCCGCCCAGCCACCGCCGCCCGAGGTTCGCCACCGCCTCATTTTCCGTGTTGTTTAAAAAAAATTATGTTCGTCGTTTTTCCTTTTTCGTCGGATTTTCCGCGGTTATTTTCTGATCGCGATTTCTGATCCGATTTTTGTTTTAGTATAACTTTTCGCTCGTTTATCGGAATCAGGCGATTCAAGCGCCTGGAGTTTCGTCTCGAAACCCTCTTTCCGAATAATCAACTTAAACATGTTTTTGCTACTGTAAAATTTGCCCTAGATCCAGATTACTAGAACGAAGTTGTTTTCCTTCGCCGTTTGATTTCTTTTGCTTCATTCGATTTGATTCTTTTTGCCAACCAGGGTTCTTAAGTTGAACATTCTGGTTAGATCTTCTATTTAAGTTTTACCTGTGCATTAGATGAGTACTTATTGTATGCTTGTTGTTTGTCTGCGATAGAATACCCGGAGTGCGCCGTCTGTTACTTCGAATCTCTAGGTTACGCGGATCATCAGCAAGGCAAGTAACACTTTGATCATACCTTTTCTACAATCCAGTTTTATTGCATTAGATCAATCCTCACACATTGCATGATTAGGATCTAATTAAACTGTGGGATGGGAAGTAGATGAGGTAGTACCTATTACCTGTTTATTATCAAACCTTTGGGAATTACTTCTACGTTTGCTCATTAAGCCATGCTATGCTAGTAGACGTGGATTGGGTGAGTGATATCCATGACAGATGTGATATTGATAATTAAGGGTTTATCTAAGGTGGCAACCTAACACACATCTGGGTGGATTGAGGCACCTGGGGTTTCCAGGACTTGCCTGTTTTATTTGGACCGCCACCCAGGCCCAAAGGGATCATGAGATTATTCATACTAGAAACTTCCGTGTGCAGCCACAAGCCATTATGGGCTTTGGCATAGTTGACTAAGTTGTGCGAACTCTTACAGGGTAGACTAGCAGATGTAGGGGAAAGTAGGTGTACCGGTCTATCCGTCGTAAGGTGCTAGCGCTTCTGAAAGACTGTGTCTCGGTCATCCATTTTCTCAAACACCCTGTAGTGCGAGAAACCAAACGGATGCGATCGAGTCTTGTGGGGAAAAGTGCGCAAACCTCTGCAGAGTGTAACAAACTAATCATGATTAGCCGTGTCCCCGGTTATGGACATCTTGAGTATCTAGTACCTGGATTTTCATGTGAATCTCAACATGTTACTCTAAATTAATTTTGATGGGTTTTAATGATGTTACTTAATTGGGATTGAGAATGCTGTCAACCATTCTCAATGTTTAACAACCACCATGATAGTAATTAATTTTATTCCTTTGAAGTAGGGAAATATTGGCTTTACGCAAAAACTGTAACCATAGAGCTTTCCACCAGCCAAATATGCATATAGTATAGCTGTTGCATTCCATTACTCTCTATGTGTTACCTTGCCAGCATATTCCATGTGCTGACCCGTTTTCGGGCTGCAATGTTAATGTTGCAGACTTTTCACACGACGATTAAGGAGTTTTAGGTCGTGGTTCTATACTCAGTGATGCCATTGGAGTTGATGGACTCACTTATCTTCCAAGCCTTCCGCTGTTATCGTTATTAGATGGCCTTAAGCCATATTTATTGTGATAAGTTCTCTTTTGAGACACTCGATGTAATAAGTGTGTGATTGCTACTCTGCTATAAATCCTCCGAGTACTGTGTGGTGTCAGCATTACTGATCCAGGGATGACACCGGAGCATAGAGATCAGACTGTTTGAGGTCTGGTCGCTACATTGTCTTGATAGCTCACTTTGATCATTGTATATGCTTCGTCATTTTTTTCTGGATTTCTATCGATCGATCGCGCAAAAATGTTACGCTTCGCAAGTTCTAAGGGAAAAGGCGGCACACTTATGACTCATACGCGTCGCAACCCCGACAGTCCGGCTCGCACGCCGCTCACCAGAGGGGACACGCGTTGTCTTGCAATCTTACTGACATGTGGGACCGTAATTGAATAAACTGTCGATAGCCGAAATCTAATCGCTCGGCGGGCGTCGGCTGAGAAGAGAGAAACGCGGGATGGAGAAGAGATCGCCTGCACGCCGCGCACAGACTCCAAGAAATATATGGTGATAATGTGAGGTGGGCCATGCTGGAGTCCGGACCGCTTCCGGAGTCCGCTCTCACCACCCTGGCCCCTCAAGACGCCAGCTGCTCGCCGCATGCATGCATAGCAAGTAGTACTCCTTATGTGGAGGAGAGAGAGGCATTGACAAAGTCAAGGAGTGGGCTCTGCAAGAGCCTGTCTCTACACGTGCTCCTAGGTATAAAAAAATAATTCTAAAAAAGGCAGAAAAAACAATTGTGTCTTAAAAAAGAAAGGTAAAAAACATTTGAGAGGAAATAGATAGAGAGAAAGTGAGAAAAATCTGTAACCTGGGCATTACATGAGGAAGGAGGGAGTGGTGCACATGCCAAGTTCACTGGGCTGCCGTGTTTCACACTCCTCCGTCATAACAGTGGAGACAATAGCTTTCATCAAAAATAAACAATGAGTACTCGTTGCTCGTCCTCTATATCGGGAAGAATACTTTCATTCACCGACATGTGGGACATCGACCATCCTGGTCCACTTGCCATGCACAAAATTATCCTGGTCTACCCCGGTCGTATCGCAGGCCCAACCTTTCCCACTGTAAGTTGTTCGGACGAAGGAACCATCATGACTTCATTGAATTCCGCTTCTTCAAGAAAACTTACTGTACCCGCAATACTGCTACCACACGCGAAGACTGGACGGCACTGTACCACGTCATATCACTGAAACCCACTAGGCCAAACTAGCCCGCCTAGGTCATCTATTTTGGAACGGAGGGAGTACATCTCGGCACTGCTATGATTTTGTGTTGCACGTTCTCTATACTTTTGCTACGATTTTCCTACCCTATGAACCAAATGAGGCTTGAATGTATGTCGACTATTGTCTGATTGATCGCTAAGCCTACAATTTTAGGAGCTAGGGCTATTGATCGATCGACGAGGGATAAGTATAAGCGTACCACGAGCTCATCAGCCCCAACGTTTCTCTTCAGTGAGTGTTTTGCAAGTACTATAGCTCGCGCAGTAGCTAGCCTACTAACACCAAGAATCATCAAACAAGCCCTGTTGATATGATAAACAATTCAAACTTGCATCTAAGCATGCCATATCTTACATCAAAAGCTGGTGAGGATACATCTGTTTCCATAACTCGGAGAGGGTTCACATGATTCACTATCAAACAAAAGTAGCAAGATCCGCCCACACAAGACAGTGCACTAGCCCTAAGATGGTTTGATAACACGCATCGTTCTGGTAATTAAACATAGGGCAATGCAAACTTCCCTGAAGGATTAGCGCGACCAACTATTTCTTGTCATCGATCTCTCGGGCAATGACCACAGCACGGACAGCAGCATGGGAATCGATTTCTGGGGCGATGTCCACAGGACTGACCACGACATCGGAATCGATCTCTGGGGAGATGTCCACAGGATGGACAGCGGCATCGGAATTGATCTCTGGGGCGATGCCAACAGGACGGGCCACGACATCGGAATCATCAAGGACGTCCACCGGCACCTGTACAACCCTAACATATTAGCAAGCACATTGCAAATAATCAAAAACCACAACTATGGTAATAAGCCATTATTTTTTACCTTGTGCAGCTCACCGGGGGATCTCATCCCTCCGGGGGCCATCTCCTCATCCTCGATGGGGGCCATCACCTTGCTAGGGGAATACTGCTTCTCAATGGCGACTATCTCCTCAAACTCGGTCTTGAGCCTCACATAGGTGGCAATCAGAGTTACTGGGGTAGGCACGGTGGGGCCCTTGCTGTTCTTCCAACTTTCTTTGAGGAGTTCATCCGCCAACGTCCTCAACTCTTTGGCCAGTGCTTGTTCCTTGGAGTTCTTCATCTCCATGGGTTGGCCCGCCAACATGGTCAACTCGTTGGTCGGTGCTCGCTTCCTGGAGATCGCTGTCTCCAGTGGGTTGTCCGCCGGCAACTCTTTGCCTAGTCTCCAGGATCCATCAATGAACTGACAAACAAAAAGCAATCGAAAGGAAACCACAATCGCAATGAAAAAGGGAAAATAATAGGATGTGAGAATCGGTCGGTGCTTCGCAAAAAGAAGATTCTTGGAATGAAAATATAGCAGCATAACTGATTCGCCCACCTTTCCTTCATCGGTGCAGAAGAAAAATGGCAGAAGTGAGTACCCTGGAGTGAGGTTTTCTTCAAGAAAGGGAAGAAAGGGCTTGAACGAGCGTTCCAGTGAAATGATGGTTGCTTCGTCCAGTCCAACTTGGAGGCCACCTTACCACTGCTGGTAAAGGTGTGGGTTTTGTGATATGACGGGTCATGACGGCCACACCGGGGTGACAGGTGAGTCTTGACTGTAGCACCTCGCTGTGATTTGGTGGATGGCATGCGGGCCCGGATGCTTTGAAATGTCCCGCATGTGCACCGCGACCAAGGCGGAGAGGAAAACGAGAGAACTACGTAATTAATGCATGAGTTTAATTAGGGTAGTTTTGTAAAGTATGAGATACATTCCTCCAATCGCAAAATGCCTTGGTTCATGAGATTCGAGATTTGAGCCCTATAAACCGGAAGGGAGGGAGTACTGCACACGGTGTAGTCTAGTCACTTGTTCAAATCTCTAGAAAGGCAAATACTCCTTTCCGGTTTACAGGGCTATACTACTCCCTCCGTCTAGGTGTGTAAGTCATCTTATGAAAACCAAATAGTCCCAAAACACTTAGGCGCGGTGCATTAACTTCTACCTTGTTTCTTGTTTCTTGACATATCAACCAATAAGAGATGAGAGGTGTGCATGCTTTTAATGACTTGCAATGGCTAGTTCATTGCATGCAATGCTATTAATTAGCAAATAAACATTGGTGACCCCAGGAGGAAACGGTGCTAAGTGTGTGGACCTATGCAGAATGAGTATCAACCAATGGATAATGGAGTTTAATTGTTAAACAATAGCAATTTTGACTCATGCAAGAGCCTGGCTAGTACCGTTCGCAACTGCCACGTTCGGGTTGTGCTTGGCTCTTCGCCTCTTTGAGAAGACGAACAATGATGTTACTCCTACTTCTACAGTATTGAATCCACTGCTGCATGTCCGTCCACCTCGTGCGGGAGGGATAACATGTAGCGAAAGCTTCTACTTACTGCTCCTGCCTTTGCGTCTATGACAGGTGGGCCCAATAGGTGGTTGGCCCTCCTGTCATGCAGCCAAAGGCAGGTGCAGTTAAGGCAACGGAGCTCAGTCCGCGAGGGATAGGGCGTTGTAGTAATCAAATTTCTCGGTCTTGTATGAGTTGACGCGACACATCAAAGCACTGCACTCGATATAAGTCTTTTTACACATTTCAAATGGGCTACTTCGTATGTAGGAGTAGACATATTCTGCTGTGTATGTAGTCACTTGTTGCAATCTCTAAAAAGACTTATATTTGGAAACGGAGGGAGTACAACGCATGCATGCATGCCGTGACTTTCCTTTTGATACTTGCATGTGTTGATTTGACGCACCTTGCCAAATTTTGACTATAAATTTAACTAACCAAATTTTCATACATGTCACAAAAAATTACGGGGCTGTTTGGATTGTGACTATGTTTGTCTTATGTTGCCACATTATTTTCCCACACTTTCCACACTTGCCTAACCTGAGTTGCTCAAATTGTTAGACACACTTTAAATTGCCTAAGGGAATCTTGCCACAATTTTTGTGTCTATGACATGTGGGGTTCACTGCTAATAAAAAAAATTCTTGTCTTAGGTGTGGCTAATAAAAAAGACTTATATTTAGGAACAGAGGGAGTAGAAAATATAAATAATAATGCATGTTGGGGCAACCCACGTTTCCGCTAATTTTAGCCATGGGCTTTGTCGTGGAATTGTCACGGCAGATGTCCTTAGTGTCAGGACTTAGCCGCGAGGCCAACGCATCTATGTGGTAGCCTGAGAGGGGTTGAGCGGGACGAGAGACGCGATGTTT
The DNA here is from genome assembly GCF_056163025.1 of Triticum urartu. Classification (NCBI taxonomy): domain Eukaryota; kingdom Viridiplantae; phylum Streptophyta; class Magnoliopsida; order Poales; family Poaceae; genus Triticum; species Triticum urartu. The sequence continues at coordinate 165,454,314 of NC_141875.1, forward strand.
TACCCAGGTTCGGCCCCTCATGGTGGAGGTAAAAGCCTACATCCTACTTCATTGATATTGATGATGATGATCATGGTTACAAGAGTGCTCTATCTCGAGAGCTATTGTCTAAACCTAACTTGTCCAACTTGTGGAACTTGTCCCCCTTCTGGGGAGCCTTGCCCCTCCTTATTTAAGTTGAAGGGGCCGGCCTACATGTAGAGTCCTAGTAGGATTAGGACTAGTCTACCTTCTAATACAAACCGGATACAAGTCCGGGTCTTAACTCCTTGTAAGGTAAATATTCCTCACGCCTTTCCTCTTAAACTGGCCCACTATTAACATAAACCGGCCTTCTGGGCCTTGGGCCTTGTCATTCATCTGACCCGTCCGCCGGGTCACCAGTGTGTCATAATGTTCCGGCGGGTTGCTTGTAAACTGCCAGGTCAGGGCGGGTCGCCAGTGAATCGCCAAGTGTAAACCGGGTCTCAAGTAAACCACCAAGTCCAGCCGGGTTATACTTCCGGCCGGTTTACGCCGCGGGGTATATCCCCGACATTAGCCCCCAGTTTAATTTGGATTTATCCATGTTAAACTGATCCTATAAAACAAACACAAGAGCAAATTTGACAGATTATGCTCCGGGTTAAGAATTCTTGTAAACCGGCATCTGATGATCCTTAAGTCATTGTCATTTCCTCCTTCTAGAAAATCCGGGTTAACAAGCCAGCTTCATACTCAATTTGTTGACACTGGTTTCTCACAGGGAAATATTGTGAAGAATAATCCACTTGAGTCGGCTTCCAAAGCGCCGGTTTAAGAAATATGGGTCTTGAAATACTTATCTGATATTTAGCCGGTTTGAAGATGTAAAACTTGCCGGTTTAATATTACCAAAATGGCCGGTTTATAAATATTGATGGCACCGGGTCATAATTGTTGTCGACACCGGGTCATGTAATTGATCTTCCTGATTTGCTCAAAACTGATAAAATGAAGATGTTCCTCCTTTATATGCATAATACCTGTAGCCCCCAAGTCTTAAGAGGAGAACATAGTGATAACTTAAGACTTGCTCCAATAAGTGTTTCAACCTTGAAGAAATCCGGTTTGTTCATCTCAATCATATAAATTGAATACTACATATATGTAGCCCCCAAGTACCGGGTTGTCATGCTTGCAGCAACCTGGGACTTGTAATTGCTTATAAAAACTTCAATCAGTGTAACCCCCAAGGGCCGGGTCATTATGCAATAATGAGCAGGGACTTTGTAAATATAAGCATGTAGATTTTAGCAGTGATGTGTAGCCCCCAAGGGCCGGCTTAGTAAGATAATACTGAACCGGGACTTGATATATACTTCAATGAAAATAACATCTTATAATGTAGCTTCCATCGTAGGGCTTGAACCCACGTCCACAAGGTTAAGAGCTTTGTGCTTTACCAACTAAGCAATGGATCCTTCAATATTATGGACGAAAACTTGTGTACCTTGAATTGTTGACAAGAGCAATTGGTAGCCCCCAAGGGCCGGCTCATTATAATATGATGAGTCGGGTCTTCAATAAGACTAGTAAAAATGACTTTGCATTAGCCCCCAAGTGTCATGATGCATGCTTGCAGCGACATGAGACTTATATGTAATCTCAATTTGAATAATGTAGCCCCCAAGTGCCGGGTTGTAAGCCTGCAGCGACTCGGGACTATTCCTTCCATTGTAGAATAAATCATATCCTTTGATAAAATAATAGCCATTGCGCTAAAGCGACTTTGAAAACTCAATAATACCGGTTATTAATAACCATAAAAATCCAGCCATGTTGGCTATTCAAGATAATATAATCCGGTGAAAACCTTATTCATTCAATATCATAATGAAAATTCAGCCAAGTTTGGCTATTTGAATAATATAACCCAATGATTTATAAGCGCATGATTCCAATGGCGCAATCCAAATATATATATACTGGCGACTTATAGTCCAAAGCCAGGCCGGTTTAACAAACCTGTTTCTGCATACAACAAGTTTAAAGTGTCCTGGCGGTTTACCGCCGGACAGGTCATAATGCCCAACATATAACCCGGATTTATAACCAAGGCTGCACTTAAGAATAATCAAATATGAAATAGATCATACCTGTGACATTGAATCACATCATTGGTTTACCAACTTTTTTTAGTAAGGGTGATAACCCAAATCTTGAGTATGATAACTCCCGTCATATTTTGCGGGTTTGTAATAAAACGGTGTTGGGTTGTAATAAACACCGGATAATCATCCTGGCAACTTATAGTCAACGCCAGACCGGGCTAAGAAAACTCTGGTTTATAATTGAGTTTGTACTAACAACTGATAGTTGAAAGCTTGTGCCGGGTTAAGAAACACCGGACTGATGAAATGACTTATAGTCTGGCCGGGTCAATGGACGCCGGTTTACCTTAAAACCTTATCAAAGGAGAAGAAACTTTGACAAAAGCAAATGAAAAAACTTGTAGTCGAGGCTTTTGAAGGGCTGCCAGGCCCAAACTCGAGGCTTTTCATAGGCTGCCAGGCCGCTGAGTTAAACCATTTGACAAAGCCTTTTAAGATGGGCCTCCAACTAACCAATCATCGTTTTAACTTTGACAAGTTCAGGGTCTCAATGAGAGTAACTGTCAAACGTTCGGCGGGTCATGCCAGGATTATCTGGATAGGAGTGGCTTACTTGATGAAGGCAGGTTAACCCGGGGTTTTAGGTGAATACACCAGGCTTCCAAGCCGTGGGTCGATACCCGGTTACAAGGGTCCTTTCAAACTCTTTTGGTATTTGACACAAAGAGCCCCCGAGTAACTTTGTGAGTTGTGCTCAATGGGTGCCTATGTTTGAGTTGTGGGTAGCAACAAGACTCTCTTTGGCCCCTTGGGTGTGAAGCTCCCAAGCTTTGTTGTGGCGTGATAGCCGGATTAATGGACAGGACTCCGCTTTGCAAGCAGAAGCCCCCATGTGATATATTTTTGAGCTGTGCTCGCCGGGTGCCTATGTTTGAGTTATGGTGTGCAACAAACTCTCTTTGTCCCCTGATGATAATATTGTCTTGATAGCCGCATAAAGAGGGTAGTAACGCCATGTTCTCTTTGGTGAATACACCTATGTTTGAACAGGAAGCCCCCAAATAATCATATGAAGATGAGCCCATAAAGCAGGACACCCATGTTTGAACCGTGCATCATGGCAGCAAGTTCTCTTTGGCAACCTTTAATTTTCTGAGAACTAGAATCTTGCGAGAGATTAATTCTTTTTGAACCAGAACTTTAAACCGGATATGAAAGCTTCAAAACTTTGTGAGAGACAGATTATCCTTGAGCCGGATGTTTGAACCGGATTTGAGAGTTTAAAAGCTTTGTAAGAGATAAATTTACCTTGAGCTGGATGTTTGAACCGGATTTGAGAGCTTCAAAGCTTTACGGGAGAGAGATGTCTCTTAAACCGGATTTTAAACCGGAATCTTTATTTTGAGCCGGAAATTTTCTGACGGCCTTTTAAGTTTTCACCAATATGGCGGTAGCCTCCGGGACCGGGTTATCATTGTCTCCAATGACCCGGAGTTCCCGAGTGATGTCATTGTAGCCCCCGAGTTTTAAGACTACTCGAGGAGTTGGCTTGAGACTCTCCATATTTGACCGTGATATAAACCGGTTCAAGTCCTGCATGGGAGAACTTGCAAGCCAAAGTAATTGCTCTTTTAAAGAAAATAATATGTAATACAAAATATACTGGATGAATTTCACCTAATATGTTAGGCCGAAAATTATCAGCCACGATGTTGAAGACCACGACGGTGAAGCTGAAATCAACCATGAATGAGTCGGCCGCAGTTGCAGACAGAGTCGACCACGGCGTTGTAAGCCGGTGCGGACGGGAGAATCGACCATGACGTTTGTAAGCCGGCGTAGACGCACGAGTCGGCCATAGGCCCGGACGGATGTAAACCGAACAGCAGGGCCGGTAGCTTGCACATATATTAACCGAGCAGTATGGCACGGAGGAATGCTAGTGCAAAAATTATGCTGGCCCGTGCTTCATATCTATGGTATAACTATACCGCGGTCATGAATAGTTATCCTGCATAAAAATATTGCAGGACAGAGTAATTGTTTTTTGACAAAAATAATATATGCTAAATATATTTAGAGAGATATCACCTGATGTTTTGTCGGGCGAACCGCAATGAAATAGACCAAGTTTTAATACGCAGGTGATCCAGAGTAGGAATTATGGACAACATCCAGCCGCCCAGCGCTAAGTCAAATTGGCTAGCATCTTTGACCTGATTCTGGGCAGATTTTATATCCTTATTGCTTTAAGGAGTAACAGCGGCGTCCTGTCTGTCTAGCTTTTTTATATTCTTTTTCTCTTCTGGTCAGCACTAAGTACTGGGACAACAGGGAGCCAGTGCGCCCGCAGACGGAGGTAGAAGTGAGGCTGGGCCTTTCAACACACCCGAAAATCCCTGAGCTCAAATCACCAGCAGGACAAAACCTATAACAAGTATGTTCTCTGCATCCACCGAAAACTGGCATCATTAAACTGATGGAATTGTTTCTCTAGCATGTACATCCCTTCGTTTCTAAAATATCAGATTCCATTTGTGGAAAAGAGCATCTTTTGGTCCTTCGGTTTGTTGCAGTTTATCTTCAGCTTGCCGCAACGGACAAGGCGGCCCACAGGTGCAGACGACTCAGCAAGGGCAGGGGTACTCGGGAAGAGTCCCAGCACGGACGGGTGCGGAAGAAGCCGGCAAGGTCCGATGGCAACCTGGACGGGAGGCGACTTCGTCAGGAGGCAGGGCGGCCATGGTGACTCCAAGCCGGTTGGCGCGGCGGCTTGCAGTAGCGGCTCTAGGCCGGTCGGCACGGGGCAGCTCTCCGCAAGGGTGAAACGGTGGCGGAGGCGCGAGGCGCCGCACGGCTCAACATGGTGGCTCGGGGCAGCGGCGAGGCTGGCCTGGTGCGGTCGACGGCGGCTCAACGCCGCGGACTAGAAAACGCGGGCGTGAGCTCGTGCGCGGTCGAGAAAAACCCGCAGCGAAACGACTCAAGGCGAGAGCAAGATGCAGCAACGGCCGCTCGCAGTAGAAAACGGGCGGCCCAATGCCGGAGTGAGATGCGACAATGGCCGCGGGCGGCGCGGGCAGGTCGAGCGGCTCAGGGGAAGCAAACCACAAAGACGGCGCGGAGCTGGCGCAGGGATTGCGGAGGTCGGGGCTCGAGCAACAGGTTCGAGCAGCGGTGGCCACTCAGAGTAGCGCACGCCTCGGAGGCCCCCGGCAAATTCGCAGCGGAGGAACGGACCGCTGATGCTCCGGTGACGGGCAGAGCGAAGAGGCCAACAGGGGCGAGCGACGGGGGGATCGACCACGGCAGCTCAGAGGCCACGCCGGCCAAGGCAGGTAGCACGGAAGCCGGGTCAACATTGTATCCACTTCCAGATCATGATTGATTTCTTTCCCCTTTTTTTCTTCACGTGAGGGCGACTCTGTGTCTCTATCTGTTTCCGGTCATAACTGTCTTCGGCGAAAAAACTTAAGCCGCCGTGACTCGAAGTGGCTTTCGTTCCTGGCACTTGACGTTTTGGCGGAACTTGCGATTGGACTAATCGTTGGATACGGCGCACAGCAGGCCGTCGAAATTCTCTTGAACCTTTGTCGATCTCGGCGGATCGTACAACGCGATGGCGGCGTGCACAGATAATCTTAATCTCATGCCCCGCCGTAGTAGAACACTTCGCCAATCTTGATTAATGAACTTTTGTAATTGATGTGATTTTTTCACTTCAGTTTGAGCCGGGAAATTACGAACTTCTCGAACCCTAGAAAAGATCCCTTCAAGAACTCAACACCACCATGCGCAGGCCCCACGGTGGGCACCAACTATCGTGGAATTGTCACGGCAGATGTCCTTAGTGTCAGGACTTAGCCGCGAGGCCAACGCATCTATGTGGTAGCCTGAGAGGGGTTGAGCGGGACGAGAGACGCGATGTTTTACCCAGGTTCAGCCCCTCACGGTGGAGGTAAAAGTCTACATCCTACTTCATTGATATTGATGATGATGATCATGGTTACAAGAGTGCTCTATCTCGAGAGCTATTGTTTAAACCTAACTTGTCCAACTTGTGGAACTTGTCCCCCTTCTGGGGAGCCTTGCCCCTCCTTATATAAGTTGAAGAGGCCGGCCTACATGTAGAGTCCTAGTAGGATTAGGACTAGTCTACCTTCTAATACAAATCGGATACAAGTCCGGGTCTTAACTCCTTGTAAGGTAAATATTCCTCACGCCTTTCCTCTTAAACTGGCACACCATTAACATAAACCGGCCTTCTGGGCCTTGGGCCTTGTCATTCATCTGACCCGTCCGCCGGGTCACCAATGTGTCATAATGTTCCGGCAGGTTGCTTGTAAACCGCCAGGTCAGGGCGGATCGCCAGTGAATCGCGAAGTGTAAACCGGGTCTCAAGTAAACCGCCAAGTCCAGCCGGGTTATACTTCCGGCCGGTTTACGCCGCGGGGTATTATCCCCGACAGGCTTGTTCACAATTTTTACGAGGGGGTGGTTGTTCATTTAATGGAGGGACTTGTAGTACCAGACTTGAACGATACAAAGTGCGACTTGGCACACCGTAACACCACTTGGAACAAGCGGGTAGCTATCTCAAAAAACAAACAACTAAAAAAACCGCAACCTGGCATGTAGTAGTACACAATTTTAAACGATTTGTTTTGATGGAGTGAAAAAGGAAAAGTACCCCACTACGTATATATAGGCCAGAGCCTCCGCGCTTGCTTGTTAGGGTTGCTCTATTCACACACTCTCATCCTCTCCAGATCTAAACAAGATATGGGTAGTAACACTGTCTTTCTCCCTTCAAAAAACACTGGCTTTCTATCCTCACCGCTGCTTATAGATCCGGATGTATCCCCCTCCGGCGGTGAAGGGGAGGAGGAGCAGAGTTTAGGCCATCATCGACAGCGAGGGAGGAGACCCACTGGCAGCCGCACCATTGTCTCTGGTCGAGCGCCGGCGCGGGAGGTCCTCCGATCCCTTCGTCGTTGCCTGTGGGCGGATCCGGCTTCCTGCCGCCCACCTATCCACATCCCGACGACCTTCAGGTATATCTTCGTTCAAAACCGCCTTTGCTCTACTTCCCCAGCTTGCTACGTCGCTGCATGTGCATTATTTTCTACCTCTCAGCCCCTCTCGATCGGATGGTCCAACGTCACATTTTTTTTCTTCTATTGTTAGAGGTAAAGCTACTTCATGGAGTCGAATCTTGTACTCCCTCCGTCCGAAAATACTTGTCATTGAAATGGATGTATCTAGATGTATTTTAGTTCTAGACACATCCATTTTGATGACAAGTAATTCCGGATGGAGGGAGTACTTGGTTCAAACAAGAAATAAATTAGGGGTGGGGGAATTTAGTATGTACATCGGACTTGTTACAAACAGGAAGGAAAGGGGGTGAAAGTAGTGAAGACTGGTCATCCAACCGGTCTCTTGGTCGAAAAGGGAAATATAGGGGTAACGTTGTACACAGTGGTATGACCAGGACTAGATTTGCTATCCACACATAGGAGTAGGTGGCTAGAGTGAACAAAAATGGGACCAACCCAGATATGTTTCTTGGATGTTTGTTTGTCGGGGCAACAAACTATGAATCATCACTTTATGCCCCTGTTTATGTACATGGTGCTGGACTGCTGGTGCACCCACTGTCCCATGCCCTTATACCAAATATTTAGGCTCCGTTCGGAATAAAGGGGTAGAAAACATAGGTCTTGATGAAAATAGAGGAATAGGAAAAGAATGTAGGTATAAAACTATGGAACAGCGAACCAGAGTGAAAGATCGTGGATGTCGCCTAGAGGGGAGGCGAATAGGCATTTTAAAATAATTACGATTTAGCCTTGAAAAAATGCGGAATAAACCTAGCGGTTAATTTGTCAAGCACTAAACCTAAAACAATTAGGCTCACCTATGTGCACCAACAACTTACGCTAAGCAAGATAAGCAACTATGTGATAGCAAGATATATGACAAGAAACAATATGGCTATCACAAAGTAAAGTGCATAAGTAAAGAGCTTGGGTAAGAGATAACCGAGGCACGCGGAGACGACGATGTATCCCGAAGTTCACACCCTTTCAGATGCTAATCTCTGTTTGGAGCGGCGTGGAGGCACAATGCTCCCCAAGAAGCCACTAGGGCCACCGTAATCTCCTCACGCCCTCGCACAATGCAAGATGTTGTGATTCCACTAAGGGACCCTTGAGGGCGATCACCGAACCTGTACAAATGGCAACCCTTGGGGATGGTCACCAAACCCGTACACTTTGGCAACCCTTGGGGGTGGTCACCGGTACCCGTCAAATTACTCGGGGCGATCTCCACAACCTAATTGGAGACCCCGACGCTTGCCCGGAGTTCTACACCACAATGATTGAGCTCCGAACAACACCAACCGTCTAGGGCGCCAAGGCACCTAAGAGGAACAAGCTCTAGGGTGCCCAAACACCCAAGAGTAATAAGCTTCTCAAACTTCACTTCCACGTATCATCGTGGAGAACTCAAACCGATGCACCAAATGCAATGGCAAGGGCACACGAAGTGCCCAAGTCCTTCTCTCTCAAATCCCACCGGAACAACTAATGCTAGGGAGGAAAATGAGAGGAAGAACAAGAAGGAGAACACCAAGAACTCCAAGATCTAGATCCAAGGGGTTCCCCTCACATAGAGGAGAAAGTGATTGGTGGAAATGTGGATCTAGATCTCCTCTCTCTTTTCCCTCAAAAACTAGCAAGAATCCATGGAGGGATTGAGAGTTAGCAAGCTCAAAGAAGGTCAACAACGGGGGCAAAAACGAGCTCAAGAGATAGGGTTCATTGGGGAAGAAGACCCCCTTTTATAGGAGGGGGAAAATCCAACCGTTATGTGCTTAGCCCGCACACGAGCGGTACTACCGCTCCTGGTCCCGGTACAACCGGGACTCACAGTATACGTGCAGAACCCTACCAGGCGGTACAACCGGGCGACCAGGCGATAGCACCGGTTGAGAAGAACAACCGGAGCAACCGCCCAGCCACCGCTCAACCACCGCATAGGAACAGAAGGGAGTCACCCCTGAGTGCGGTAGTCGAGCGGTACCGGGCCGGTGCAACCGCATGGCCTTGAGCGCTCGGGCGGCTAAGTCCTGAGCGGTAGAACCGCTTCGGACACCGGTGGTACCGGTACTACCGGACCAACCGGGCCGCCACCGCCCGAGTACCGCATCAAAACAGAGGCCTGACTGGTACTTGGGCGGTGCCTGGCCGGAACAATCGCCCAAGCCTTTGCTGAGCAAGATGGCGGTACCACCGCCCGGAAGCAGCGGTACAACGGCTGAGAGCTCCAAGCGGTACTACTGCTGGAGCTCGCGGTACTACCGCTGGGACCAGACAAAAACCACTTCCAAGAAAACAAGAACTGCCATAACTTCTGCATATGAGCTCCGAATTGAGCAAACTCAACCTTGTTGGAAACAAGACGACGAGTAGCATCAAAACAGCGACTAGTAATAGTAAGAAGAGGCAGGGGAGGTATGCCTAACAAAAAGAGGAGTGAAACCTCCAACCGAGAAGAATCGGCATAACCTCCAACATAAACATCATAGAAGATGCATGCGAACTCCGTTTTCGATGAAGTCAAGCTTGTCATCAAGATGACCATAAGCTCTAAGACTCACAAAGAGAACCAAACAAGAACCAAGAAAGATGATGCAAGGATGCAATGGTTTGAGCTCTCTACGAATGATACGATCAAGCTACTCATCGAGAGCCCCCTTGATAGTACGGCAATCGATCCTATAACCCGGTCTCCCAACTACCATCATGAGACCGGTAAAATAGAAAACCTATCAAGGGCAAACCTTTGCCTTGCACATGGTCCACTTGAGCTAGATGATGACAATCTTGACTCCCTCAAGTTGGACCACCTTTCTTGATTGTGTTGACTCGATGAAGACTAGTTGATTGCTCCCCCATACTCCACTATGGGTGAGCCACTCTTCCTCACATCTTCACAAGTCCATTTTCACCACAAAGGACGGCAAGCTTCAAGCATTTGATATCTTCGTGATGCTCCACTTGAATTTGCACACCGCAACCTAACCCCACAAAGAACTCTCACGAAGACCATGGGTTAGTACACAACGCGTAATTGACAATTCTTACCATACCATGGGATCACTTGATCCCTCTCGGTACATCTTCTGCGCTTTGTGAGTTGATCAACTTGATTCACTCTTGACTTAGTATTGATCAACCTTGAACCTTTCCAATTCTCTTCATTTGAATGATGTCTTGAAGGTAGACATGAATGATCACACAATCTTCTTCTTCAAGACATGCTTGCAATAAGCTCAACTCTCACATGACCAATCTTTGGATAATTCCTTGAATAACACCTTGGTCGACACAAACTCTCCTTGAAATCAACACATGCACTTCAAGAAAAGCCTATGGACAAAACCTTCAAATATAACTCAAGGAAATCATTAGTCCATAGAGATTGTCATCAATTACCAAAACCAAACATGGGGGCACCGCATGTTCTTTCAATCTCCCCCATTTTGGTAATTGATGACAATCACTTTCAAGAGAGTTTAATACAAGGAATTATGCATCACCATGCAATGCAACAACCAATAAAGCATGCGTATGAGATGCAAATGCTTAGGAACAAAACCAAAGCAAGGAGAAAACTCTAAAGACTTCTCCACAAAACTCTCTGAAACCTCCACAAAACTCTCTGAAACTTCTCCCCCATTGGCATCGATTGCCAAAATGGGTGAAAAGCTAAGAAGACCAATATAAAAGGTGTTCCTCCAAAAGTTGTGTATTTCTCAACAAGAGAGTGGAATGCCATACACATATCCAAAGGTAATACTTGGAGGGAGACCAACTATACTGAGGCACCAAGATTGCTAAAGGAATGATATGCCACAAGGACATAACAAAGAGAGACACAAGCAACAAGCAAGCAAAAGGTACCAATTGAAGCAAGTAATCAACGGATATCAATTGAACCAACTAGACCAAAGATCCTACGAGCCACATGAATAAAGGATATTAAGATATGAGCAAAGGAGTGTTCTAAAGAAGCTAGAGAAGCTCCCCACGATTTGTGCACACATAAGAATATTTGTATTTGGATACAAAGTGCACAAAATAGGATCATAGCTCCCCCAAAGTCAATAGAAACTTACAAAAAGTGCAAGTGAGCATATAGGAAACTAAGCCTAGTACTTGAAACAAACACATGGTCGAGCAACAAGTAAAAGAGGCAACTTAAGAAAGGGCTCAACCAAAATGATGTGTGTGAGTCAAGGCAATGCACTTGAGAAGACTAATGTACGGATGAGCATTAGGCATCAATAAAGTCTTGAAAGAATGAGGCACACGGTGCAAGGCCTATCATTCCCACACACAACTAGCAAATGGGTTCACAAGCTTACTAATAAGCATATTAAGAACCTATGCTTGTGACAACCCGTGGTGAAGATAGAAGATGAAAGCCTCATCAAGGCGAGGGATACCAATTAAGATGGCAAAAGCCTCGTAAAGATAAGCATGAGGAAAATAATCTTCACCACACAAGAGTGCATCAAGATGCAACGCTAGAAGACGCGCACTCAAGGCAAAAGCTTTCACGAAGCCACCAAAGAAATATCATAAGAAAGACAAGGTGGACGTGAAAGAACGGATATCAACTAGATATGCAACTTATCTCAAGTGTATAAGATTCTAGGTAGACGAAATCATGATGATATATATCTACAAAGAAGGATGTACACCCGAAATAGTTACAACATGAGGAACAAGATATCCAAAGGGAGGTCATACATATACCAATAAGATATTTGCTTGGAAGCATATCACATGGCTAGATATGGTCTTATTGTATATAAATGAATTCCTACCACACACCCATCAAAGACATCACAACTAGCAACAAGAGATCATTGTTGGGATGCTTTGAGAAAGGGAACAAGTATCACAAGAATGAATGAATAACATGCCATGATACAACCTACACAAGGTTGATGCAAGAAATGTGTGCATGAAGAATATGAAGATACTTGTTACCGAGTTAACATTGGAAGGATGTAGTAGATACCAATTGAAGGTAGATAGTAGTTCATTGATCATCCTAGCTCGACTCCAATAAGCACATGATGACAACACCTTCCTTGTGAGTGAGCCGAGCATCCAATGTATCTCCAATTGTTCCTAGAACAACAACACAAACAAAATGGTACCCAAACTCACTGGGACCAAAGAGTTAGAGAACCAACAATACATGGGACAAACTCCACATAAAAATGTGCATATAGATACGAAAATGAATTTCATGCACATCTCATCCAATTTGAGACTTGGTGGAGTTTCCCCTATATATTGGGTCAAAGAAACAAAGCATGCCAAAGATACTACACGAAGTTAATATGCATGCTCAAGACTTTCAAGAACCGATACCAACTGACAAAGAAATACAAAGTGAAGAAAAGATACCAAATGAATAAATCATCACTTGGAGGATATCAATAAAAGATACATCAAGGAATGAGATATCCATTGATACCCACTAAATAAAGGATATCAAACCCCCAAAAGATAGGATGGTTCCAAACAAACCAAGCTCTCTACAAAGTTTCATGATGGCACAAAGTACCAAAACGAAAATGGCTTGCCTTCCACCAACACACGCTTGATAAGGATCACAAGGTGAGTGTTCTAAGAAAAATAGGATAGCTCCCCCAAGCATTGTGCAATATGGAGAATTTGCATTTGAATACAAAAAGCACAAGATGGGATCACCACTTTCTCTATATCTATACAAACACTAGACAAGCTCAAGGAAATAACAAGATCCACAAGTGGTATGGAATATAATGGGAGTTGACACAATCCTAGGCAAGAGATAAGGCAAATAAAAGCAAAGGCTAATGTAAAGATGATCAATAATATCTACCACACAAGTGAGTAACAATTGTCAAAAGACAAGAAGTATTTGGAAATAATTCCCGGTGGTAGATAGCAAGGATATCCGACATCATCTTCACACCAAACAAAAAAAACAAATTGCAACTTGTAGAGCTAACAAGCCACCTAGGAACAAGATAATTTACAATATCAACTCTAGATGACAATATCTCAAATGTACACATTTTCTAGGCTAGTAATATACACATAGCATATTACTCCCCCATAATGTGATACCAATTAAAGATAGACAAGAGGCAATTAAAGGATCCAACAAGAGATAATTAATGGACTATTTAGAATTTGAATTTCTCATGAGAAGACATACCACATAGTGACTAGATAAGCTTGCAATATCAATACTAAGTGGTATTCCCCATGTACCCACCTTTATAGGATTGTGAAGTGCACAAAGCACATCACTCCCCCATAATGGGATATTCCATTAATCTCTCACAAGAGCCAACTAAGAAATAAACAAGATGCAAAAGGCTCAACGCATGACACACACGTACATGATGTGCAAACCAACACACACATACTTGATTGCTCAAGATAATCAAGTTAGAAGCACAACATATACAAACACATGCAAGGAACAAAACCAAAACATGCAAGGGGGCAAGTAACTTTCAATGTAAGCAGTTGAGGTACAAGTTACCGCAAGGAGGCACATTGGATATAAGATATAATCTTGATGATTCAATTGACTTGGCTTGAGATAATAAGAATGATGAAGTCCCCTTAATTCTTTATAATGTAGCCAAGTCTCCAATGACCTCCAACATCACCTATTGATCAAGTTTGAGCTTGTTGGTCCCCAAACAAGTTGGGTCCTAAGAGGTTAGTCACAATAGGCTTGGCTACCCAAATGGTTCTTTGCTTCAAACCACTTTGAGTACCAACAAACTTGGCGAACACATTGCCAACCTTATCCTTCCCAAGAGAATAGACATCATCAATAATAATTGAGTTGGATAAGTTACCACTAGTGCATGAGGAAGCGAGGTGACCTTTCTCATGACATAGGTAGCAATGTCTACTCCTCACTTTCTTCTCACTTGATTTCTCAACTTGAGAAACATTATCTTGAGTCTTCTTGGGAAGAGGCCTTTCTTCAACTTGAGGTTGAGAATGAGAGTGAACTTGTGGCCGCTTCCCTTGTTGCTTGTCACTAATGGGCTTCTTCTTCAATGGGCAAGATCTAACATGATGCCCTTCTACTTTGCACTTGAAGCAAATAATCTTGGCCAAATTCTTGACTTGTTCTTGGCCCTTCTTCTTGATCATCTTGGACTTCTTCTTCTTATTGGAGTTGAATCCAAGTCCACCTTTGTCATTGGGGGATTTTTGCACACTCAAGATATTGTTGAGTGTGGATTTCCCTTCATGACTCTTTTCCAAGTCTTTCTTCAAAGAAGTGACTTGGGCCTTGAGCTCTTTGATTTCCTCTACATGGTTAGTCTCAACACAAGTACTAGAGGAAGTATAAGCTTCATCGTTAGAGCAACAAGGCAAGAAAAGCAATTCATCACAAGATGTACCAACATTGTGAGTAGATGAATTACAAGGACTAGCACCTGGCAATATAGCATTTTGACTAGAAGTAGTGCTAGTATCCACATGAGGCTCACTAGACGTTACCTTAGCAAGCATGGCCTCATGAGCTAATTTTAGCACATTATGGGATACTAGAAGATCATCATGAGAGCTTGTGATCTTTACATGATTTTCTTCCAACATTCCATAATTGCTAGATAGCAACTCAAGTTGAGCCCTTAGCTCAACATTCTCCTTCAATATGGATGCTTCACAAGAGATAGAGTTAGTAGCACAAGCATCATCATTAGCAACAAGAGGAGAAGACAACTTGGCAAGCTCTTTAGAATATGAAGCTTTAAGTTGAGCATGAGACTCGGTGAGTTTGATGAGCTCACTCTTAATGACCCTTGAGCCATTTTCGAGGTGCTCAAAGTCCTCAAGGAGTTTAGCATGCGCAACTTCAAGCTCCTCATTTTTAGTTTCAAAATCAATGGCCACCTCAAGAGCTCTATCATGAGATTCCCTCACTCTAGATAATTCTAGAGCAAAAGTCTCATCAAGAGATTCCTTGGTGGTTTGTTCAAGTTCAAGAGCTTGAGAGAGGTCCGCAATTTCATTAGCGTAATCACGCGCATAACCTTCCATTTTATCAATGGTGACCTCATGCTCCTCAAGACGAGATTCCAACTCATCAATATACTTCTTGCCCTCAATGGCAATGGACATGATTTCCATGAAGTTGGAACGAGCAATTTTATTTTTATGAAGAGCTTTAAAAACCATTTCCCCCTTAATTTTTAAGGCGGCAACATTATCATTCTCTTCATCATTATCCTCATCATCGTTAGTATCAACATCATCATAAAGAGACATATTGGGTTTCAAAGTAGGAGATACCTTTGAAGCCTTAGCCATAAGGCAAAAAGCAATAGATGATGATGTAGGATCCCTTGAAGCACCATTAAACACCACATCTTGTTCCATGTAGTGTTGGGTTTCCTCTATATTGTTAGCACAACAATTCGAGGAAATATATGTATTTTTATCATGGCAACAAGCATAGTACACATATCATCATGAGATTTAGTCAAGCAATTTCTACATGATATGCAAGGACTATCAACACAAGCATGTGAAACATTTGGAGTGCTCGAAGTGTTAAAGCCCAAAGAAGGATCATTGCAATAAGATAGTGATGAAGGATCATCCACAATAAGCATACTATCATCATTGCAATGACCAACACTACTCACCATATCATTACCTTGTGGCAAACCACATGTAGGTGAAGTAGAAGAGGTTGAGAAGACTATACGACCGGAGGTGGAGGGAGAACAATCATCCCCACAAATCTTGGACACACCATATTTATCTTGAAGCTTCGTCCACAACTCATGAGCATCCCGGAACGGCATGAGTTGAAATATAACTATATTGCTCAAAGCATCAAAAAGCACATTAGAAGCTTGAGCATTGAGATAAGAGTTTTTCTCATCCTCTAAAGATAATCTTTGGGGATCCTTTGGAGGAGAAAAACCCATATCTACAATTCGCTCTAAATTTGGGTCCATGACCCTAAAGAGATTAAGCATGTGAATTACCCAAACATCAAAATTTGTGCCATCGAAACTAAGAGTGTCAGAGAATCCTAATCCCCTAGTCGACATCTTTACTCTCTAGGTGGTTAAGCCTAACAAAGAGAGACGAGGCTCTGATACCAATTGAAAGATCGTGGATGTCGCCTAGAGGGGGGTGAATAGGTGTTTTAAAATAATTACGATTTAGGCTTGAACAAATGCGGAATAAACCTAGCGGTTAATTTGTCAAGCACTAAACCTAAAACAATTGGGCTCACCTATGTGCACCAACAACTTATGCTAAGCAAGATAAGCAACTATGTGATAGCAAGATATATGACAAGAAACAATATGGCTATCACAAAGTAAAGTGCATAAGTAAAGAGCTCGGGTAAGAGATAACCGAGGCACGCGGAGACAAGATGTATCCCGAAGTTCACACCCTTTCGGATGCTAATCTCCATTTGGAGCGGCGTGGAGGCACAATGCTCCCCAAGAAGCCACTAGGGCCACCGTAATCTCCTCACGCCCTTGCACAATGCAAGATGCCGTGATTCCACTAAGGGACCCTTGAGGGCGGTCACCGAACCCGTACAAATGGCAACCCTTGGGGGCGGTCACCGAACCCGTACACTTTGGCAACCCTTGGGGGCGGTCACCGGTACCCGTCAAATTACTCGGGGCGATCTCCACAACCTAATTGGAGACCCCGATGCTTGCCCGGAGCTTTACACTACAATGATTGAGCTCTGAACAAGACCAACCGTCTAGGGCGCCAAGGCACCCAAGAGGAACAAGCTCTAGGGTGCCCAAACACCCAAGAGTAATAAGCTTCTCAAACTTCACTTCCACGTATCACCGTGGAGAACTCAAACCGATGCACCAAATGCAATGGCAAGGGCACACGGAGTGCCCAAGTCCTTCTCTCTCAAATCCCACCGGAGCAACTAATGCTAGGGAGGAAAATGAGAGGAAGAACAAGAAGGAGAACACCAAGAACTCCAAGATCTAGATCCAAGGGGTTCCCCTCACATAGAGGAGAAAGTGATTGGTGGAAATGTGGATCTAGATCTCCTCTCTCTTTTCCCTCAAAAACTAGCAAGAATCCATGGAGGGTTTGAGAGTTAGCAAGCTCAAAGAAGGTCGACAATGGGGGCAAAAACGAGCTCAAGAGATAGGGTTCATTGGGGAAGAAGACCCCCTTTTATAGGAGGGGGGAAATCCAACCATTATGTGCTCAGCCCGCACACGAGCGGTACTACCGCTCCTGGTCCCGGTACAACCGGGACTCATAGTATACGTGCAGAACCCTACCAGGCGGTACAACCGGGTGACCAGGTGTTGGAAATATGCCCTAGAGGCAATAATAAATTAGTTATTATTATATTTCCTTGTTCATGATAATCGTTTATTATCCATGCTATAATTGTATTGATAGGAAACTCAGATACATGTGTGGATACATAGACAACACCATGTCCCTAGTGAGCCTCTAGTTGACTAGCTCGTTGATCAATAGATGGTTACGGTTTCCTGACCATGGACATTGGATGTCGTTGATAACGGGATCACATCATTAGGAGAATGATGTGATGGACAAGACCCAATCCTAAGCCTAGCACAAAGATCGTGTAGTTCGTATGCTAAAGCTTTTCTAATGTCAAGTATCATTTCCTTAGACCATGAGATTGTGCAACTCCCGGATACCGTAGGAGTGCTTTGGGTGTACCAAATGTCACAACGTAACTGGGTGACTATAAAGGTGCACTACAGGTATCTCTGAAAGTGTCTGTTGGGTTGGCACGAATCGAGACTGGGATTTGTCACTCCGTGTAAACGGAGAGGTATCTCTGGGCCCACTCGGTAGGACATCATCATAATGTGCACAATGTGATCAAGGAGTTGATCACGGGATGATGTGTTACGGAACGAGTAAAGAGACTTGCCGGTAACGAGATTGAACAAGGTATCGGGATACCGACGATCGAATCTCGGGCAAGTATCGTACCGCTAGACAAAGGGAATTGTATACGGGATTGATTAAGTCCTTGACATCGTGGTTCATCCGATGAGATAATCGTGGAACATGTGGGAGCCAACATGGGTATCCAGATCCCGCTGTTGGTTATTGACCGGAGAGTCATCTCGGTCATGTTTGCATGTCTCCCGAACCCGTAGGGTCTACACACTTAAGGTTCGGTGACGCTAGGGTTATGGAGATATTAGTATGCGGTAACCCGAAAGTTTTTCGGAGTCCCGGATGAGATCCCGGACGTCACGAGGATTTCCGGAATGGTCCGGAGGTAAAGAATTATATATAGGAAGTGCTATTTCGGCCATCGGGACAAGTTTCGGGGTCATCGGTATTGTACCGGGACCACCGGAAGGGTCCCGGGGGTCCACCGGGTGGGGCCACCTGCCCCGGGGGGCCACATGGGCTTTAGGGGGTGTGCCTTGGCCTATATGGGCCAAGGGCACCAGCCCCAAGAGGCCCATGCGCCAAGAGAGGAAAAAAAGGGGAGAGTCCTAAAGGGGGAAGGCACCTCCGAGGTGCCTTG
This sequence comes from Triticum urartu, assembly GCF_056163025.1. Classification (NCBI taxonomy): domain Eukaryota; kingdom Viridiplantae; phylum Streptophyta; class Magnoliopsida; order Poales; family Poaceae; genus Triticum; species Triticum urartu. Next base: position 165,473,027 of record NC_141875.1, read on the forward strand.
GGGAGGATGGACTCCTCCCCACCCTTGGCCGCACCCTTCCTTGGAGGAAGGGGCAAGGGCTGCGCCTCCCCCTCTCCCTTGGCCCTATATATAGTGGGGAAAAGGAGGAGCAAACATACCTAAGGCCTGGCGCCTCCCTCTCCCTCCCGTGATACATCTCCCTCCACCCGCAGCGCTTAGCGAAGCCCTGTTGGAATCCCGCTACTTCCACCACGCCGTCGTGCTGCTGGATCTCCATCAACCTCTCCCTCCTCCTTGCTGGATCAAGGCATGGGAGACGTCTCCGTTCCGTACGTGTGTTGAACGCGGAGGTGCCGTCCGTTCGGCGCTAGGATCATCGGTGATTTGAATCACGACGAGTACGACTCCATCAACCCCGTTCTCTTGAACGCTTCCGCGCGCGATCTACAAGGGTATGTAGATCCAATCCTCCCTCGTTGCTAGATGACTCCATAGATTGATCTTGGTGACACGTAGGAAACTTTTGAATTTATGCTACGTTCCCCAACAGTGGCATCATGAGCTAGGTCTATTGCGTAGTTTCTATGCACGAGTAGAACACAAAGTAGTTGTGGGCGTTGATTTTGTTCAATATGCTTGCCGTTACTAGTCTTATCTTGATTCGGCGGCATCGTGGGATGAAGCGGCCCGGACCGACCTTACACGTACTCTTACGTGAGACCGGTTCCACCGTCAAACATGCACTAGTTGCATAAGGTGGCTGGCGGGTGTCTATCTCTCCCACTTTAGTCGGATCGGATTCGATGAACAGGGTCCTTATGAAGGGTAAATAGCAATTGGCATATCACGTTGTGGTCTTTGCGTAGGTAAGAAACGTTCTTGCTAGAAACCCATAGCAGCCACGTAAAACATGCAAACAACAATTAGAGGACGTCTAACTTGTTTTTGCAGGGTATGCTATGTGATGTGATATGGCCAAAGGATGTGATGAATGATATATGTGATGTATGAGATTGATCATGTTCCTGTAATAGGAATCACGACTTGCATGTCGATGAGTATGACAACCGGTAGGAGCCATAGGAGTTGTCTTTATTTATTCATGACCTGCGTGTCAACATAAACGTCATGTAATTACTTTACTTTATTGCTAACCGTTAGCTGTAGTAGTAGAAGTAATAGATGACGTGGCAACTTCAAGAAGACACGATGATGGAGATCATGATGATGGAGATCATGGTGTCATGCCGGTGACGATGATGATCATGGAGCCCTGAAGATGGAGATCAAAAGGAGCAATATGATATTGGCCATATCATGTCACTATTTGATTGCATGTGATGTTTATCATGTTTATACATCTTATTTGCTTAGAACGACGGTAGTAAATAAGATGATCCCTCATTAAAATTTCAAGAAGTGTTCTCCCCTAACTGTGCACCGTTGCTACAGTTCGTCGTTTCGAAGCACCACGTGATGATCGGGTGTGATAGATCCTTACGTTCACATACAACGGGTGTAAGACAGTTTTACACATGCAAAACACTTAGGGTTAACTTGACGAGCCTAGCATGTGCATAGACATGGCCTCGGAACACAGAAGACCGAAAGGTTGAGCATGAGTCATATACAAGATACGATCAACATGAAGATGTTCACCGACGTTGGCTAGTCCGTCTCACGTGATGATCGGACACGGCCTAGTTGACTCGGATCATGTAATCACTTAGATGACTAGAGGGATGTCTATCTGAGTGGGAGTTCATAAGATGAACTTAATTATCCTGAACATAGTCAAAAGGATTTTGCAAATTATGTCGTAGCTCGCGCTTCAGTTCTACTGTTTAATTATGTTCCTAGAGAAAATTTAGTTGAAAGTTGATTGTAGCAATTATGCGGACTAGGTCCGTAAACTGAGGATTGTCCTCATTGCTTCATAGAAGGCTTATGTCCTTAATGCACCGCTCAGTGTGCTAAACCTCGAACATCGTCTGTGGATGTTGCGAACATTTGACATACACGTTTTGATGACTACATGATAGTTCAGTGCGTAATGCTAAATGGTTTAGAATTGAGGCACCAAAGATGTTTTTGAAACGTCGCGAAACATATGAGATGTTTCGAGGGCTGAAATTGGGATTTCAGGCTCGTGCCCACGTCAAGAGGTATAAGTCCTCCGACGATTTTCTTAGCCTGCAAACTAAGGGAGAAAAGCTCAATTGTTGAGCTTGTGCTCAGATTGTCTGAGTACAACAATCATTTGAATCAAGTGGGAGTTAATCTTCCAGATAAGATAGTGATGTTTCTCCGAAGTCATTACCACCAAGCTGCTAGAGCTTCGTGATGAACTATAATATATCGGGGACATGTATGACGATCCTTGAGATGTTCGTGATGTTTGACACCACAAAAGTAGAAATCAAGAAGGAGCATCAATCGTTGATGGTTGGTGAAACCACTAGTTTCAAGAAGGGCAAGGGAACAAAGGGATACTTCATGAAACGGCAATTCAGCTGCTGCTCTAGTGAAGAAACCCAAGGTTGAACCCAAACCCGAGACTGAGTGCTTCTGTAATAAGGGGAACAGCCACTGGAGCAGAATTACCCTAGATACTTGGTAGATGAGAAGGCTGGCAAGGTCGATAGAAGTATATTGGATATACATTGTGTTGATGTGTACTTTACTAGTACTCCTAGTAGCACCAGGGTATTAGATACCGGTTCGGTTGCTAAGGGTTAGTAACTCGAAACAAAAGGCTACGGAATAAACGGAGACTAGCTAAAGGTGAGTTGATGATATGTGTTGGAAGTGTTTCCAATGTTGATATGATCAAGCATCGCACGCTCCCTCTACCATCGAGATTGGTGTTTGCGTTGAGCATAGACATGATTGGATTATGTCTATCGCAATACGGTTATTCATTTAAGGAGAATAACAGTTACCCTGTTTATTTGAATAATACCTTCAATGGTCTTGCACCTAAAATGAATGGTTTATTGAATCTCGATCGTAGTGATACACATGTTCATGCCAAAAGATAGTAATGATAGTACCACCTACTTGTGGCACTGCCACGTAAGTCATATCGGTATAAAACGCATGAAGAAGCTCCATGTTGATGGATCTTTGGGCTCACTCGTTTTTGAAAGGTTTGAGACATGCGAACCATGTCTATTGGTGTATATGCATGAAGAAACTCCATGCAAATGGACCGTTTGGACTCACTTGATTTTGAATCACTTGAGACATGCAAATCATGGGCAAGATGACTGAAAGCCTCGTTTTCAGTAAAATGGAACTAGAAAGCAACTTGTTGGAAATAATACATTTTGATGTGTGCAGTCCAATGAGTGCTGAGGCACAGAGTGGATATCCTTATGTTTTTACTTCACAGATGATTTGAGTAGATGTTGAGTATATTTACTTGATGAATCACGAGTCTGAATTATTGAAAGGTTCAAGTAATTTCAGGGTGAAGTTGAAAGATCGTCGTGACAGGAGGATATCTATGATATGATCATAGAGATGAATATCTGAATTACGAGTTTGGCACAGAATTAAGACATTGTGGAAATTGTTTCACAACTAATACAGCCTGGAACACCATAGTGTGATGGTGTGTCCGAACATCATAACTGCACCCTATTGGATATGATGCATACCATGATGTCTCTTATCGAATTGCCACGATAGTTTATGGGTTAGGCATTAGAGACAACCACATTCACTTTAAAAGGGGCACCACGTAATTCCGATGAGATGACACCGTATGAACTATGGTTTAGAGAAACCTAAGCTGTCATTTCTTAAAAGTTTGGGGCTGCGACGCTTATGTGAAAAAGTTTCAGGCTGATAAGCTCGAACCCAAAGCGGATAAATGCATCTTCATAGGACACCCAAAACAGTTGGGTATACCTCCTGTCTCAGATTCGAAAGCAATAAGGGATTGTTTCTAGAATCGGGTCCTTTCTCGAGGAAAAGTTTCTCTCGAAAGAATTGAGTGGGAGGATGGTGGAGACTTGATAAGGTTATTGAACCATCTCTTCAACTAGTGTGTGGCAGGGCACAGGAAGTTGTTCCTGTGGCACCTATACGAATTGAAGTGGAAGCTTATGATAGTGATCATGAAACTTCGGATCAAGTCACTCCCAAACCTCGTAGGATGACAAGGATGCGCACTACTTCAGAGTGGTACGTAATCCTGTCTTGGAAGTCATGTTGCTAGACAACAATGAACCTACGAGCTATGGAGAAGCGATGGTGGGCCTGGATTCCGATATATGGCTCGAGGCCATATAATCCGAGAGAAGGATCCATGTATGAAAACAAAGTGTAGACTTTGGAAGAACTACTTGATGGTCATAAGGCTGTTGAGTACAGATGGATTTTAAAAGAAAGACGGACAATGATGGTAAATGTCACCATTAAGAAAGCTCGACTTGTCGTTAAGATGTTTTCCGACAAGTTCAAGGAGTTGACTGCGATGAGACTTTCTCACTCGTAGCGATGCTAAGAGTCTGTTGGAATTATATTAGCGATTACTGCATTATTTATGAAATCTTGCAGATAGGATGTCAAAACATTGTTTCCTCGATGATTTTCTTGAGGAAAGGTTGTATGTGATACGACCGGAAGGTTTTGTCAATCCTGAAAAAGATGCTAATAAGGATGCAAAGCTCCAGCAATCCTTCTGAGGACTGGAGTGAGCATCTCGGAGTTGGAATGTATGCTTTGATGAGATGATCAAAGATTTTGGGTTTATACAAAGTTTATGAGAAACTTGTATTTCCAAAGAAGTGAGTGGGAGCACTATAGAATTTCTGATGAGTATATGTTATGGATCAAAAATGATGTAGAATTTCTGGAAAGCATATAGGGTTATTTGAAAAGTGTTTTTCAATGAAAACCTGGATTAAGCTACTTGAACATTGAGCATCAAGATCTATAAGGATAGATCAAAACGCTTAATGGTACTTTCAAATGAGCACATACCTTGACATGATCTTGAAGGTGTTCAAGATGGATCAGTCAAAGAAGGAGTTCTTGCCTGAGTTGTAAGGTATGAAGTTAAGACTTAAAGCTCGACCACGGCAGAATAGAGAGAAAGGACGAAGGTCGTCCCCTATGCTTAAAACGTAGGCTCTACAGTATGCTATGCTGTGTACCGCACCTGAAGTGTGCCTTGCCTTGAGTCAGTCAAGGGGTATAAGAGTGATCCAAGAATGGATCACAGGACAGCGGTCAAAGTTATCCTTGGTAACTAGTGGACTAAGGAATTTTCTCGATTATGGAGGTGGTAAAAGAGTTCGTCGTAAAGGGTTACGTCGATGCAAGCTTAACACCTATCCGGATAGCTCTGAGTAGAGATACCGGATACGTATAATGGAGCAACAATTTAGAATAGCTCCAAGTAGAACAGTTATTTGGAATAGCTCCAAATAGAACGTGGTAGCTACATCTAGGAGATGACATAGAGATTTGTAAAGCGCACACGGATCTGAAAGGTTCAGACCCGTTGACTAAAACCTCTCTCACAAGCAACATGATCAAACCCAGAACTCATTGAGTGCTAATCATATAGTGATGTGAACTAGATTATTGACTCTAGTAAACTCTTTGGATATTGGTCACATGGCGATGTGACCTGTGAGTGTTAATCACATGGCGATGTGAACTAGATTATTGACTCTAGTGCAAGTGGGAGACTGTTGGAAATATGCCCTAGAGGCAATAATAAATTAGTTATTATTATATTTCCTTGTTCATGATAATCGTTTATTATCCATGCTATAATTGTATTGATAGGAAACTCAGATACATGTGTGGATACATAGACAACACCATGTCCCTAGTGAGCCTCTAGTTGACTAGCTCGTTGATCAATAGATGGTTACGGTTTCCTGACCATGGACATTGGATGTCGTTGATAACGGGATCACATCATTAGGAGAATGATGTGATGGACAAGACCCAATCCTAAGCCTAGCACAAAGATCGTGTAGTTCGTATGCTAAAGCTTTTCTAATGTCAAGTATCATTTCCTTAGACCATGAGATTGTGCAACTCCCGGATACCGTAGGAGTGCTTTGGGTGTACCAAACGTCACAACGTAACTGGGTGACTATAAAGGTGCACTACAGGTATCTCTGAAAGTGTCTGTTGGGTTGGCACGAATCGAGACTGGGATTTGTCACTCCGTGTAAACGGAGAGGTATCTCTGGGCCCACTCGGTAGGACATCATCATAATGTGCACAATGTGATCAAGGAGTTGATCACGGGATGATGTGTTACGGAACGAGTAAAGAGACTTGCCGGTAACGAGATTGAACAAGGTATCGGGATACCGACGATCGAATCTCGGGCAAGTATCGTACCGCTAGACAAAGGGAATTGTATACGGGATTGATTAAGTCCTTGACATCGTGGTTCATCCGATGAGATCATCGTGGAACATGTGGGAGCCAACATGGGTATCCAGATCCCGCTGTTGGTTATTGACCGGAGAGTCATCTCGGTCATGTCTGCATGTCTCCCGAACCCGTAGGGTCTACACACTTAAGGTTCGGTGACGCTAGGGTTATGGAGATATTAGTATGCGGTAACCCGAAAGTTGTTCGGAGTCCCGGATTAGAGCCCGGACGTCACGAGGAGTTCCGGAATGGTCCGGAGGTAAAGAATTATATATAGGAAGTGCTATTTCGGCCATCGGGACAAGTTTCGGGGTCATCGGTATTGTACCGGGACCACCGGAAGGGTCCCGGGGGTCCACCGGGTGGGGCCACCTGCCCCGGGGGGCCACATGGGCTTTAGGGGGTGTGCCTTGGCCTATATGGGCCAAGGGCACCAGCCCCAAGAGGCCCATGCGCCAAGAGAGGAAAAAAAGGGGAGAGTCCTAAAGGGGGAAGGCACCTCCGAGGTGCCTTGGGGAGGATGGACTCCTCCCCACCCTTGGCCGCACCCTTCCTTGGAGGAAGGGGCAAGGGCTGCGCCTCCCCCTCTCCCTTGGCCCTATATATAGTGGGGAAAAGGAGGAGCAAACATACCTAAGGCCTGGCGCCTCCCTCTCCCTCCCGTGATACATCTCCCTCCACCCGCAGCGCTTAGCGAAGCCCTGTTGGAATCCCGCTACTTCCACCACGCCGTCGTGCTGCTGGATCTCCATCAACCTCTCCCTCCTCCTTGCTGGATCAAGGCATGGGAGACGTCTCCGTTCCATACGTGTGTTGAACGCGGAGGTGCCGTCCGTTCGGCGCTAGGATCATCGGTGATTTGAATCACGACGAGTACGACTCCATCAACCCCGTTCTCTTGAACGCTTCCGCGCGCGATCTACAAGGGTATGTAGATCCAATCCTCCCTCGTTGCTAGATGACTCCATAGATTGATCTTGGTGACACGTAGGAAAATTTTGAATTTATGCTACGTTCCCCAACAGTGGCATCATGAGCTAGGTCTATTGCGTAGTTTCTATGCACGAGTAGAACACAAAGTAGTTGTGGGCGTTGATTTTGTTCAATATGCTTGCCGTTACTAGTCTTATCTTGATTCGGCGGCATCGTGGGATGAAGCGGCCCGGACCGACCTTACACGTACTCTTACGTGAGACCGGTTCCACCGTCAAACATGCACTAGTTGCATAAGGTGGCTGGCGGGTGTCTGTCTCTCCCACTTTAGTCGGATCGGATTCGATGAACAGGGTCCTTATGAAGGGTAAATAGCAATTGGCATATCACGTTGTGGTCTTTGCGTAGGTAAGAAACGTTCTTGCTAGAAACCCATAGCAGCCACGTAAAACATGCAAACAACAATTAGAGGACGTCTAACTTGTTTTTGCAGGGTATGCTATGTGATGTGATATGGCCAAAGGATGTGATGAATGATATATGTGATGTATGAGATTGATCATGTTCCTGTAATAGGAATCACGACTTGCATGTCGATGAGTATGACAACCGGCAGGAGCCATAGGAGTTGTCTTTATTTATTCATGACCTGCGTGTCAACATAAACGTCATGTAATTACTTTACTTTATTGCTAACCGTTAGCTGTAGTAGTAGAAGTAATAGATGACATGGCAACTTCAAGAAGACACGATGATGGAGATCATGATGATGGAGATCATGGTGTCATGCCGGTGACGATGATGATCATGGAGCCCCGAAGATGGAGATCAAAAGGAGCAATATGATATTGGCCATATCATGTCACTATTTGATTGCATGTGATGTTTATCATGTTTATACATCTTATTTGCTTAGAATGACGGTAGTAAATAAGATGATCCCTCATTAAAATTTCAAGAAGTGTTCTCCCCTAACTGTGCACCGTTGCTACAGTTCGTCGTTTCGAAGCACCACGTGATGATGGGTGTGATAGATCCTTACGTTCACATACAACGGGTGTAAGACAGTTTTACACATGCAAAACACTTAGGGTTAACTTGACGAGCCTAGCATGTGCATAGACATGGCCTCGGAACACAGAAGACCGAAAGGTCGAGCATGAGTCGTATACAAGATACGATCCTAAATGGTTTAGAATTGAGGCACCAAAGATGTTTTTGAAACGTCGCGAAACATATGAGATGTTTCGAGGGCTGAAATTGGGATTTCAGGCTCGTGTCCACGTCAAGAGGTATAAGACCTCCGACGATTTTCTTAGCCTGCAAACTAAGGGAGAAAAGCTCAATTGTTGAGCTTGTGCTCAGATTGTCTGAGTACAACAATCATTTGAATCAAGTGGGAGTTAATCTTCTAGATAAGATAGTGATGTTTCTCCGAAGTCATTACCACCAAGCTGCTAGAGCTTCGTGATGAACTATAATATATCGGGGACATGTATGATGATCCTTGAGATGTTCGTGATGTTTGACACCACAAAAGTAGAAATCAAGAAGGAGCATCAATCGTTGATGGTTGGTGAAACCACTAGTTTCAGGAAGGGCAAGGGAACAAAGGGATACTTCATGAAACGGCAATTCAGCTGCTGCTCTAGTGAAGAAACCCAAGGTTGAACCCAAACCCGAGACTGAGTGCTTCTGTAATAAGGGGAACAGCCACTGGAGCAGAATTACCCTAGATACTTGGTAGATGAGAAGGCTGGCAAGGTCGATAGAAGTATATTGGATATACATTGTGTTGATGTGTACTTTACTAGTACTCCTAGTAGCACCAGGGTATTAGATACCGGTTCGGTTGCTAAGGGTTAGTAACTCGAAACAAAAGGCTACGGAATAAACGGAGACTAGCTAAAGGTGAGTTGATGATATGTGTTGGAAGTGTTTCCAATGTTGATATGATCAAGCATCGCACGCTCCCTCTACCATCGAGATTGGTGTTTGCGTTGAGCATAGACATGATTGGATTATGTCTATCGCAATACGGTTATTCATTTAAGGAGTTGATCACGAGATGATGTGTTACGGAACGAGTAAAGAGACTTGCCGGTAACGAGATTGAACAAGGTATCGGGATACCGACGATCGAATCTCGGGCAAGTATCGTACCGCTAGACAAAGGGAATTGTATACGGGATTGATTAAGTCCTTGACATCGTGGTTCATCCGATGAGATCATTGTGGAACATGTGGGAGCCAACATGGGTATCCAGATCCCGCTGTTGGTTATTGACCGGAGAGTCATCTCGGTCATGTCTGCATGTCTCCCGAACCCGTAGGGTCTACACACTTAAGGTTCGGTGATGCTAGGGTTATGGAGATATTAGTATGCGGTAACCCGAAAGTTGTTCGGAGTCCCGGATGAGAGCCCGGACGTCACGAGGAGTTCCGGAATGGTCCGGAGGTAAAGAATTATATATAGGAAGTGCTATTTCGGCCACGGGGACAAGTTTCGGGGTCATCGGTATTGTACCGGGACCACCGGAAGGGTCCCGGGGGTCCACCAGGTGGGGCCACCTGCCCCGGGGGGCCACATGGGCTTTAGGGGGTGTGCCTTGTCCTATATGGGCCAAGGGCACCAGCCCCAAGAGGCCCATGCGCCAAGAGAGGAAAAAAAGGGGAGAGTCCTAAAGGGGGAAGGCACCTCCGAGGTGCCTTGGGGAGGATGGACTCCTCCCCACCCTTGGCCGCACCCTTCCTTGGAGGAAGGGGAAAGGGCTGCGCCTCCCCCTCTCCCTTGGCCCTATATATAGTGGGGAAAAGGAGGAGCAAACATACCTAAGGCCTGGCGCCTCCCTCTCCCTCCCGTGATACATCTCCCTCCACCCGCAGCGCTTAGCGAAGCCCTGTTGGAATCCCGCTACTTCCACCACGCCGTCGTGCTGCTGGATCTCCATCAACCTCTCCCTCCTCCTTGCTGGATCAAGGCATGGGAGACGTCTCCGTTCCGTACGTGTGTTGAACGCGGAGGTGCCGTCCGTTCGGCGCTAGGATCATCGGTGATTTGAATCACGACGAGTACGACTCCATCAACCCCGTTCTCTTGAACGCTTCCGCGCGCGATCTACAAGGGTATGTAGATCCAATCCTCCCTCGTTGCTAGATGACTCCATAGATTGATCTTGGTGACACGTAGGAAAATTTTGAATTTATGCTACATTCCCCAACACCAGGCGGTAGCACCTCCAACCGAGAAGAATCGGCATAACCTCCAACATCGAAAACATCATAGAAGATGCATGCGAACTCCGTTTTCGATGAACTCAAGCTTGTCATCAAGATGACCATAAGCTCTAAGACTCACAAAGAGAACCAAACAAGAAACAAGAAAGATGATGCAAGGATGCAATGGTTTGAGCTCTCTACGAACGATACGATCAAGCCACTCATCGAGAGCCCCCCTTGATAGTACGGCAATCGATCCTATAACCCGGTCTCCCAACTACCATCATGAGACCGGTAAAATAGAAAACCTATCAAGGGCAAACCTTTGCCTTGCACATGGTCCACTTGAGCTAGATGATGACAATCTTGACTCCCTCAAGTTGGACCACCTTTCTTGATTGTGTTGACTCGATGAAGACTAGTTGATTGCTCCCCCATACTCCACTATGGGTGAGCCACTCTTCCTCACATCTTCACAAGTCCATTGTCACCACAAAGGACGGCAAACTTCAAGCATTTGATCTCTTCATGATGCTCCACTTGAATTTGCACACCGCAACCTAACCCCACAAAGAACTCTCACGAAGACCATGGGTTAGTACACAACGCGTAATTGACAATTCTTACCATACCATGGGATCACTTGATCCCTCTCGGTACATCTTCTACGCTTTGTGAGTTGATCAACTTGATTCACTCTTGACTTAGTCTTGATCAACCTTGAACCTTTCCAATTCTCTTCATTTGAATGATGTCTTGAAGGTAGACATGAATGATCACACAATCTTCTTCTTCAAGACATGCTTGCAATAAGCTCAACTCTCACATGACCAATCTTTGGATAATTCCTTGAATAACACCTTGGTCGACACAAACTCTCCTTGAAATCAGCACATGCACTCCAAGAAAAGCCTATGGACAAAACCTTCAAATATAACTCAAGGAAACCATTAGTCCATAGAGATTGTCATCAATTACCAAAACCAAACATGGGGGCACCGCATGTTCTCTCAAGAGAATGTGTTCGGATGGACTACGAAATGTACAGATTTGTTTTTTTAGAGTAGCATGCTTGGCAATATGAGATGCTATTTGTTTATTCAGCTGCACAGTGACTACTCTTGTCCTCACCTCACGTACCACACATAGGTTGATTTTTTTATTCCGGCAACACAGCACAGCAACCTGTCTAACGCATGGCAGCAAGCGCCTGCCTCGGGGTTCCGCCCAAAAAATGAGCAGCGCGTGGATGTTTCTAATCCTATGGAATCAGTACTACCAGACTAGCTTTCCTATGAAACATATTCACCTTTCCCGTGTTCCAAACGGTTGGAAGGGAAAGAATACCGTAGGAATTGTGTTCCTACGAAAATCCTGCACCAAACCTATGAACCGAACGCAGCCTTAGCTGTTCTTAATCTAATGTCCCTGGTAAAAATGAAGCTATGCCACTGTTATAAGCCATGACAAGTTTAGCCAAATGTTTTTGCCTGTAATTGTTTGAGACTCTGACTGTTTCCTCTGTGCCTTTTTGTGCAAACAGGGATATCCAATTCACCTGGTTGTTGTTGTGACCTTTTGGTGCACTGCACAAAACTCTTCTTAAAAGAAGTGACTTTTGTGTTGTTTAACTGGAATGTCAGAATGGAACAGTTGGTTCATTTTGGTGGAACTGCACAAAGGGAGATATGTGTTCCAATCCTCATCATCCATATTTGCGCCATAACCTTCCTTTAGGTAAGAATGATATTTAATGCATGTGTTCATCTTTATTTTCCGACTGCCATGAGAAAATAATGTTGTTTTTTACTAGTACACTTGTACTCCCTCACGGAAAAAACCAATTCTGAATTCGAAGGCCAATCATGTACTTGGTTTCACCAACTGGTGAGGAGAAAGAGAAACATAGCATGAAGAGGAAGAAGAAGAAGAATAAACAGTGCCAAGGCGACCTTGCTGAAGCCAGAGGCATCAGTCGAGGCCATTCAAGGGCTCCGGCAATGACTACCTTACATGTGAGATGATCCTCCAAGGAGCCCTTCCAATTCTGCTGTCTCACTTAATTAATTAGGAGTACTTCAGTACCACTAATTTATTACTGCCTAATTTACCTGTTGGAGTTAAACAAATCTTTAGTAGGACCCTATGCTGAATCATGTACGTGTGTATGTTTGTCTATGGAGGTGAATCATGTGGTGGAGCAGGGAGGGAATATTATTAGTGTCATGACATAATAGTGCTATTGTTCTGCATGTCAATTTATTGCCATTGGTTCAATGAGGCAATGTTTTGCATATTGTCCATCATGAATTTGATGCTACTGTTTGAGTAATATGCTAATGTCTTCCTATCCTTTCTCACTAAGCTAATGAAGGTTTCGCCTTGTTCCTACTTGTGCAAACAGGGATCATGTTGTGCCAATCATACATTTTAGTGGAACTACACAAGACAATACAATGATCTGTATCCCAGCCAGTGCTTTAACTCTGGTGGAAGTTCTTGATAATCTTTCGATATAATCTCAGCATTGGTAAACAAGAGTGATTCCAACCATACATTTGAAGTGCACAAAAATATATACTATTGTGTGATTCCAGTGAGTGCTTTATCATCTCTTATGGGACTACATGAATAAGCTTTTTTCTCAGGTTGGTACGGGCCTAAGGCCTTCACCCATATTAATTTGTTGTCATCTCTATTTGTATCGTGCTACTGTCATGAGAAACTCCTTTATCTTTGCACGTTAAAGTTTTGCAACCTTTGATAAATGGCAATGCTTTGAGTGTTGAGTTGAGCTAATTGGCACTGATTAAATAAACTAATACCTCTCTTTAAGCAAGACTACTATGTTGCTAACTTTACCCATTAAGATAATGAGGGTGCTTATATTTGTTAGTGTATGTTTCATCAACTAGTCCCACTATTACAGTAATCTCACTCTCTCAATATATGTGCCAACAAGGATGCTCGATTTTGGTGGAACTGCACAAAAACTTTGGGTGCTTCATTGCCTCGACAGCTTTCGTCCTTTCCTGTCAGTCGCTAATCTCCGCTTGCTTTCTTCCTTTGCTGTCAGTCGCTTGGCTTATATCGGCTTCCAGTCAAAGTAAATAGTAATTGATATGCTACCTCACACAGGTTGGTACTGGTCTTTATCCTGATTATTGTGTCTGTCATATGTATTGGAAATTTGGTATTGTGCTACTGTTTGCCGATTTCATAAAGGAGTAATTTGGAGCCTGAACTTGCAGGCAAATCATTACATCGGGTGATTTCAGTAGAACTGCACAAAATGATCAGATGGACAGGTACTTATGCTGCTGCTATGTACTCCAAAGTTCACTCAGACAAGCATCGATGTTGACAAGAAGTGCTTATATTCATTCGAGTATCAACCGGGGTCAACCAATTGTCATACTCCAAGTATTAGGAGAGTGAACGCCAAAAATATTGCTTGGTGCATGGCCCAGAAAAACGCAGTCCAGTCTTTGGTCCCAACTTGTGCCTTTTGGTTATTGGCACATATGGTAGCGAACTATATGGCATGGAGTCTAAAGATTCCAGACAAGTTGGTTGACGTGTATATTCATCTGGCACTTAATCAGTCTGCACGCCAAGGATGCTCCATTTCAGTTGAACTGCACAAAAAATTTGGGTGGTTCATTTTCTCAACCGCCTCCTTTCTCGTCTGCAATGTAGAATTTTGGCGAGATACAGGACCAAGATGAGCCAGTAAACTAGTTGGATGAAATTAGTGGCCAAGTTGCTCAAACCTCCCTCAGCACGAGGCCACTATTTGAGATAAACCTACAAGCAAAGTTCAGATTGTCTGTGCTGCCTCTTATGTACTCGAAAGTTTACTCGTACAAGAACTAATTTTAGCAAGAAGTACCTCCGATTGAACACCATTTACCAGTCTGTACCCTAGGTAATTAAAGTTCGTCCATGGATCATATTGGTTGTGATCTCAATCATTTGGATGCATAAACATACCGAACATGTGTATATCTGAATCTTTTTGTGAATTATGTATGAATATTGTCGTGTGATCTATCAATCATTTGGATGCATAGATATGCTGAGCTTGTGTATATATGAATCTTTTGAGTTGTTGATAGTGAATGTTGGCTATGAATATGAACGTGTCCTGTGAACCTGAGTTTGATATGAATGTTTACCTCTTCTGTTGTATTTGTGTGTGAACTTGTTAGTATGCCTACTGTGGGGTATAAAACGCAGGTCTCTTATAAAAGTAATGTTGTGTCCAATTTATGTTTTCCCTTATAACCACATTATATATATTTATATTATTACTATTATCGTATATTTTATAGAGACTTATATATACATTATAAAAACATCCCACGTGTTATTAACTTATAAAAGTAAATGTTTAACGGAAGTTGGCAAGGAAAATCCTCGTTGTTTTTGACTCACAGGCAAGGAAAATCCTGGTGATTGCGTACAAAAGCTTGCGAAGATTTTAAGGATCAATTTAATAATAACGCGCTCATTTCTATTTTGAGCAGTAACTCACTAATTTCTTAATTATATATATAAAAAATGTGCCTCTCCGGTTTATTCTTTGATATTAATTGCTCCTTCTAACATAACATTATATATATAACGAGCCCACCTAATACGTGTATTTCAAGGAAGTGCAAACGGGCTGGGATTTCTTAGAAAATATAAATGGGCCTGATTGATGCAAAATTATTTGTTCACCCAGCCCAGCAAATGGACTGTACATTCTAGAAAACATGGGTTAAATATATGCCACATTTTTGCAGGCTGACATGTGGGCCAATAGGTCGAAGCCTACGCAGGGTGTTGTCAACTTGGTCAACAAATGATTGTGTCATCCACAGCCATTGGATTTATATCCAACAGCCGGCATGCACCTTCAATCTCTCATCTTCTTCCTCCAGCGTCGCCGGGACGCCTGGTCCGGCCTCCGGCGGCTAGCGGCTCTGCTTAGCACACATCGCTGCAAAGCGCTACCCCACCGTCGGCCAGGCTATCCCTCCACCACTCGACACCTCCTGTTATTCTCCACAGACTATAGCCCCATGCCGCAACAGAACCAGTTATAACCCTTCTCCTCCTCTCAATCTGCGACTCCACTTCCGCGTTTTCCCATCTCCGAGTCGTTCCCGTCCGGGGCCTCGCCGTCGTCCACCGCCTCGCTGCGTTCGGTGCGGCGTGGTCAAACAAACGAGAGTCATCGGAAGAGGACTGTACATGGAGAGCCTGACGGCTGGGACCCACGAGGTCCATGGTCGCACGCAAGGAAAGTTCCTCCTTATTAAGCTAAAAAATGTTTCCTCCACCTGACAGTTGGGAACCACCGGTTGTATCTTCGCACGGAAGGAAGTGCCTCCTTGTTTTGCGAAAAAATTATTCATCCCGTTGACAGCTGGGACCCGTCAGATTTGGTGACTGACTTGTGGGCCTACTAAGCGGACGTGTACGCATGGCTTTGTCAACTTAATCAACAAATGATTCTAGCAGCTAGACCGTTGGATGTTAATCCAACAGCCATGCTCCTTCTTCAACCTCTGTTCTTGCTCCTGTCTCCCGTGGGCGGCACCGTGGCTGTGCTGCCGCGCACCCGAAGCAGTGAAGTTTCCCACTCCTCTCCATCTGCGACTCCACTGCCCTGTCTTCCCCATCTCCGGGTCATTCCAGTCTGGGTGTGCTCGGCACGGTGTGGTCAACATGGTCAACAACCGAGAGTCATCGGAAGATGACTGTACGTGATAGGCTGACAGTGGGGACGCACCACGCCCATGGACGCATGCATGCAACGGAACACAGCGAGGTCAATGTGGTCAAGGAACGACTTCCATCGGAAGTATACTGTACGTGGAGAGTCTCAGCTGGGTCCACGGCCGCAGCAAGTAAGTCCCTCCTTATTACACGGAAAATAATGATTCCTCCAACTGACAGCAGGGACCCACTGGACGGGCCACCGTATTTTGCAAAAAAAAACGTTTGCCCCCTGACTGCTGGGACCCACCTGACGGGCCACCGTATTTCACGAAAAAAACGTTCCCCCGCTGTCAGCTCGGACCCATCGGAAGTGCCTCCTTATTACGCACAAAAAATGAATACTCCCCCGGCTAGCTGGGACCCACCTTGGTGGGAGGCTGACTTGTGGGCCTACTAAGTTGACGGGGATGAAGGGCTTTGTCAACTTAGTCAATATGAACGATTCTAGCTCCAGTGACCATACGATATCCATCCAACGGCCGTAGTGCTTCTTCAACCTCTGGTCTTCTTGCTCCAGCTGCCCAAAGCAGTAACGGTCGTGCCGCAGGCTCCTGCGTCCCGTGGCCGGCTGTGCTGCCACGGAGGCCTCACCGCCCCTACTATTCCCACCGCTGGCTAGGCCCTGCGGCGACGGCAGCCTCACACCGCAGCCGAACCAGTGAACCCTCGTACTCCTCTCCGCGCAGGCTTCCACTGCCGCATCTTCCCCTGCTCCGCGTCGTCCCCTTCCTAGGCCTCACCGTCGTCCACCGCCGTGGTGCTCTCCGTGCGGCATGGTCAACATGGTCAAGGAATGACTTCCATCGGAAGAGTACTGTACGTGGAGAGGCTAACAACTGGGTCCATGGCCACAGCCCAGTTTTTTTGTGATTTGCCAAGTAAGTCGCTTTGTCAGGCCTGTTGGGCTGCAAATCTTTCAAGACGAGGAGAGCTTTCATTCGACTGGCCGAGGAAATGGCCCATCAGTAATGAGAAATGGGCTGTACATTTTTAAAACACATCAAACCGGCAATTAGTTTCAAATATCTTTTTTTTATTTCGAGATTTTAAATTACATTAATTTTTATGCGTGGGAATTTGTTGGATTTTATATTGATATACATTTATTTTTAAAATCAGTTTGAATGTGAGTCGAAATTTCGGGATTAAAAATAGTTCGGACCACACCGAAATATGCAAAATTTCGTATAATTTTTTAACCGTGGCCACAATATGGGCTGTAATGCTAACAAAAAGAATATG
This sequence comes from Triticum urartu, assembly GCF_056163025.1. NCBI lineage: Eukaryota > Viridiplantae > Streptophyta > Magnoliopsida > Poales > Poaceae > Triticum > Triticum urartu. The sequence goes on from NC_141875.1 coordinate 165,490,565, forward strand.
GGCTCCAAAAAAACCTTAAGAATTAGCAAATGGGCTGTAAATTATTAGAAATAATGGCAGATGGGTTGTATGCTGTTTTCCACAGATTTGAGGCTTTCCTAAAAAAAGGTTGACGCACAAGTAGTGAGTGTTGGATGTCCATCGAACGGCCGTCGTGCTTCTGCAATCTCTTCTCTTCCTGCTCCAGCCGCTCAAACAAGCGCCAGCGGGACTGCCTGCTCCCTCCTCCCCACGGTCGGCTGTGCTGCCGCGCAGGCCTCACCGCCCCACCATACTCCCATCGCTGGCCTAGCCATCCCTCTACTCACCCACACCTGATGTTATTCTCCGACAACGGCAGATGAACCAGTAAACCCTCGTACAGTCGTACTCCCCTCCGCGTGGGAAACAACTGCCGAGTCTTCCCTGCCTCTGTGTCGTTCCCTTCCTAGGCCTCGCCGTCATCCACCGCCCTGGTGCTCTCGGCGCGGCCTGGTCAACGTGGTCAACGACCGACATGCATCTGAAGTGGACTGTACATGGAGAGGCCGACAGCTGGGTCCACGGTTGCACGCAAGGAAATGCCTCTTTATTACGCGCAAAATAATGATTCCTCCACTTGACATCAGGGACCCACCGAAAGGGCCTCTGTATTTCACGAAAAAAATGTTACCGCCGCTGACAGCTCGGACCCACCAGCTATATCTTCGCACGCAAGGAAGTGCCTCCTTATTACGCACAAAAAAAATGAATACTCCCCCTGTTAGCTGGGACCCAGTATAGTGGCAGGCTGACTTGTGGGCCTACTAAGTTGACGGGGACGGAGGGCTTTGTCAACTTAGTCAATATGCATGATTCTAGCTCCAGTGACCGTACGATGTCCATCCAATGGCCGTAGTGCTTCTTCAACCTCTAGTCTTCCTGCTCCAGCTGCCCAAACCAGCCCGTCATGCCTCGTGCTCCTGCCTACCGTGGCCGGCTGCGTTGTGGCGGCGGCCTCACCGCCCCCTACTAGTCCCACCGCTGGCCAGGCCATCCCTGTACTCACCCACGCCCCCTGTTATTCTGCGGCGACAGCAGTCTTACACCGCAGCGAACTAGTGAACCCTCGTACTCCTCTACACGTGGGCATCCACTATCGCGTCTTCCCTAGCTCCGGGTCGTCCCCTTCCTAGGCCTCGCCGTCGTCCACCGCCCTAGTGCTCTCGATGCAGCGTGGTCAACGTGGTCAAGGAACGGCTTCCATCGGATGTGGACTATACGTGGAGAGGCTGACAGCTGGGACCACGGCCGCAGCAAGGAAGTGCCTCCTTATTACGTGCAAAATAATTATTCCTCCACCTGACAGCGGGGGCCCACCGGACGGGCCACTGTATTTCACGAAAAAAATGTTTGCCCCTGACTGCTGGGACCCGCCAGCTACCTCTTCGCACGCAAGAAAGTGTGTCCGAGCAAAAAAACGATTCGCCCCCTGACTGCTGGGACCCACCAGCTACGTCTTCGCAGGCAAGGAAGTGCCTGACAGTCGGGACCCACCTGGTCGAAGCGTACGTAGCATTGCCATTCTGGTCGCGAATGTGTACGTACATATATACTGGTGGATGTAGAGGCGCGCACGTGTCGTAGTAGAGGCGCGTACGTGTCGTAGTAGAGGCGCGCATGTGTCGTAGTAGAGGCGCGTACGTGTCGTAGTAGAGGCGCGCACGTAGTATGTACACGTACGTACAGCGGCCAAGGTGCAAGAAAGAAAATACGGCCACGTATGTGTACATACGGGCGGGGTCTCAACGCCTACTCGCGCATACGTACGGCCAGGGCTCGTGTACATGGCTGGGTCGGAACGGAGAAATAGCATCCTCGTGTTCATGGGGAGGCAACGGAATGCGTCGTGTTCATCAGGAGGCAACGGAATGCGTGGGAGCCAACCGACTGGGACGAAACGAAATGCGTGGTCGTGTTCATCGGGAGGGCTTGGACGAAACAGGCGATGGAAACGAGGCCTGGCGTACCGCACAGCGGAGGAAACGGACCTCCTACATTCGGAATGGGGTCCGGTTGATCGGGAGGGGTCTGGCATACCGCAAAACGGAGGAAACGGACCTCCTACGATCGAAACAGGGGTCCTGTTGATCGGGAGGGGTGTGGCATACTGCAAAACGGACGAAACAGACCTCCTACGGTCGAAATGAGGGTCCTGTTGATCAGGAGGGGTGTGGCGTACCGCAAAACGGACGAAACGGACTTGTGTTGGAGCACTACGGTCGAAACGGGGGTCCTGTTCATCGGGAGGGGTGTGGCGTACCGCAAAACGGGACTCCACGGGATATTGTTCATCTGCACCGTCGACCTCCTCTAGCCTCCACGGGCTACCGTCGACCTCCTCCAGCCTCCACGGGCTCCTGTTCATCCAGCCTCCACCGCACGCTATTCCATCGGCTACTGTTCAACCACCCCTCCACGGGCACCCCTCCATCATCTACTGTTCATTCAGCACTCCACACCATGGGGTCCTATTCAACCACCCCTCCACGGGCACCCCTCCATCGTCTACTGTTCATCCAGCCCTCCACCACACCACGAGGTCCTGTTCATCTAGAGGCAACGCCACCGCTCACTGTTCATCTAAACCCCCCGCAACGCTCACTGTTCATCCTAGAGGCAGCATCGATCGGCTTCAGTTAGCAGCAGTAGCGAAGGAATCGCTCGATCGGGTTCAGTTAACAGCTATCGATCGATCGCTCGGGTTCAGTAACGCGTAGCCTGCAGTGCAATCGATCGGGTTCAGTTAGAGCCCAACGCCTCGCTCGGGTTCATTTAGAGCCAACGCCTCGCAGACACGCGCGTACGTGTATGAGAGAAACGCGCATCGCTCGGCCCCCGACCTCCCACCGTAACCGGGAACTCCCCGAAATTTCCTCTCCCTTGCTTCTACCATGGTTTTTTCCGTCATGGACGGCCCAAAGAATGTCATGCAGCTGCGTCTCCGGCCCGCCCAGGACGAAAAGCCCATTTTCTGTCATGATTTTTTGTCACAGAAGTAGGAGCCCACCACATCTATGATGATACTGGATTTTGTCACAATTATCGTCATAGAAGTGTCATATGTATGACAGGAAAAAAACTCGTTCGGCCCAAAATGTCACGGATTTGTCTTTTTTTGTAGTGATAGTTGTTTAGTATTGGCGCCAGGCCCGTCATCTAAGAAGACCCAGTCACAGAAGAACCTTACCAAGATGAAAGACAGAATAATTGAGGAAAAGGTTATGCCACTACCGAAAGAGCCCAGATAAGGAATTACCCTGAAGACCTGAGAAGACCGACACTGTTAACAATATGGATGAAGTATATGAGTTTTGATGGAACCGTAACCATGCTTCTAAGGGTGGTAGCACCCCAGAACCCCTCCTGCGACAATTGATGAATTTTGAGGAGACCCCCAAACCCTAACCTTTTTCTTGCTAGCCTCTCTGAATCTCGAGGACGAGATTCATTTTAAGGGTGGTAGGTTTGTAACATCCCAAAATTCTAAATTTTGGAATGTTATAATAAATAGATAGATTGATTGTTCGTCTGATTGTTGTGTGATTGATTGAGTGAAATTCGAAAGTTTTTGAAAGTTAAATGAGAGGGAATAAAAGGACTTTCCCAAACTTTCTCCTTTTTGCATTTTGATCTTCGTGAATTCAAATTCTTTTCAAATACAAAACCCTCGAGAGAAGATGATATGACTTCTTCCATTTAATTAAATGAAAAGAGGTTTTTGAAAAGATTTGAATTTTATTTGAAAATATTTCAAATTCAGAAACTTTAAGCAACTCAATGATTTTCATGCGAGAAGATAAAATGACTTATTCAAAATAAATGAAATACAAGTTGGAAGTTTAAAAGGATCAAATTTAAAGTCCGTTTGAAATTATTTTCAATTTGGAGTTATTTGGGTTTTATTCAAATTATTTTTCTCCAAAAATAAAATAAATGGAAAATAGGGTAAAATGATTCCCTACATCAGAAAATTGGAAAGAAATCATTTTGAAATCATTTTGGTATTTCTAAAATGATTTTTATTGGGTTTTATTGTAGAAGTAGCACTGTTTGAATTATTCAAATTTTTGTGAAATTTATTTGGCACTAGAGAAATGTTCATGTTGTATAAAATCTTTTTCTGAAAATTTTGATATATAATATGCCTATATAAAATTTTATTTTATTATCGTTATTCAGTTTTCTTTTTTTGTTTCTATATAAAAAAAGAAAAAAATCTACGCGTGCGCCTGGAACTAACCGCCCACCACATGCGTAGCATAGCAGCAGGCCGGCCCGTTTTTCTTTTGTTTTCTTTTGTCTTTTTTTATTTTATTTTCGTTAATGTCTAGTTTTTTTAAAACAAATTTCAGAAAAAAATAGACTTCGAAAAAAATGCAGCCCGTGTATGGCGCGCGGCCGGCCGAGGCCTTTAGGTCCGTGCGAGGCGTTAGCCTTTTTCTTCTTTGTTTCATATATTTTCGTCTATGTTTAGTCCCACATTGCCTAGCCTTTGACTCTTAAACCTCTTTTCCACCTATAAATATAGAACCATAGAGTCTCCAAAAATCATTCGATTCGGTTTAAATTAATATTTTGATTTGACTAGATTCATTTAAGAAAAATATATTTCTCCTCTCCGGCACGACTTCTGGTAATTGTGTGTTCTCTCCAAAGTCGTCTTTTCTCTGCCTTATAAAGGTATCTTTCTTTGTTTTTTTATATACTTCCATAGTTTATTATTTCTAGACTAATATGGTAGAATAATTAGATTATCAATTAGTCTACGTATTTATACCTTAGCTGTAACTATTTTTCTTCCGTAAAACAGCTTGGCCCTGATTTTTCAAATAGCCATGACTTTTTACTCGTTTATCCAAATTAGATGAAACCATCGCCTATAGCTTCGTCTTGTTTTCACCTATCCAGTGAACTTGTCACATCAACTTTTTGAAATTTTCAAATTTCGAATTTTGTTCATATTCTTATTCAAACTTCTTTTGAATATAACTTGAGTTTCGTAACTCCGATTTAGTTGATTATTTTGCAATCGAAGCTCTTGACCTAAACTTTCTGATAAGGCCAAATTCACATAATTTTGGTACTGTTAGAAATTGTTTTATGTTGCAAGAGTTATTTGCTTGGTTTTGATGTTTTCCGAACTGTCTTCTTCGTTCTTCCCGATCTTCTGAGTGATTGCTTATGTGTGGTTACTATTGTTTGCTCACGATAGATTGAACGGAGTGTGACGAGTAAAACTATCAAGAGTTATTTGTGTGAATCATCTTCATCAATAGTACAAGGCAAGTTCATACTTTGATCATACCCTTTATCACCCAGTTTTTATGCATTAGCTCCAATCCTCAAACATTGCATGATTAGGATGTGATTAACATGTGGGTTGGGAAGTAGTTGATGAGGTAGAACCTATTGTCCTGTTATTATCAAACCCTTGGGAGTTACTTCTATGTATTGCTTATATTGCTATGCTATGCTTGTAGAGGTGGATTGGGTTTGAGTGAAACTGTTGGGGATATTACTACTGGATATAAACCGGCCTTGCGTAGCCGGGTTACTCCTTAAAGATTAGAAGCCCATGAAGATGCAAGGATGATGGCGCTTCACGAAGGCCCAAGGCTCAAAGGCGGGTTAAAGCATGTAAATGTAAACCGACCTAGTCATGTAACTTGTATTGTAAGATAGGAAGGATAGAGACCAAACCGGACACGTTTATGATCCGGCTTCGGGACTCTGTAGCCCGGTGGGCGTCAACCTATGTATATAAAGGGACGACCCGGCAGCGGTTTAGGGACAGACAACAACTCGAGAGCCAGACAAAGCGGATTCGCTCCCTGGCCTTCGAAACCCTAGCAATACCAATCACAACTAGACGTAGGCTTTTACCTTCCTTGAAGGGGCCGAACTAGTATAAAACTCCCCGTGTCCCCTTGTCCGGTTTAACCCCTTTAAGCTAACCTGTAGCGATGGCTCCACGACTAAGTCCTTTCACAAGGACATCTGCCGTGACAAACCCACGACAGTTGGCACCCACCGTGGGGCTATCGCACGATGGTTTTGAGTTCTTGAAGGGCAGCTTTGATGGACTTAAGGGATACGCTGTGAGCCGGATGACGAAGAGTAGTCGCGGCAAGCTCTACATCGACAATGCAGGATGGGGTCCCGAGGCCGATTCAATCGAGTACGGGTACCGGGTCCCCTTCGGTGGGATTCATGTCTTCATCGATAAGATCGGCGAACTGGCCCCTGAGCTAGACATCTGCACCGACATCATCGAAACGGCTTGGCATGCAAGTTCTTCGCCGGTTCAGCCCGTGACAAGGCATGTTTTCGTAGGTGTCATCCATGGAGCGAGATACGAGGATGAGCCAGTGTCCGATGGAGAGACCGTGGTCTGTTCTGATGACGAGTCTTCTGGAGAGACTGAATCGCTTTATCAGTTGCAGGACAGCCGGATTAATGGAGGATCCGAGGGCAACAGTATTCTGGATTCCCCTAATCTGCCAAACCGGTCCGCCATCTTCATGGTCGGCACACAATCAGCGCCTCATTCATTGGCCGCCGCAGCAATACTCTCCGGTTCAACAACGGCCACACCGACAGGGGCAGGAAGCTCTGCGCCGCCTCCAGCCCAAGTCCTGTCTGATTTGTTCGACGCTTTGGCAACGTTGATGGCCGCAGAGGTGGATGTAGCGGCCAGGGATCAGCACAATGCGGAGATTGCAAAGGTGAAAGATCAGATAGCTCAGGCTAAAGCGGACCTGGCGACAGAGAACGCTAGGATGGCTACAGAATGGGCTAAATTGGAAGCACGGGCCTACCGGATTAGGCTGGATCAGAATGCTTCCGAGGAAGTCATGAGAAGAAGGTACCGATCGTGTCTCCCGTTGGTTTATGAGACGCAAAATATCTTCAACACACCAGGAGCAGGAGCTGGTAACCAACCCATACTAAACCGGGCGGAGGCACCGGGAACAGGAGCGCCGGTTCAACCGCGCATGATGGACCCGCCTCGCCAGAACAACGTTGTGCCACAGTATGCACCAACTCCTCCCGGGCATTATTCCAACCCGTTGGACAATATTGTGGCCGCCGCTTCACGCCTGGCAGCCCTCCCAACCGACGGCGAGTCACCAGTTGCGGTTGAAGCACGTCAGGGCAGGGATCTCCTTCAAACAGCGCTAAATCAACAATAGGCATATTCACACAGTCGTGAGAGGATTCATTCCACTCCCCGTCCAAGTCGGAGCTATAGCAGACACGTTGAGGACGAACTGGCTGTGTCCAGCAGTGCACGTCGCCGAAATTCACCATGAGGAAACAACCCGGCAGGGGGAGGCGCTAATGCGCAGGATGTTGTGGACCATGGCCGCGCACGTCGGGAGGCCGAGTTAGCAGCTCAACACGGAGCATGACAACATACTCCGGTTCACCCTACCGCTTCAGTAGAGCCAGGTGTGGTGTTCAGTTCCTTAGGGGTGCCGTGTCTCACCCCTGCTCTGCGTAATGTGAGATCGCCCAAGGACTTCAAGGGACCTCGTAAGGTACCAAATTACACCGCCGATTTACAACCAGAGGCGTGGGTGGAAAGCTATGAGATGGCAATGGAGATGTTAGATGTGGATGAGGTAGTGTGTGCTAAATATTTCACCATGATGTTGGAAGGAACAGCTCGTACTTGGTTGAAGAGCTTACCAACTAACTCTGTCGGATCATGGGCTGAATTGAAGCACCGGTTTATCCAGAACTTCAAAGATACTTGTAAGCAGCCAATGTCAATCGTGGATCTGGCCGCTTGTGTACAAGAGGAAGGGGAGTCCACGACCCATTGGGTCAAATGGGTCTCAGCGATTTTGCACTCATCAGATCGTATCAATGCAGACACCGCAGTGTTAACATTAGAGTGCAATTGTCGTTTCCTACTGCTCAAATAGAAATTAGGAAGGCTCAAATGTCACTGCAATGATATGTCAACGCTCATGGCCGCCTTGGTTAAGTACGCCGATTCAGATAATACCAAGGACCTGGATTCAGAGGAGGACAAACCGGGGAAAGGGAAAAAGAACGGCAACACCAAGGGTCAGCAGCATAATCCGGCAGGCCATGGGAACAGCGGTAAGCGCAAGGCCGATAGCGCCGTGGAATTTGTTGCTAACACCAATGCTCAGGAGAATGGCCAGCGCCGTCAGGGCAAGAAGCCCCAGAGGGGTGGAGGTTCAGGCCCCAATTTGGAGCGCCTGTTAAATCACCCATGTCCAAAGCATGGATCAAAGGAGAAACGAGCATCACATCTTTGGAAGGACTGTTATATCATGCGGGATTTCAAGATTTCCAATATGTTCTAGTATGATAACGGCCCGCCCGGGTGTTCAGGAGGTGGTTTCCACGGGCCGGGTTACGGAGGTGGTGGTTCCGGTTTAGGGTTTCAAGGCAACCAAACTGGACACATCAATCAAGGGCACCAAGGCAACCAGGGAGGCTACAACCATCAGGGGAATCAGCAGCAATAGTAGCAGTCGGGTTACCAGAGCAATCCCAAGCAGCTAAATAGTGGGCAATATCATGTCTTCACTACTAGTTTGTGTAAGCGTGATCAGAAGCTTCACAAGAGGGCGGTAAACTCTGTGGAACCGGCGGTGCCTCAATATTTGCGCTGGTCTGAGCAACCCATTTTGTGGAGTGGAGAGGATCACCCACCCCGGGTTGACAATCCGGGTCATTTGGCCCTGGTGGTAGCCCCTCAAGTTGGGGGATACAAGTTTACTAAAGTGCTCATGGATGGGCGAAGTAGTATCAATATTCTATATTATGATACATTCCGCCGTATGGGGTTGACAGATAAGAATCTTAAACCGTCAAATACCATTTTTCATGGCGTGGTGCCTGGTAAGTCTGCATATCATGTTGGCAAGATAGCCTTAGAGGTGGCTTTTGGAGATGATTATGATTCAAGGTCAGAAACATTGACGTTTGAGGTGGTAAAAATCAAAAGTCCGTACCACGCCTTGTTTGGGCGGCCGGCTTATGCTAAATTCATGGCAAGGCCATGTTATGTTTATTTACAGCTTAAAATGCCAGGTCATAAGGGGACTATCACAGTACATGGAAGCAGAAAGATCGCTTTGGAATGTGAGGAAGGTGATGCGGCTTATGCTGAGTCGGTTTGTGCCACGGAGGAGTTGAAATTCTATAAGGAGCAAGTTGATCCGGCAGACATGACTTCTTTGAAAAAGCCAACTACGGAACACGATCCGGCATTGAAGTTTAAATCAGCCACAGATACTAAGATGGTTGACTTTGTTCCCGGCGATTCATCCAAACAGTTCAGCATCAGTGCTAACCTGGATCCCAAATAGGAAAGCGCGCTCATCGAGTTCATCCGTGAGAATCGGGACATTTTTGCATGGAAACCTTCTGACATGCCAGGTGTACCGAGGGAACTCGCTGAGCACACACTCAACATTGATCCTAAGTTTAAACCGGTCCGGCAGTTTCTCCGCCGCTTCAATGAAGAAAGGTGTAAGGCTATCGGTGAAGAGGTAGCCCGTTTGTTGGCCGCAGGGTTTATTGTAGAGGTCTTTCATCCAGAGTGGTTGGCTAATCCGGTGCTGGTTCTTAAGAAAAAATGGCACTTGGCGTATGTGTGTGGATTACACAGATTTAAACAAAGCTTGCCCTGCAGACCCTTTTGCTCTCCCTCGCATTGATCAAATAATTGATGCGACGGCAGGTTGTGACCGTTTGTGTTTTCTGGATGCTTATTCTGGTTATCATCAGATCAAGATGGGCAGTTAAGGACCAGGAGAAGACAGCTTTCATAACTCCCTTTGGAGCCTTCTGCTATGTTTCCATGCCTTTTGGACTCAAGAGTGCCCAGGCAACTTACCAGCTTTGTGTTCAGAATTTCCTTCATAAGAAAATTGGGCGCAATGTTCATGCATATGTGGATGATATTGTGATAAAATCCAGAAAGGAGGAGACATTGATAGATGATTTGAGAGAAACCTTTGACAATCTCCGGGTTTACAAGATGATGCTCAATCCGGAGAAGTGTGTCTTTGGTGTCCCGGCGGGCAAGCTCTTGGGTTTTCTGGTATCAAACAGAGGCATTGAGGCTAATCCGGAAAAGATTTCAGCAATTACATCTTTGGCTAAACCGGCGTGTATCAATGACGTTTAACGTCTGGCCGGCCGGATTATAGCCTTGAGCCGGTTTATCAGTCGCCTTTGAGAGAAGGCCATACCTTTATATCAGATGCTCAAGAAAACAGATAACTTTGTCTGGAGCGAGGCAGCTGATAAAGCGTTCGAGGATCTGAAGAGGCAGTTAGCTGAACCGCCCGTGCTTGCAGCGCCGATCGAGAAAGAGCCATTATTGCTGTATGTGGCTACTAATGCCCGGGCTGTTGGCGTAGCTATTGTGGTAGAGCGCAAGGAGCTTGGCAAGGAATATCCGGTTCAGCGGCCGGTTTATTATATCAGTGAGGTGCTCATTGAGTCAAAGCAGAGGTATCCGCATTGGCAGAAGCTGGTGTATGGAGTGTTTATGGCAAGCCGGAAGCTTAAACATTATTTTCAGGGCCATCCCATCACAGTGGTCAGTTCAGCTCCTCTGGGAGATATCATTCAAAACATAGAAGCAACTGGCCGGATTGCCAAGTGGGCTATTGAGCTTGGACCTCATGGGCTCAAATATATTACCCCGCACAACGATCAAATCCCAGGCACTCATGGACTTCATCAATGATTGGACAGAGTTACAGGCACCTGAAGAGAAACCAGATAATACATATTGGACTATTCATTTTGATGGGTCCAGCCAGTTGGAGGGCTCGGGGGCTGGAGTCATACTAACTTCCCCACGAGGTGACAAGTTTTGTTATATCCTCCGTTTAATATTCCCTTGTACTAACAATGTAGCTGAATATGAGGCTTTGCTCCACGGTCTTCGGATGGCTAAGGAGATGAATTTAAGCCGGGTTAAGTGCTTCGGCGATTCAGATCTAGTGGCTCAACAGGTGTCTGGCACTTGGGATTCTAAGGACCCACTCATGGCTGCATATCGGCGAGAGGTGGATACAGTGGCTGCTCACTTTAAGGGTTATCAGGTGGACCATATAGACCGGCGGAAGAATGAAGCGGCAGACGCTTTAAATCGTCTTGGTTCCCAGCGTAAACCGGTCCCGCCAAATGTCTTTCTTGATGTATTGCATAATCCGTCAGTCAAGGTGCCAACCGAAGAAGATTTGGCTATTCCTGATCCGGAGGCTCAGTTGGTGGCAGCTCTGCATGCCATACCGGATTGGACAATCCCATATCTGGCTTACATGAACCGGGGCGAGTTACCAGACAATGAAATGTTGGCTCGACAGATAATCCGGCGTTCCAAATCCATGACCATACTCAACGGGGAGTTACATCGCTATAGTGTTTCAGGAGCAATTCAGCGTTGTGTTTCTCCTCAAGAGGGTTGTGAGATTTTGCGAGAAATCCATGAAGGGGATTGCGGGCACCACGCCGGTTCAAAGTCTTTGGTTGCTAAATCTTTTCGCCATGGTTTTTACTGGTTGACATCGCATGCTGATGCGGAGGATTTAGTCAAGAGATGTGACGGTTGTCAAAAATTCGCCCGCCGTGCCCACATTCCGGCCCAAGAGTTGAGGATGATTCCAATAACTTGGCCGTTTGCGACTTGGGGGCTTGATATGGTTGGACCCTTCAAGCGATCCAAGGACAAAAAGACCCACCTATTAGTAGCAGTTGATAAATTTACCAAATGGGTGGAAGCAGAGCCAGTCAGCAAGTGTGATGCAGCCACGGCGGTTCAATTCATCAAAAAGGTGATATTCTGTTTGGTTTTCCACACAGCATTATAACAGATAATGGTACTAACCTGTCAAAGGGGGAGATGGAAGAATTTTGTCAACGTGAGCACATCTGGCTGGATCTAGCATCGGTGGCTCACCCCCAGTCTAATGGTCAAGCAGAGAGGGAAAATCAAGAAATTCTACGGGGTATGAAACCCAGGCTTATGGTTCCCTTAAAGCACCGGGTTGTTGGGTTGAGGAGCTACCTTCTGTGTTATGGAGCATCAATACCACACCTAATAGGTCTACGGGTTACACACCTTTCTTCATGGTCTATGGAGCGGAGGCAGTTCTTCCTAGTGACATCCGTCATGACTCGCCCCGTGTAACAACTTATGATGAAGCTGATAATGAGAAGGCACGTCAAGATTCTCTGGACCTGTTGGATGAAGAGCGTGATCTTGCAGCAGCACGATCGGTGATTTATCAAAACGATATCTGACATTATCACAGCCGTCGGGTTAAAACCAGAACCTTTCAAGAAGGCGATTTGGTGCTTCGGCTCATCCAGGATCAGACAGATATGCACAAGTTATCCCCACCTTGGGAAGGACCCTTTGTGGTCAGCAAGAATATGCACAACAGGTCTTACTACCTCATTGATGTTCGAGAGCATAAAGACTCACGTCAATCGGAGGAAGAGACCAAGCGGCCATGGAACATAGCTCTCCTTCGGCCTTACTATACTTGAAGCCATAGGCTCTTCATCTGTACATATTTATGACAGTGTATATATCATATAATAAACCGGAGCCTCCGTTATAAGCGGGGTATCTGTTCTTTTCACGTCCTATGTGTGTTATACGAGTTTATTGACAAAGCGGAGTTTTTATTAATCCGGTCTTAGCAGTTGCGCAGATATACAGAAAATCACTAGGGGGCTTGGTCATATTTGAACTACAGCTACACCTCTTGATCGGTTTTGAAACCACGAAGGGATATCACTAGGGGGCTTGGTTGTTATCACACCATAGCTACACCTCTTGATAGGCATTTAGGCCATGAAAGAAAAATATGTGGAGCCAAAGAGAGTGTTGCACAAAGCACAGACTCAAACATGGGCACACACTAAGCACAGATCACAAAGTTACTTGGGGGCTCTTTTTGCAAAGCAACAAAGAGTTTGAAAGGACCCTTATAATTGGCTATCAAGCCACGGCTTGGAAGCCTGGTGTATTCACCTAAAAACCCGGGTTAACCTGCCTTCATCAAGTAAGCCACTCCTGTCCAGGTAATCCATGTATGACCCATCGAACGTTTGACATGTCAATCTTTTATAGACCCTGAACTTGTCAAAGTTAAAACGATGATTGGTTAATTGGAGGCCCATCTTAAAAGGCTTTGTTAAATGGTTTAACTCAGAGGCCTGGCAGCCCATGAAAAGCCTCGATTTGGAGCCTGGCAGCTCGTAAAAAGCCTTGCATATTTTTCTTTTTGAGTTTTATTTGTTGAAGTTCATAAGTATCTTTTGATAATCCGGCGTCCTTGACTTGGCTTGCTTTTCAACTACAAGTTGTCGGCACATGATCAGTTATAAACCGGTGTTTATTGACCCGGTCTGGTTTGACTAAATCACCAGTGTTATAAAGAAAACCCGGTAGTTATCCCGGTCCGGTTTAATATATAGAACGGCATTACAAGATGGGGTTATCAACGTTCCAGATTGGTATTAACACCTTTGCCGTATACACCATTGGTCAACCAATGAGGTATGTTATGCATATTGTTTTTTGTACAAACACTTCGATTATTTCATCTATGTATTGTACAGTTCCTGGACATTATGACCCGTCTAGCGGTAAACCGCTAGATACTTTTAAGTTGTTGTACCCAGGAACACAATTCATCATGGGTTATGCATAAATATATCCCAAAAGGTGTCACAAGTTGTCATGAGGCATTATAAAACATGCTCGATGGAATGGAAAATAACGGAGTTTTAGCTATCCTATTACAAGAAGCTTTCAAAGTGGCTCCAATGGCATAATTGTTTTTCACAAGATCGGCACACAGTGGCCAGTAAACCGGCGACCGGTTTAGGACATTTCGTCTGGACGGTTTGATGGCTGAGGGTCAGTTGGTGTGGGAACTTCTTCATCCCTCCCCAGACGCTGGAAATCAACCGTCGACCAATCGATTCCAGTTGAAGCTTGAAATACTGCTTCCTCATGGATAAGATTGGAGGGGTTAATATCAGGAGCATAAGTGTGCTTACGAATCGGAGGCACAAGTTCTTCAACCTCATGGATGTTGGTCGGCTGTCTTTTCCCTTCAGCGTCATAAACCGGTTGAAAATGGGACAAGTCTGTATGATCGGCCAGTTTGCTGGCTACTAGCCGCATCTGTTTGGTCAGCGGCCGAAGGTCATCATTATCAAAGTTTGAACCGTCTTCCTTCACACCTGGGTATCCTTTAATGATATCATCCACTTCAAGGTCTGGAATCCAGGCTTTGGCTCGAATAAGTGCGGTTAAAGCTCCGGACCTGGCAGCTGCCTTCTTCAATTCGACAATATGGGCTGGTAACATGGCCAACTTCTCAAGTGTTTATTTAATCAAAGTTGGGGCCGGTTTGTTGTAAGCTGCCGTACAAATAGCCTGCTGAGACCCAGAGTACAGTTGTTCAACCAATGTATATGCCGCTTTGAGCTTCATCCGCATGTTTGTACCAAGATGAGCGATTCGAGTACCTGCCAAAGATTTTTATCAACGTTCTGGTCAGTGATAAGGTTCATTGACTTGCGCAAAACACATAAACAAAAACTTACCAAAGATAGCAGAAATCATAGCATTGATTTTCCGTTTCAAACCAGCTAGTTCATCTACAACTGGTTTCAGGGCTGCCTCGGCGTCTTCAGCTCTTTTGGTTAACCCGGACTTTTCGGATTCCTAGTTAGCACGATCTTTGGTGAAAGTTTCCTTCAGCTTTTCTGTAGCGACCCGACCTCAGATGGTCAAGTTTCTGTGCTTCAGTGTCATCCCTGGATCGGTAATGCTGACACACACAGTACTCGAGGATTTATAACAGAGTAGCAATCACACACTTATTACATCGAAAATTCTCCAAAGAGAACTTATTACAATAATATGGCTTAAGTCCATCTAATGTGATAACAGCGGAAGGCTTGGAAGATAAAGTGATTCCATCAACTCCAACGGCATAGCTGAGCTGCACGGCAATGACCTAATGAACCTTACTCCTCGTCTGAAAAGTCTGCAACATAATACGTTGCAGCCCGAAATGGGTCAGCACATGGAATATGCTGGCAATGTAACACAGTAGAGCAGAAATAGAATAATGCTATCATTATATGCATATATGGCTGGTGGAAAGCTCTATGGTTACAGTTTTTTGCGAAAAGCCAATTTTTCCCTACAATAAAGGAATAGATTTTAATTTAACTATCATGGTAGTTGAAACATCATTGAGAAGGTTCCTCCAACTCAATCCCAATTAAAGTGATTTACAACCCAACAATATTAATTAAACATGATGAGATACATGTGATAACCCAAGTACTAGATACTCAAGAATTGTCCATAACCGGGGACACGGCTAACCATGATTAGATTGTACACTCTGCAGAGGTTTGCGCACTTTTACGCAGAAGACTCGATCTCCTCCGTTGAATTTCTCGCACTACAGGATCGTTAGTTAGATCGTTCGTTATCTAGATCTAAACGAAGAACACGTTCGTTAGAATGAACAAGCGAACGCTCGCTAAATAAATAAACCGGAGAAAAACTGATCTATTGAAAAAATGAAAACTAGGGTTTTCAAAAAAAAACCAAACAGTTTTCTGTGGAAAATCGGGGCGGTGGGGCGGCTACCTCGGCTCGGTTCCGGCGGGGCTCCGGCGGAACTCCGGCGCTGCGACGGGGCGGCGTGGGGTGGGGGGCTGCGGCAGAAGGCGGCGGCGGCGGCGGCGCGGCGCGGGCGGTGGCGGCACGGCGGCGGCACGGCGACTGTAGGCAGCGGGGCGGCGGCTGCGGGCGGCGGTGGCTGGCGGCTGCGGGCGGCGGTGGCTGGGGCTCCAGGGGGGCTCCGGCGGGGTAATAAAGAGGGGGGGCGGCCAACTTGGGGAATGGGGCAGCCTCGGGAGGCGTGTCCGCCCTAGACACGGCGGCAGCGGTGGCTCCGATCGGGACTCCGGTCCCGATCCAGCTGGGGAGGCGGTGGCGCGGGCGGGCCGGCCTGGCTGGCTGGGCTTCGGCCCAGTCGGGCGCGCAGTTTTTTTTTTAAAAAAAATTCCGCCGACAGAAATAAAATCCTAGAAAAATAAATAAAATCTAAAAATACCAAAACAATTTTTCACATCCTAAATAAAATATTTAGGACATGGTGAACATTTTCTTGGCTCTAAAATGAAATTTTGAAAACGTACAATTTTTCTAATGCAAATAAAATCCGAATAAAACCAAATAAAAAAACCAATAAATGATTTTAATAATTTTCCTCCAATATTTCAATTATTTTGGAGAAGTCATATTATCTCCACTCATTTGATTTAATATGAAATACTTCAGAGAGAAAGATTATTAAAATCAAAATCCTCGTTCATTATTTGATAAAAAATCAAATATGAAAACAGAAAAATCCCCAACTCTCTCCGTGGGTCCTTGAGTTGCTTAGAATTTCGAGGATTGCGGAACTAGAATGTAATAAAACATGATATGCATGGATGATCTATGTATAACATTCCAAATTGAAAATTTGGGATGTTACAAACCTACCCCCCTTAAGATGAATCTCGCCCTCGAGATTCGGGTTAGCTAGAAAATAGGTATGGGTGGTCCTTGCGGAGATCATCCTCTCATTCCCAGGTGGCTTCGTCCTCGGTATGGTGGCTCCACTGAACCTTGCAAAACTTGATAACCTTACTGCAGGTGACTCTGCTGGCAAACTCAAGAATCTTAACTGGCTTCTCCTCATAAGTCAAATCACTTTCCAACTGAATCGCCTCCAAGGGTATTGTATCTCTTAATGGTATATCCGCCATCTCAGCATGACACTTCTTCAGCTGTGAAACATGGAACACATCGTGAACTCCTGACAATCCTTCGGGCAATTCCAACTTGTAGGCAACTTCTCCCATCCGTTCCAAAATGCGATGCGATCCTACAAATCTCGGGGCTAACTTTCCTTTAACTCCAAAACGTTTCACTCCTCGCAATGGCAATACTCGCAGATATGCTCTATCTCCAATTTCGTAAGTTACCTCTTTGCGTTTTGAGTCTACATAACTCTTCTGCCTGGACTGAGCAATCTTCAGTCGGTCTCGGATCAATTTTACCTTCTCCTCAGACTCCTTGATCAAGTCTGGTCCAAACAACTGTCGGTCTCCTACCTCGTCCCACATTAACGGTGTTCTACATCTTCGTCCATACAGGGCTTCAAACGGTGCCATCTTCAAACTGGCTTGATAGCTATTGTTATAGGAAAACTCTGTGTATGGCAAATTGTCATCCCAACTAGATCCATAATCTAGTGCACAGGCTCTCAACATGTCCTCCAAAATTTGGTTCACTCTCTCAGTCTGTCCATCTGTCTGCGGGTGTAAAGCTGTACTGAACTCTAACCTTGTTCCCAAAGTCTGATGTAACTGATGCCAGAACTTTGAAGTAAACTGTGTTCCTCTATCCGATACAATGGTCCTCGGAACTCCATGCAGACATACGATCCTGGACATATATATCTTGGCGAACTTTGCACTTGTATAGGTGGTTTTCACTGGGATGAAGTGAGCTACTTTGGTTAAGCGACCAACTACTACCCATATGGAATCGTATCCTGCTTTGGTCCTGGGCAATCCAGTGATAAAGTCCATGTCCAGTTTATCCCACTTCCATTCCGGTATCGGCATAGGCTGTAACAATCCTGCTGGCTTCTGATGTTCTGCCTTAACTCTCTGACATACATCACATACGGCGACATACTCGGCAATATCCTTCTTCATACAGGTCCACCAAAAACGTTCCTTCAAATCCAAATACATCTTGGTGTTTCCGGGGTGTATCGAGTATGGTGAGTCATGGGCCTCTTGAAGTATTAACTTCCGGATCTCCTGGTTATTGGGCACATAAACTCGGTCCTCAAACCATAGGGTATCGTGCTCATCTTCACGAAAACCTTTGGCCTTTCCTTTGCTCATCTTCTCCTTTATCTCAGCAATCTCCTTGTCCTCTTTCTGGGCTTCCCGAATCTTGTCCAGCAATGTCGACTGGACCTCCATTGCTGCCATAAATCCTCTAGGAACAATCTCCAATCGAAGTTCCGTGATGTCCTCTGCTAATTCCTTCGGCAGTCCCTTACTTGCAAGGATATTAGCATAACTCTTCCGGCTCAAAGCGTCTGCTACGACATTGGCCTTTCCTGGATGACAGTGTAGTTTCATGTCATAATCCTTTATAAGCTCCAACCATCTCCTCTGTCGAAGGTTCAGTTCCTTCTGGGTGAAGATGTACTTCAAACTTTTGTGATCCGTGTACACATCACAACATTTTCCAATAAGGTAATGTCTCCAAGTCTTCAACGCATGCACTACGGCTTCTAGCTCCAAATCATGCGTGGCATAATTCAACTCATGAGGTTTAGTTGTCGTGAGGCATACAAACAACTCTTCCGTCCTGCATAAGCACACATCCAAGTCCTAAGCGAGAGGCGTCGCAATACACTTGGAACTCCTTATGTATATCTGGCAGTACTAGCACTAGGGATGTATTCAAACGTTTCTTCAACTCCTGGAAACTTGCTTCACAATCTTCTGTCCATTTAAACTTGGTATCCTTCTTCAACAGTTCAGTCATTGGCTTTGCAATCTTGGAAAAATTCTCGATGAATCTCCGGTAGTATCCTGCGAGTCCAAGAAAATTGCGGATCTCGCTAACGGAAACGGGTGCCAACCATTCAGTGACTGACTGAATTTTGCTTGGGTCTACTGCTATACCTTCTCCCGATATAACATGTCCAAGGAACCCGACTTCCTTCAACCAAAATTCGCATTTGCTAAACTTAGCATACAACTGGTGTTCCCTGAGTTTCTCGAGAGCTAAGCACAAATGCTCCTTGTGCTCCTCCTCGTTCTTCGAGTATACCATAATATCGTCAATAAACACCGCAACAAACTTGTCCAAATACTCCGTGAACACCTTGTTCATCATGCTCATGAAATATGCAGGGGCATTAGTCAGTCCAAATGACATGACCGTGTACTCGTATAATCCATATCGTGTTGTGAATGTTGTCTTCGGTATGTCCTTCTCTTGTATCTTCAATTGATGATACCCAGATCGCAAATCGATCTTCGAAAACACTTTAGCTCCTTGTAACTGATCAAACAGATCATTGATCATCGGCAGTGGGTACTTGTTCTTAATCGTCACTTCATTCAATGCTCGATAATCAACAACCATCCTCAGGGATTTATCCTTCTTCTCAACCAAGAGTACTGGGGCTCCCCAAGGTGATGAACTTCTTCAGATATATCCTTTCTCTAATAACTCCTTGATCTATTTCTTAATTTCTTCCAGATCATTTGCGGGAATCTGATAGGGTCTCTTGGATATTGGTCCTGTTCCTGGTAACAGCTCTATCGAAAACTCAATATCTCTGTCCGGTGGCATGCCTGGTAACTCCTTTGGAAAAACATCCGGGTAATCCTTCACTACAGGCACTTCCTCCTGAACAACTCCCGTAAGGGCGTTCACTTGACTCCTCCTAGGCACATGTCTAGATACATACTTAATCCTTTTTCCTTCCGGGGTGGTGAGATAAATCGACTTACTAGCACAGCCAATGCTTCCTCCAAACTTTGTCATCCAGTCCATACCCAATATCACATCCAATCCTTGTGACTCCAAGATAATTAGGTCGGACGGAAAAACATGTGTACCAATGGTTAAGGGTATCTGGTCACACCATCAGCTAGCCATAAATTCTGCTCCGGGTGAACTTACTAAAAGAGGGGTCCTAAGGGTTTGGGTTGGTAGTTTAAACTTATCCACGAATCCCCTTGATATGTATGAATGCGATGCACCAGTATCGAAAAGAACAAGAGCGGTAAATGACTTAACCAAAAACTTACCTATTACCGCATCCGGCTGCTCTTCAACCTCCTCCACGTTAACGTGGTTCACTTGTCCTTTGTTGAATGGATTTGGCTTCTTCCTAGCGCTCCCATTTCCATTTCCATTCTTTCCTTCAGGGCACTCCGTGGCGTAGTGTCTAGTCTTCCCGCACTTGAAACACGTAACATGACTTAAGTCCCTTTTGGCGGGTGTGGCTGGGTTGGGGCGGTTATGGTTGTTGTTAGCTCCGTTCCCATTCCCATTCTTAAAACCATTGTGGTTATGCGATCCTCCTCTAGTGTGGTTGTGACCTCCATGGTTATGAACAAGTCCTCCAGAGTTCGGGGTTAGGCGAGGTTTCTGCTGAGCTCCTGAGTTATACTTCCCTTGTCCATACTTCCTCTTGCGGCTCTCGATCTGCTGTTGCTTCCCTTCAATCATAAGAGCCTTATCTACCAACTCCTGGTAGTTGTTGAAGGTTGCTACCATCAACTGCATACTCATCTCATCATTCAGCCCTTCCATAAACTTCTCCTGTTTCGCTGCATCTGTGGCCACATCACCAGGGGCGTAGCGAGATAACTTGCTAAACTCATCCACGTACTGATCCACAGTACGGTTACCCTGGCGTAGGTTGCGAAACTCCCGCTTCTTCATTTGCATAGCTTCATTTGAGACCTGGGCGGTGCGGAAAGCTTGCTGAAACTGGTCCCAAGTGACATTGGCTATAGGAAAAGTGGCTGTGTAATTCTCCCACCATGAGGCTGCTGGTCCATCCAATTGATGTGCGGCAAAGCGCACCCTCTCAGCATCTGTGCAACCTGCGGTGGTCAACTCCCTTCCAATTCGGCATAACCAATCATCAGCAACTATAGGCTCGGTGCTACTGGAAAACACCGGCGGCTGTAACATTAGAAAACGGGCTAGGTTGTCCACGGGCGGCGGGTTGTTGTTGTTGTTGCCCTGGTTCTGAACTAGCAATTGCATCAACGCATTCTGCTGTTGGATCAACTGGGTGAGCTCCGGTGGGAAGGCAAAACCGGTGTCACGTCTCGGAGGCATCTGATGGGTTTTAGATGGAAGAGATTAGAATAGAAGAGGGGTCTAATGAGAAGGCACTACCCATATGCACATGAGACAAACACAATCATTTCACTCAATCAATCAAGCAAGGGCATACAATGGTCTAGAACTATCGCAAAAGTGTTCACTACTACTATATACATGGGGGAATACTAGTGATATATGGTAGTCATCTAGAAATTTTGATCGGTGGAAGACTCCATGATGTCTGCTCCAGCTTCGTCTTCAAAGTCATCATCACTAGGGTCGGAGTCGGTGTCGTCGATGATGATGTAGTCCTCGGGGCATATTTCCTTGGGTTATTCTTCTTCTGCTATTGGTGCTGGTCCTCCCATGAATACTCCGATCTTCTTGACTAGGTCGTCATTCTTCTCCAGTAGTGTCTTGATTTCCTCCTCATATCCATCGCGGGTAGACTTGAGTTCTTCCTCTAGCTCGATTATCCTAGTCTTCTCCTTCAAGTCCATCATGTCCGCACACATCTGGTTCTCCTGATGTTGAATGTGCAGGTTTAACTCCTGGATGGAAGCTGCAATGGATCTATCCTTCCTGGTGTTGATTACTTCCTATTGCTCGTCTCGGCGCCCACATATTTGGTAAATAGTGTCCTTAAGCTCCCTGTTGTAAACTTCTCCAATGCGTCCCATGGTGATGTGAGCTGCCATACTTTTTCCTAAACTCCAGGTTGGGGCGTCGAAGAAAAATTCTATGGGTTTAGAAATTGGCAAGAACGTCCTTCCTGGAACTTGTACTTGAATCATCCAGCGCTCCTCTTCAGGTAAAGTGGCGTTGTACATCCCGGTAAAGCTTGGTATTCCAATGTTCAAGTACCTAGTGACTTCCTTCAAGTGGCGTCCAAAAGGTGTGTCTTCATCCGGTTGTGCAAACTTGTTCTTCATCTTCGTCATCCTAAAGAGTAGAAAATGGAGAGGAGTCATAAATGAGAAGAGAAGTGTGACCTAGGGTATATCTTAGTGGTCGTGTCCTACACTCAGCGTGTGCTCCGATACCATCTGGTAGCGACCCGACCTCAGATGGTCAAGTCTCTGTGCTTCAGTGTCATCCCTGGATCGGTAATGCTGACACACACAGTACTCGAGGATTTATAACAGAGTAGCAATCACACACTTATTACATCGAAAATTGTCCAAAGAGAACTTATTACAATAATACACTACTAGAAAAAGGGCTATAGATGGGATTGATACTAATGGCACACCAGACAAGCGGTGCGCCATTAGTATATACTAATGGCGCACCACCTAATGATACGCCATTAGAGTTGAAACTACTAATGGCGCACCTGGCCCAGGGTGCGCCATTAGTATCAATTTTTTTTAACTAGTGCGCATGTCCAAACATACTAATGGCGCATCCAGATACAGTGCGCCATTACTAGTTGTAACTAGTAATGGCGCACCAGTCAGAAAGTGCGCCACTAATGTTGTTTTTTTATTATATTTTTTATTCCCTTTTTTGCAAAACTACTAATGGCGCACTGTTCCACCGTGCGCCATTACTAGTTTAAACTAGTAATGGCGCACTGTGGGACAGTGCGCCATTAGTATTTTTTTTGCAAAACTACTAATGGCGCAGCACCAGGAGGTGCGCCATTAGTAACCTGGATTACTAATGGCGCATTTAGAGTTGGTGCGCCATTAGTAAGTGGGCAGCAACAAGATATTTTGGACAGCCTCTCCTACCCACACTCACTTTCTCCCCACTTCATTCTCTCCACCTCCTCCTTGTCTCGGGTGCCTCCTCTTTTTCACCTCATTTCCACCATAGATTCATTCAATTTAAGTGGTTAAATTACCTTGTTTTGATAGGTAAGTAAGGGGGGAAGCTATATTTATGTTGTTCTCCCTACAACAATGTGCACATGCACTTTTTATGGCCTAGCTAGATCTATGTATGTTCGTGGTGTTGCATATGTTTGTGGTGTTGCATATGTGTTTGTGTTTGGAGGTGTACCGGTATTTGAAATTCGATAGTTGCCAATATTTTGCCGGAATGTTGATTCATTTCCGTTTCGGCGAGAATTTTGGCATTAAGCATTCTTTTTGGTCCTATTTTTAGGGAAAGTCATGCCAAATTTTTTCTTGGTTCTAAAATATCGTTTTGCTCTACCCCGCAGGCGACCATGGTCCGCATGATGACCGAAGGCATCGTGAATAGGTTTTTGAGGTCCGCGAAGGCCGAGATGCTTCAAAAGAACGAGACGGAGATAAGATGTCCGTGTCGAAGATGCAAGCTGAAGAGCCTTATTGCGGACCCGGAATCCGGGCAGGTGCGGGACCACCTGCTCTTGCGTGGTTTCATGGATGGCTATCGGTGGCAAGGTGTGACTACGAAGTCATCCATGGGGGCCGGGCAAGAAATGAGGAAGGGCAGCAAGACAACCACCGCGGCTCGGGCGGGCGAGAAGACGAAGAATCCCGAGGAGATGATCACGACGGTGATGTTGTACACAGTCATCATGTAGAAGATGCAGGACATGATGATGAGGAAGATGCCGGAGCAGTCGACGGGCATGATCATGAAGATGATGATGCCGGCGGAGCAGACGACGCTGGACCATCGATGGGCAGGGTGTAGGACCCTCATATTCAAGAGCTGCTTCTCAAGCAGACGGATAACGCAAGAGCTGCCGCCCGAGAGAAAGCCAAGATGGATCAACTTGAGTTAGACGCGGTTACTCCATTGTATGAAGGATGCAGGCCCGAGGATACCCGCCTGAAAGTAACGCTCATGGCTCTGGAGATGAAGGTAAAACACAAAATGACCGACGCATGCTTCGACGAGAACATGTCATTCTGGCACGAACGTCTTCCCGAGGGGAACAAGTGCCCGACCAGTTTGGAGGAGGCGAAGAAAATCGTGTGTCCTCTGGATTTACCGCACGTGAAATACCATGTGTGCATGAACAATTGCATCATTTATCAGGATGAGCACGCGGAGTCTACCATATGTCTGGTGTGCGGTGTCACTCGATACAAGAAGAGGAAGAAAGCTCCTCGAAAAGTGGTGTGGTACTTTCCGATCACTCCTCGTCTGCAGCGGTATTTCGCGGACCCTAAGGTAGCAAAGCTCCTGCGTTGGCACGCGGATAGGGAGGAGAAGAAGCGAGAAGATGACGCAAATGATCCGGAGATAGATAAAAAAGACAAGATGCTGAGTCACCCTAAGGATGCGAGCCAGTGGCAAGCGTTGAACTTCGAAGACCCAGAATTTGGGAATGATCCAAGGAACATCGTGCTGGGCGCGAGCACCGATGGAGTCAATCCGTTTGGCAGCCAGAGAAGCACACATAGCACCTGGCCTGTGTTTGTGTGGATGTACAACCTTCCCCCCTGGTTGTGCATGAAGAGGAAGTACATTCACATGAGTATGCTAATTGAAGGACCGAAACAACCAGGGAACGACATCAATCTGTATCTGGGGCTGCTGAAAGAGGAGCTTGACACGCTGTGGAAAACGCCAGCCAATACGTGGGACGCTGCAGAGAAAGAATATTTCCCTATGAGAGCCGCGCTGCTCACGACGGTGCACGACTATCTCGGTTACAGATATGTCGCGGGGCAGGTGGTCCACGGATTTTCTGGATGCGTCAGGTGCATGGATGACACAACGTATCGCCAGCTAGATAGAGATCCCGGGTCTTTGAAAACCGTGTTCATGGGACATCGAAGGTGGCTTCGCGACGATGACCCGTGGAGAAAACGCAAGGATCTGTTTGATGGTGAAACCGAACCCCGAGGACACTCGCGTACGAGGAGCGGCGAGGAAATAGACGAGCTGTTGAAAAATTGGAAAGACTGCCCACTGCCGGGAAAGAAGCAAAAGGCGCCAGAGCCGGGAAAGAAGCGAAAGGCGCCAGAGCCGCTGCTGAAGGTATGGAAAACGAGGTCTGTTTTCTGGGACTTGCCGTACTGGAAGATCCACCGTGTGCCTCACAGCCTTGATGTCATGCATATCACGAAGAACGTGTGCGAGAGTCTGCTTGGTACCCTGCTCAACATGCCAGAGAGGACCAAAGATGGGCCGAAAGCAAGGGCAGACTTGAAATCAATGGGCATCAGGCAGGAGCTTCACGCTATATATGATGATCATGATGATGATGATGATGAGGCGAAGCAGGACACGGAAAGTCGTCACAAAGGCAAAAAGGCCAAGAAGACCGGAAATGACTACCCTCCCGCGTGCTTCACTCTAAGTCAGGAGGAGATCGAGCAGTTTTTCACCTGCCTCGTAGGAGTAAAACTTCCTTACGGTTACGCGGGGAAGATAAGCAAATACCTAGACCCAGCGAAGCTGAAGTTCAGTGGGATGAAGTCTCATGACTGTCACGTGCTGATGACGCAGATACTTCCAGTTGCAATCCGTGGGATCATGGACGCGCACGTCCATGAAACCCTATTTGGCCTATGCAACTTTTTCGACGTCATCTCTCGGAAGTTTGTTGGCGTGAGGCAACTCAGAAGGCTACAGGAAGAGATCGTGGTGATACTATGCGAGCTTGAGATGTACTTCCCGCCCGCATTCTTTGACGTTATGGTGCATCTGCTGGTCCATATCGTGGACGATATCATCCAACTCGGGCCGACGTTCTTGCACAGCATGATGCCGTTCGAAAGGATGAATGGTGTCATCAAAGGATACGTTCGCAACATGTCACGTCCAGAGGGAAGCATAGCCAGGGGCTTTCTGACCGAAGAGTGCATCTCCTACTGCACGAATTATCTAGGCATCAAGAACCCCGTTGGTCTACCCGTCAACAGGCACCTCGGCAGGCTCGCTGGATGGGGTCACCGTGAGGGTCGTCGCGAAATGCATGTCGACTTCGAGGGTCGACTCGCCGACTTTGAAAGAGCAAACCTAGTCGCGCTACAACACATAGACGTGGTCGATCCTTGGGTGGTACAGCACAAAACCTTTATTAAGAAGACGTACAATGACCGAGGCCAACAGAGGACGGACGGAGATATAATCAAAGAGCACAACTCATGTTTCACGCGTTGGTTCAAGTAGAAGCTCCTGTCATACCCTTTACATGAGGATTCTTCCGCGGAAGAACAACTCATATTCGCCTTGTCACAGGGCGCCGAGCACAACCTGATGACCTATGAGGCGTACGATATCAACGGCTACACATTCTACACCGAGGCCAAGGACATGAAGAGCGATGGTTATCAGAACTCCGGGGTAACGATGGAATCCTACACCGGTAATGACAAGGACAGATACTACGGAAGGATCGAGGAGATCTGGGAGCTGAGCTACGCTGGAGAGAAGGTCCCGATGTTCCGTGTCAGATGGGCCAAGAGTGTCCTAAAAGAAGACCGGTATTTCACCACCATGGTTATACCCGAAGCCAAATCCAAGACCGCGGGCGCAAACGTCACCGCGAAAAATGAGCCATGGGTACTGGCTTCCCAAGTGGACCAATGCTTCTTCATTACCGACCTGTCAAAGACCAGTCGTGTTGTCGTGAGGAGAGGCAAAAGGAAGATCATCGGAATGGATGGAGTAGCCAATGAGCAAGACTTCGACAAGTACGGCGACCCGAGGATCGAACATGACGACGATGATGAAGTAGCATCATACACCACAAGAAGAAGCAGGACCACCCTACCTAAAGGACGTCCGTTCCACAGAAGAACTCCATTTGCGAAAAATAAGGGCAAGAAGATTGTGAACATATAGCTAGCTAAGATCGATTGTATTTAAATCGTAGCCTTCATTTCTCGATTGTATTTCATGGGCACTTTTTGAACTATCATGAATATTTTTAAATTTCATGGACACTCGATCTCGATCCACCTCCATCTCGATCGCTATCCCACCTCGCCAGATCCGGTCCCCCTCGCCGCCGAGCACCCCCCGGTCCACCGGCCGCCGCCGCCGACCGCCCGCACCCTCGATTCCCCTACTCAACCGCCGCCGCCGCCGCCGACCCCCCGCACCCCTCCCCTACTCAACCGCCGCTGCCGACCCCCCGCACCCCCCGCACCCTCCCCCACTCCACCGGCATTACTGTTTGATGATATTTTAAAAAAATTATTACTGTCTTATAAAAAATTATTACTAATATGATTTAAACAAGTTTGAAAATATTTAAACACAAATAAGTATCAAACAGCATTTTAAATGCATAAAAAAAATTTGTGGAGCCTAGGAATCGAACCAAGGACCTCCTGGTGTGAGAACTGGCTGTTGACCAGTTGAGCTAGTAGAGTGGACTTGATGTGGATCAGCTCAGGTGGTAGATAACCTGTTGGCTCGAGTAGAAATCAAAAAAAATACTAATGGCGCACCAGGGTGAGGTGCGCCATTAGCATGGATGTACTTATGGCGCACCGAGGGGTGGTGCGCCATTAGTATTGTGCCGCCCCCGCCCATCCATACTTCCTCCCGGCCCAAACCTATCGATCCCCTCTCTCTCCCTCGCCCTCGCCCTCGATCCCCTTCCCCTCTCCTCTCCCGACGCCGCTGCCCCGCCGCCTCGACGTCGCCCCGACGCCGCTGCCCCGCCGCCTCGACGCCGCCCCGACGCCTCGACGCCGCCCCTTGCCCCGATGCCTCGACGCCGCCCCTTGCCCCTGCGCCCCTGCGCCTCGACGCCCGACGTCTCCAACCACCGCCTCGACGCAAGCAGAGGGGCTTCTCCTCCCCCTCGACGCCAGGCAAGCAGAGCGGCTCCTCCTCCCCTTCGACGCCAAGCAAGCAGAGCGGCTCCTCCTCTCCCTCGACGCCAAGCCAGGTGAGCTGCCCCTCCCCCCTCGGCTGCTTGCTTCTATCCATCCTATCCCTAGGTTGGTTGCATTGCTGCCCCCTCCCTCATTTGTGATGATTCTATGCTACAAGATCCAATCCAGTCTGACCTTGCCTAGCCCCTTCTCCATTGCAGCAGCCCGCCACACTCCTCTCGAGGAGGAGAGGAGAGGAGAAACCCGCGCAGCGCCGTCATTTCCCGCACGCCCTCGGCACCGTCTCCTCCCCTCCAAGCTCCATTGAATCCAAGCTGCTGCTAAGGTGAGCTGCACCTCATTAGATCTACCTTCCCCTCCTTAATTATGATAGTCAAGTGGTGCCTACATTTAGAAAAGGATATTCTCCTCATTATGATAGTCAGTGTTTGTCACTTAGAAAAAGGACGTACTTGTCATTCAAGCTTATTTACTTTCTGGTAATGTACTCATTTTGCATCTGAATTTACTTTCTGGAAATATGGATTAACTTTCCTGAAATTTGAGCTTTTCTTAACTAATCAAGAACTCCCCTCTGTATGTGAAACACCTATGCATGACTAATTCTGCACAGCAACATGTCAGTTCTGTTAAATTTTGATTTCTGAATGTTTCCGATGTGCAAGCATATCTAGATTAGTAGGACTCTAGTCATGCTGGTCGTTGGTGATATCTGCATTCCTACTGTTTGGTGGTGTTGACTGTTTTCTGTAGTTCTCTGAATTGCACATGTTTATTTCGATCCATTAGACCTTTTCAGGACTAACTTAGGTTGGGATTTATATTATTGTCACAACCTTCCTGGAAGGTTCGAGTGAGCCTGCATGCCCATTGATGGGCACCCCTTGTCAGTTGGACCATCTTTAGGTTTCCTGTGTTTCTAAATGTGAAAGCATATCTTGACCCCTGGAACTTTGCATGGCTAGTAGATCGACGGTGGTATCCACATATGTATTGACTAGATATGTGTTGACTGTTACTGTAGGATTCTGATATACAAGTTTTTTTGGATCCATAGAACCCCTGCACAGCTATTTTTTGTTTCTGATGCGAACCTTAATTTGCATTGATGCCTTCCCGTTGTCATTTGGATATGGCTTGTTTAGGTTTCTCACATGCAAGTTTATTTGGATCCATTGCACCTTTGCGTTACAAATTATGAAACTGATGCAATTTGTTTGGTGGGCTTTCGTGGAAATGTGCATCAACTTTCCTGAAAGTTAAGCTTGTCTTGACTCTTGACTAGGTGTAATTATGAACTGGACGCGCTTTATGACTAGATGGTGATGCTAGGTGTGTTGATGTATACTTGCTGTCAATTGGATCATGCTTCTTTAGGTTTCATTGGTCAGGTTGTCAATTTTCTTGTGGAATGTGGGTGTCAACGCGTACTTTGATGTCAATTGGATCATTCTTCTTTAGGTTTCATTGGTTGGCCTGTTATTTTGTTTGCTGCTGTCTTTGTCTAGTAAAACTGCCTGATTAGGTTTCTGTTCAACCTCAGAATGCTTTCAGTTCTGTTTTGTCAGGCTGATATTGACTATACTGTTTGGTTTATACACTAGTTACCCAGAAATTTGGTCTTCCTCCTAGCAAGAATATATAGTATTAGATAATACATGATGGACAGTACTACTTGTCTATTTACAATGAGACAGGGGGCCCGTGGTATCATTATGGGGCTGTGCTGCTGTATTATGCCTATAAAAACACTTGTTTGGTCAATTAAACAGGGCATTGAAAATTGACAGGGCATTTTTGTTTTCTGTTGAACCTAAGCAATTTCATACGCTTGACAAAGTTGATGCTTTATTCCTGATGTATAATTTGTTTGTCTTGTAAATAGAGCATTGGACAGAGATTTAAGCAAGTAGCACATTGCCTTGTCCACCTGGGATAATGATTTTGCAGGTACCCCGAGAGGCCCTTGAGTTTGCCGGAATGTCGATTAACTTCCGTTCCGGCAAATTCGGGTACTCCATATGTCCTATTTTCAGCAAAGGTCATGCTGAAATTTTCCGTGAATTTTAGCATGACTTTGCTAAAAATAGGACATATGGGGTACTTGTGACTAATGCATGGGCCGGGGTATCTTAGTAGTTAATTAAGTAGGATCAAATGCCTCTTTATTCTAGCTGCATTAAACCATAGGCGGCAATAGAGCCAAGTGATTAGGCCCAACTTAGAATTCTCCTTCCCAGCTTAGCTTTTAGGATGCCTCGGTGTCGACAAACCATTAATTATACAACCTTGGCTTTTAGGGTGCCTCGGTGTCGATAAAAACCGAAATGATGAAAGCTTAGGCTTTTAGGGTGCCTCGGTGTCGAAAAACCCTCAATGATAAAAGCTTAGCTTTTAGGATGCCTCGGTGTCGACAAACCCTAAATGATGAGACCATGATCTTGTTCCTTATCAATAACCAACTTTTTGACCAAACTTTGATCCTATTTATAGAGAAACATGGCCAACAACGTTGAGGCCGGGGGTTCGGGCGGCAAGAAATTCTGGGAGCTGTCCCAGGAGATGGAGGAACAACCTCACTTGTATGAGGACGCCGCCTTCCCCACCGATCCTGAGACCACTGATGGTACCGCCGAGGATGACCCCACTTATGCCACCACTGATGGTGCTGCCGAGGATGCCACCACTGATGATGGCGGCGCACGCACAGATGGCAGCCAACCGAAGAGGCAACGGAAGGACCGGCGCCCGACCGTGCTCCGCACCCTCAAGGAGGAAGTTACTGAAGTGGACTCCAACGGGAATCCAACGGCGCCCGAACGAATAGTCAAGGGGTACTCGCTTCAGCTCGGGTGCATTCTCCGGAGCACCGTCTCGATCAACACCGAGAACCTCAGGCATCCTGACCGAGGGAATTTGCGCAACCTCCTCTTCATGAAGCTGCACGAACGATACAAGTTCCCCGCTGAATTTGAAAACACAAGCCTCAAAGGGAATAAAGTGAACAATGCTGCCCTCACGAAGATGAGCACGGCCCTGTCTACTTGGAAAAGCAATGTGAAGAGAATGATCGAGAAAGGTGAGAGTTATGAGAAGATCAAGGAGAAAAATCCTTCGATCACCGAAGATGACTACAACGACTTCAAGATCAATTGCTCGAGCACCGCAAGCTCCGAATCAAGTAAGTGGGGGAAAGAAATGCGGGAGCTGAACTTAGGGGAACACACACTCGGTCCCGGCGGTTACAGAGTGGCGGAGCCTATATGGGACAAGGAGGAGGCGGACCGTGCCG